>NW_028288706.1:4089572-4401645 GCF_059628265.1 Tinamus guttatus | reverse complement strand
TTGGATGCTTCCCAAAACAATTTGAGGCCTAAGAAAATGAGGGCCATAGTTATTCTTTTATTTATTTACTGTTTTTGAATGAATGAATCTTCCCTTTTTTCCTCACCCCTACAGCAGATGACGTTCTTGAAAAGCACTAAACGACAGAATGCAAGCTTTTTTTTTTTTTTGTATGAACAACTTGAATATAGGATATGCATTCTCATCTGCTGTTTGCTTTCCCTGCCTGATCTTTGAATTCATCTGAAGAACACAGTGACAATTTTCTGCTCTTTCAGAGAAGGTCAGCATGGACTTCTCCTGGCCTTTCTCTTTAGCTCTTTGGCAAAGGCTCAAATCCCTATGAAAATTCTTCCCTTTAGTCAGCTCAAGGTTTTCCTGTGCTGTCTCCACTCTGTTAATCTTAACAGGAGAGGATTAGAATTTGAAACTGCTTGTGTGTCAGGAGAAAATCCCTATTTAATAAATGTTGTTAGCCCCAGTGTTACTGTGGTTTCTGATGGCAACAGGCCGTACAGTTCTGAGCTCTCAGATTCGATGCACCATGTCACAATTTCCTCTCGTAAAAGGACAGGAAGGCTCCAAAGGAAGACAGGACATGAGGAAGGACTGAGGAAGTGGTTAACATAAGTTTAAGGAGATGAGACAGGCAGACAGAGAGACAGAGACCCTGAATATTAAAGGTTGACATGGCAATGTGGCATAGGAGAAAAAAAGTACCTAGAGGGGTGAATCAAGCTTATGACTTTTCTTCCTACGAAATCTGAGACTATAAAGAAGATATGGAAATCAAATGGCACAGTAACTTCTCTGTGTGTAGCACTCATTTAAACAGGCATCTCAGATTTACTGGAGAGGCACATAACTGATCCAATTTCGACTAGCAACAAATAAACGGAATAAATGAGCGATATTTGACTTGGCCTCCAGTAGCAGGTTTCTTCAACTGAAATTACTGACATTTTATTCAATACTGTACAGATCTCTTCCCGCCAAGATTAAGTGACCTGATGATTCAAACACAAGAAGCTAATACAGCTGCAGGGAAAAGAAATATGGCCTACTGTATTACATACCACTCCAGCACAGTACCGTGAGGCTGTCTCTATCTCTGAGCTTACAGCTTAAGCATAAGAGACGGCAGGTCAGATACAGGCAGAATGCAGACACAAACACAGATTAACATAACAGCTCATCAGACAAGTGTTTGGACAGCACTATATGCGAGCAGAGTTTTAAAGACAGATCTGAAGAAATGGGATGGCTAGCTCTGAGGATATTTTAAAAGTCCTCCCTGAGAAGGGAAGGCATTAATATTTTTGGAAAATACAACAGTCAGGTGATGAAAACTGGTGTCCACTCTGCATTTCAGTGGGAGTCTAATTTTCAGAAAGGAGATGCAAAATGCAGAGCAGAGAGGCTATGAAGGGCCATGAACAAGATGACAAATATGTAATGTCTGGTACTGCAGGGGAAGTAGGTGGCTCCCCTGAGAATATCTAAGCAACCAGCAAGGAAAATAATCCTTGCAGCAGTACGCTGAATATGTAAGACTGCATTTGTCAGAGAGAAAAGGATGTGAAAAGCTGAGATGCTGAGAGTCTCAGTCATGTGGATGAACAGGAATGGTTGTGTTTTAGAGCTACTACATAGAAGAGTTGGCAAGACATAGGCAAAACTTGCAGCTAGGTGACCTGCAATCTACTGGCGTAAGTCACGGAGAGAGTGGTAGTGGTGTTTCTGCATCTTTCTTTGGGTAGCCTCAGCACAATTTAGAGTCCAAAATACAGGTCCCTCTTGGTTTCAAACCAGGCCGACAAAACTATTAGTCATTTTGAAAATTTGTGTGCCTGAACTAAAGTTCAGAACACAAAAATTCAAAACTAAATCGGCTCTGCAGTTTAAAGAGGTTAAATAAAGCAATGCAATGCAAAAATTAGAAAGATAACTGAACTAAAGGAATGAGGGAAAAATAGGAAAGTGGTGAAGCCTAAATTACCTTAGTACTGTTTTTGTGCTCATCCTGACAACCATTTTGGATAGCTCCTTCTTCTATGCTGATATCACACTGGGGAGGAAGGGTGGTACTACATGAAGGACAAGGCTGCAATGAGACAAAAACACATTTAGCCAGGAATACCCTGGTGTCACCATATTATGCAATTCATAATTTGGTCCACTTGTACATTTACCTCATGGTTAAACTAGATACAAAACTACAGAATGGGAAACATGAAGCAAAAGTTGAAAGAAACAAAACCTGCCATTTCAAAACCAGATGTTCTGCTTCCTAAAGTTAAATCTAACCAAAGGAAGCTTTACAAGTGTAAGCAGTATGATATACTGTAATCACTACATATTGGCAGAGAAGAATATAAAAAGCTTTAGTGAGAGAAGCGCATTTTTCTTATTTAAAACACTGTCTGCAAAAGGATCTGAATGACATTACTGGCAGCTGAGTGAAGACTTAGCACAAAATACAGCAAAATTCAAAAGAACACAAGACACCATGACACACTGTTAATGGCATAGAGAAATGGAAAGCAATAATTCCAAAACTAACAAAGGGAAATATTTTTTATAAAACAGCTTTGCAAAACAGTGGAGCTCAGGCTACGGAATGTTACCGAGGCCAAACACTGAGTAAATATCATTGGAAACACAGAAACAAAAACATCAGGAGTTGTAATAGCTGCGGGTAACACATTTCGGAAGCAACCTTAAATGTCAGGCTTCAGTTTTTGAAACACTCTAATTCCTCTGAGTTAAGAGGCGATCTTTTTAAGAGGTATTAATTCCATATTTGTATCTTGCAAAGTTCTTCTAACTTTTCTCTAGCATTGGCTATTTAGAGACCAGATACTGCATTAGATGGATCCTGTATTTCATCCCTATTGGCAATTCTTATGCTCTTAAAATGGGTTAATGTTCCCAAATTTGTCAAACATGGGTAGAGTCACACCAGTCACCAGGAAGAGCACGCTAGTTGGGCACACTGGACTATGTGATGGTTTAGTTATCTCTCTAAACATCTTGATAAAGCTCCAAACAAACAGCTTGAGTCTTGCATGCACGCTTTGTCCCAAGCTCTACATCCAACGTGTCTCTCCTAGTTCAAAAACATGACAATTTCTCCCTTCAAATGTGCTCCCTGTTTCAAACACCAGCATATAGCTGTTTTTGAGGATTGACTTTTCACCCAAAGCATCCTCCCTTTTCTGGGGTCATATCTGCAATTCAAGAATGCAGCATCTTAAATGTTAAGGTCATTTCTTATGGTCCACTATTCCAATGACTGTTGATCCACCTAATCATCCAATAATGCTCTTAAACTGATGATTCTGGGCTTTCTTAGCAAGCAGACTATCCTCTGTGTTGCTCCTCAGGGACAAAGTCTGGTTTAGGGTACTAAAATTATGTGGAAACAGATGAAAATAGAATGTGATCGGATTCTATTAAAAAAAAAAGTCTAGGACTAAATATCACGAATGCTTTGATTAGTTTCCATAAGACAATATTAAATGGCTTTAGAAGTGAGCATGACAATGAACTAATAAGCCTAGAGCACTTGCAAGTGCTTTTAATCATGGCAGAAGTCAGTGAATGGTGATAATATACAATATACCTCTATTATCAAAAATAAAAAGTGTTTTCCTTGTTTGATCTTGTTAATAAATCAGCAAGGCCATCTCAGATACTTAGTTCTTGGGTTAAATCAGTTGACAAAAAACTCAGAAAAGAAGCTTGACCTTTTGAAAAGAGACAGGAGTTTATCTGGCTTATCCCTGAGTGTGCGAGTCAACACCATTAACTCCATTCTTTACAGCAGACACCTACATAAGCTCAGTGCGGTTGTGGTCCAGTCACAACGAATACCTTATCACACCTTCAGCAAACACCAAGTCATACAAAACTAGTTTCTGTTTTCATTCTAAGAGATGATTAGAACATTTTTGTAATAGCTTATGATTCCAAGTCAAGTAAGGGATTTTATAAAATATGATAGGTAAAGTAAATAGATACCAAAACTAGGTAAGCAGGTTATACAGTGTTTTCATTCAAGAATCACTATAGCTGATTTACTTCTATTTTTAGCATCTTTCTTTGTCATGTTGTTATGAACAAACTTTACGACTTGAAACAGGTATTTTATTGATACTCATACATCAGTGATATTTCGCAATTAACTAGTGATATCACCAAGGAGAGGACAAGATATAATGTAAAAACATGGATCAATTACTGCCACATTTTCCTTCCTGCCTTTCCTAAACATCCCTTCAAGATCAAAACACTAAAGTATTTTTTCCCCCAAAAATGGTCACCTTAAAAGAAGAATATTTTAACTTGACTATTGTTTTGCACCTCCCAGTGTTTTTAGTAGGAGTCATCTCCTCCCACATTGATACTGTTTACAGCTTTGTATTTAAAACAGTTGGCCTGTAAGTCGTGATTCTTTTGCAAATTTTATCTCCAGACTCTAACGGCAAACTGAAGGCTTAAAAAAAAAGTAAAAAAGAAGCCTACTCCTTAAAACAAAACAAACAAACAAAAAAGCAAAAAAACAACAAAAAAAACCCTCTAGCATCGATGACAAATGTTCCTTGAAAGTCTGACCCAGCCTTCCTGGTCTACAGCCACTTCAGCAATGGACTACTCCGACAGAGAAAAGGCTGGATCTGACCTTGATCCATACTTGACAACTTGCTGCAGAGTTTGCAGTGTCTGCATTCTGTAATGCTTTGTGAGGCAGGTACCATTTGCAATCGCCAACACGCTCCAACCGCAATCACAGAACACGCACACAAGTGTTTCTAAATTTCTCAGGATTCTTGTGCATTGCATCCTCATTGTGCTACACCCTCTCTCCCACACTTTGGTCATGCATTGTACAGCTGCTTACCAGACAACACAGAAAAGCTAAGTCTGGGGTCATTCAAGATTCACTTCAGCATCCAGGTATTTGGGACAAGTCAGGCAGCACTATCTGCGAAGTGTTGTCTGCTTGGGAAATCACTGCCAAGACCTACAGTGCTCATGGTAATGAATAAAAACAGGTACCTCTAAGCATAAATTTAGGACAAAGGTAAGACAGGGTATGCAAGAAGGCTGACACTGAGCAGGCACTTGTTTTTCTGAAGAAGCTTCTCTTCTTGAATTGCCAATTTTAGCTTCTCCTTCATTTATCTGGATGGGCATGTTTGCACTTCTGCACTGTGCAGATCAGCTTTCAGCATTTAAACAGTAATTAAGATGTCAAGATGGTCTCAGAGTAAAAAGCCATGGGAAGTGGACCAGGCAGTCAACTAAACAGTGTGTGCCAGCAGCCTGTCTCAAGGTTACATACTACTTGTTTTGGAACAGTGACATAACTGTGTCACCTTTCTTCAGTCATCTGTGTTTTTAGAAAACACTTCCTGAAGGGCCAGAAGAATCTCAACAGCAGATTATATTTTGGACTTGGGTTATTTTAACAAGTACCCCAACTGAATACATAATAAATGTATTAAATAAATGTAAACCTTAAGAGCAGCCAGAACAGTATGATACCTCAACTGCCCTCCAGTTAAAGCTTCACTTTGCTGTCTGACATTAACAGGGCATACTTACTTCCTCTCACAGCAGTAACTTGAGTTTTACTGCTTGGTTTAATCCCTCCTCTTTTCACTCTACTCCATGCACTGGCAGCTCACGTCAATACTGAGCTCAAGAGCTCAATATTGCTCCACTTGGTGCTTTCTTCTTCCTTCACCACTCAGAGCAGACTGGTTTGTTACTCACTGCTGTCACAGCATCCCTTGAAAGCAACGGCACAAGGTCATGCAGCTCAATGGCACTCAGGCCCCCCTGCTTTCCTTACCTGACACAGGAATTATGCTACACTAACAGTAGGGCTGTGCCACTCAAATGCCATGAGGATACCTACAGTCACACCGAGCGAACCATGGGCCCAGCGAGGTGCCTGTGCCAATGCAAAATGCCTCTCAGCCCCTTGCTCGGAGTCAGCCTCAGCACATCTCCTTGGCCATGCAGCGAGCAGCACAGGCTGACTCAGTGGTTCAGATTCACTGCTCTGCGGCAGATTTTCCTGTCACCTTCACTGAAAGACAAGCAAGAGCTGGAGAGCTGGCATGTCAGGGATGCCAAATACACTCTTTCTATATATGGGAAAAGAACAGGAAGAGAAAAGTACCACCAACAGCTTAGGACCAGTCGAACTGTAGGCAGTGCATACTTAGGGGAAGGAGCAAATATGGCTAAAGCTGCTTCCTGCAGTTACACACTCGTGGCTGTGAGTCTGCATCAGGCTGTTGGCTGGCCTCACTGCTGATGGAGGATTCTCAGTCCAAAACTAAAACCAAGCACAGACGCAGGGTAGAGGCCTCTGCCATCCCTCCTAATCCAGACAACACACATACAAGCAGCAAAGACATTTGTCCATTAAGTCTGTCAGTTAAATACAAAATTTGTGCTGAAGAGATCCTCTCAGGAGTAAGCTGGCTTTTTACCAATGAAATCTAATGATGGTGGAGTTCAGATGGCCATTTCACAGCTGTGGTTCTGACCATTAGTGACCAGCTCAGCCAGCCCAATAGGAAGAACTATTTGCCCATGGGAAAAGAAACAAGTCATCTGTTGTTTGGGAAGTCTATTCTGCCTTGGAAGATTGAGAGTAACAGTGAAACAACAAAGTAATACACACTGTTTCACAGATTCAGTTGTCAAGAGCTCTTGTGAGAGGTGTGAACATAACAAAATGTTAGCACTTTTCTAAGCTGAATCCATACAAATCATTGCCCTTAGGTGTAGATAAAGAGTTATACAGCAAACAAATACAAAACACCGTCACAGCCTACAGGAGCATACCAGAGCCTACCCCACAAACCTGTTATCTTTCCCTTTTTTTGGCAGGGGAGGGGGGTGTACAGAGATGAGGGGCAAGAGAGAATTAGTGCTGTTTGCTACATATTCATACGAAAGGTTCATATGCAGGTGACATGCACGATAGGGAAAAGCAGAAGCAGAATACAGTGAACGCAGAAAATCACAGAAGTTACAGCTGCACGAGGCACTGATTCTTTTTTCCCCCCCTTTATAAAATAAGACCATTGATAAATAAGGTCGGATGTCTCAGCCCTGAAACATAAGTATTAAGAAAATTATTTATCTGAAATCATCTTTTAAAAGTGCTCATATTACTTCAGAGATTCCTTGTCACGCATTTTGCTTTGCAATTTTTTTCCTCCCACAAACTTATATATATATAAAGAAATGAATAAGCAAACCATAAGGTTCTCCTGTCTGCTCATCTCCCACTTGTTGGTACAGCTTGAGGTCCACACTGCTTGACTCTGAAACAAGAACTGACCTTAGGTTTTTCTGCATGTTTGAGAGTCTTTGTTAAATCACCAGTGTTCTCGGCTGACGACGCTCCCTGGATCTTCGCTGCATCTCCCGACTCCAAGCCAGGAAGCAGAGCCTGCGAGCAGCTGCAGTGAGGGTCCTTCACTTTCTGACCAGATATCAGGTAAGTCTTTAAACCTACAGAAAAGAAACAAACAGTTAGAATGGCTAAATCACAAAAACAGCACTCCTATTCACTTCTCCTGGGGGAAATATGTTAACTATTAAAGAACGCATATTTTCATATTATTTGATTACCCTGGCTCAGGAGTACAGCCCAAAATACTCAGATGCTAGTTGGGAACAATCATCAGGAATATAAAGACGCTGCATGTAAAATGGTAGGAATTATATTTGCCCAACATGTGCTGTCCCAGATACAAGAGACTGTTCTAGCACACAGCATCAGCGACGAATGACATGTACTTCTCTTATTCCATTTTTACCCACATAGTTTGCAGAAAAAAAGCTAAGCCCTAACACATTCACTTCAAAACTGCAATCTGAGTCTGACATTAACTCTTTACTTCTGGCAAAGTATTTACAGCCTGTTTTCACGGCCTGTTTTTCAGCAATATCTGAACTGATGCTGCCATTCTGGAAATGTGTATGTATTCCTCCAGCTATAACCTCCATTTCTCACAGAGATACGGTGCAGACTGATTAATGCTGGTAACACATTGAAGCAGAAAATGGATATAAGTGCTAGCAATTCTGATGGGTGTTCATCGTTAGGGAAGACTTCACATTTTTAAAGAACGAAATCAATCTCTCTCTCACACGTACACCCACACACACACTCCCTGCAACTGTTGCATGAACGGAAGCATAATTGGAAACCAGATCCAGTATTAAAGGCCAGGCTGGTGAATACTGCATTTTATCAAATGCAGCAGCTTTCTGTTTTGAATACTGCCTTACTTCACAAAGCTGTATTAATGATATTCTGGGTCATGATCTGGGCACAAAGACTGACGAGGAACTACTCATCCCACTTATTAATCCCACCCCTAAGAGCATGGAGGGCATCACCTCTTCAACCTGGACTGCGTCACTCTGCAGGGTCAGATTGTTGCCCGACGTGATTCTTGAACCGAATTCTCCCAGTATTGTTTTGAAAGACGGAACCACATGTGATCTCTCACTGATTTTGTACTTGGGTTGGCCAGCCATTGCTTTTCTTTTTTCGGTAAAATACTTGTCCCCTAGTTGTATTCAGACACATGACTATCACGATGATCAACCGCCTTCACTTGTGTCCTTGCATAGGATGAAAGCTGCAACTAAATCCGTCAAGGCCTGTTCTGCTCCAGTCCATTGAAGACGGCGGTCTTCTTGTTCCAGCAACGGCTGTCACTACAATCAGGTCATTTCCTTGTAACTTTGCTCAGAGATTTAACAAATATTCTACAAACATTTCTTTCTCTGCAACATGTAACACAGGCAAAGCCTTGTCTGCAACCTTCCCCATAAAAATAAGAGATCTAGTAAGAACATTTTTCTCTGCTTCTCTGTTTATTCCACTAGCAATCCAAATTCCTGCACCCTTCTCCACCACATAGAGAGGTGCAGCCACATGACCATTTGACTCAGGCTACCAGCTGCTGGGAGAGCTTCTGTGGTTCTCAGCTTGCTCCAGGTCGGGGCATTAGCTCACTTACTCGAGCCGTTGCACTATAGCCAATCTCCATTTTCATACCAGTTGCAGCAGCACTTAGACTTTACTCTGTCACTGCTGTTTCATTAAATCCGAGCTGCCGCTGGCTTCTGGACATGAGACTGTCTCTTTAAAACTTATATTCCTGGGGGCTGCAATTTAAGGAATTTGCCACAATCAGCTTACAATTGTATGTTTGCTCTGGAGAAGTCTACAGCATTCATCTTGCTAGTCTCTATTTTTAAAAGCTACCTTAAAGCAACTGGATTATTTTCCCACTGCTACTATTACCTTTTTTTTTTTTTTTTTTTTAAGGGGAAATAATATTGTTGCTTGTGCTCTGTGTTTTTAAGCATGCGTTTTTCAAATGCTCTCGTTCTCTTTTGCTGTGTTGTGCTGCATAATTATTTTGTAGCTGTGTTACATAAAGCAAAATTATCTCCGGTTTGAGCTCCACGTGGAGGCAAAAGTGAAAAGGCGACGGTGCTGCAGTAATTGAAAACTTGTTTGGAAAAGCAATACTCTCCCCAACCTTCAACCACAGTGGGTTGTGGCTCCTCCAGCCCACTCCACCCTTCATACTTCCTATATGCGGCCAGCCCTGCTAACCCAAAGCAGTTATTGCAACATTTTGCATCGAGAACTATTCTCACGCGCATAGTTTTGGGCCACATGTTGTAGGTGCAGGGTTTAAAGCAGCTAAAATGGCTGGTGGTCGGCACCGAGATCGTTTAACGACACCCCCTTCCCTGAGGGCCTCCCCCTGCTCGTGGCCGGGCAGGCAGCAGCGCCCGGGCGGTTCGTGTGGGGCCGGGCGGACATGAGGCGGCGTGAGGCGGCGCGAGGCGGCGCGCGCCCGAGGAGGAAGCAGCAGGACGGCTCCCACTGCTGAGCGGCTACAAACGCCAAGTGTCCGACAGATCACGGGCCCGGGAAAGCAAACGAGGAAGAAAAGGTTATTTTTGAAAAGTTTTTTTTTGAGAATTAGATAGTTTAAAAATCTTTGCTCATTGTCTACCTAACACATCGTTTGCTATTACATGCTTCTTTCGACAGGAAAGCTTTGCTTTAGTATTCCTTGCAATGCCGTAACCCTTCACAAAGCAACTCCTATGTTCAGTCTGAAATATTTTGGTTTGAAAAACAGGTCCTTAATGCAGCAGAATAGTATTGATTTAGCTAAATGTATAATACATGAGGAATGTTTTTCCTTCTCCTCAATATGCAGTGATTTGCTACAAGCAGCACTTTGTCACAAAAAAAAAGTCCGTGAAAGGAAATATATTCACATTACCAAACGGCAGGTTTAAATCAGGTAGCGCAGAAACATTAAGACACGAGCAGTGGAGGAGATGCTATTTTACCTGAAATACAACCAACTGCAACCTGTGGCTCTATAACAGCTTGACTCAGGACGACTTCTCCTGCCATTCCCAATTTTATACTGCTCATTTCTCCCTCCTCCAAATTTAATCAAAGTCAACGCTTAAAGAAACGCCACAATCTCAAACTGTCCGATAACAGCTACGCACTTGGGCAGGCTTCACCGAAAAGCCCATTTTTGCTTTTTCCAAAGCTGCCTTTCAGAAGCCAAGAGCAAGAAGCTGATGAATTCCATTGAGAAGAAATATTTTACCAGACTCGGAGGCACCCCAACAACCCCTTCCCTCCCAACATACTAATCTAATTTACATGTTATTTTCTCCCCTCTGAAAAACTAGACACATATTTGCAAAAGACAAGCTGCTTCCTTCCTTTGTCTTTAGGTCATGAATATTTCAAAGCCTAATGAAGAGAAACAGTACCTACCTATGGACCCAAAGGGATTATTTCTTGAATTCAACCATTTTGCCTATTGACATGGCAGCATTTGCAACAAGCATTTCTGACAAAACAGTTAATGGGCAAGATCTCTACATAACTGTTGGTTTTATCACTCCCACTAAGAGTGAATTTGAAAAGTACTAAGAAATTCCTGTAGTTTGTCCCCTTCCTTCAGTTAGCTTTTTTTTTTTACAGTGGTGTTTCTGTATTTTTTTTTATAAAGACAGAAATCCATCCCTAATACTAAAAAAAAAAAAAACCACTCCTAATAACAAAAAACATACATAGGCATGCACCCACACACAATTTTGTGCATACGCAGAAAAAAACATAAATACTGTTGTGTATAAACACCCTAAAACCTCAGGCTGATTTCAGCGGCGTGAGAAAAATCAGTCTTTGCAGCGCGAGGGACGAGTAGAGCAGGGAGCAGGAGAGGGCTCCAGGTCCCGGCAGCGCTCCCCGAAGCTCCCTGCTCACGTTGGAGGATTTCCATAACATCTTGACGGATGCGGTTGTGCCGATGTGATCTGACTTCTTGTATAAGTGGGCATCATCGGTGTATCCTTCTAAGCTGGGAGGTCTCCATGCTAGACCTCAGGAGATGGGCAACTAACAGAAGTGTTGCTAAGCAATTCCTTGTCAAAATAAGACTCATTTTGATTTTTGATGCTCTAACTGCATAAAAGCTGAAAATTTTTAGCCCTCTGTTAAAAGCAAAGATGAAAACTACCTTCTTTCTGGCAAACTAAATGCTCACATTTAGTACAATCTGTTGAACACTGAATGCTTTTGAAACTCCTTTCAATACTGATTCGAAGGAAGAGACACCAAAAAATACTGACAATATTTCACTCATGGTCTCACTGATTCATTTAATGAAAATATAATCCCACACTTGCTATAAATTCATGTTCCTACCTCCACAAATTGCTTCAGCTTTTCAACTGCAGGAACTCCCAGGAAAGAGCATTTAACAGACTAACACGTACCTTCCTTTTTAGGGTAATAGCTTTTCAGCTATACAGCTTTTTTTTTTTTTTCTTCTCCTGTACGATTAATGTATTCATGAAATAATATCAAAATCTTATAAATTGTGATTAATATAAACCTATTTGGTAAAAGGGGACATTCTCCTTATTTACCTTTCCATCATTTCCTTTACTGTCAACATATTTTAATGGTATATTTCTTCCCAAATAATTAGTAAAGAGGTAGGAGGTTACTAAAATAACTGAGTCCTGTCTTTCAACTCCATGTTTTTTCAGTATCTTGTATCCTAAAATAAGAGTTTGCATGAAACTTGTTTTCCTGTGCGAGAATAAAAGTGGCTTCCACTCACGCATGAGAGCAAGAATTTATGGCTGCACTTTTTCAGCTAGAAAGCGGTGCTAACTAATAACCTTTCCCTGCCTGCCAAGATGAGCACAACATTAGATAGTATTTTTTTGTAATTTAGTTTCTCTTTTTATATACCTCTGATACCTTTTAGAGTTCCATATTGAGAAAATAGTGCCTGGAAAAGTAGCATGAGAGTGAAAAACAACACATTTTTAGACTCATACAAGTATCTACTAGCAAGCTCATAAAAACACTTTGCAGTTCAGGATTGGCTTTAGTTCCTCTTTTTCTGAAATGGATGGGTGGTAAATGACATTTAGGTTAATACTTCTCCATAATCACCTCTTTCTTTTTCCCATAACACCAAATTTCCTCCATTCCCTTTAAAGACGCATTAAGCTGGGAAAAAAGAAACTGGTATTCAGCTACTGCCAGTCATTGGAAAGCAAAGCAAGACCTACATTTAGGTTTCCTCATATAATAAAATATGTTGAAATGTTGCATGTTGCCATACGATTTCATCAGACTCTGACTTGCTCTGCAATTTCTAGCATGCAAAGTGACAGGCAAATAAGAGTTAAAAAAAAAAAAGAAAGAAAGGAAGACTGGAAACACATATATTGCTACTAATTCAAATTTCTTTTTGACACTTCTCTCCTAATGTTTCTATGTTTTTTGTTTTTCCTTTAAAAGTTTAAATATTTTTTCTAATTTACTGTTTAACATAATTTAATGTTTATGCAAGAAGTAATACAGTGCCTGCCACGAGCTCTAGTGTTCCTTGGATGCTCAGGCACAAATCAGCCATAGAACATGTGGCTGAGTTCAAGATGATTTCCAATAGCAAATACCTTGTCTCATTCCTAAAATGCCATCCTTGCCTTATCTGTTCATATTTATGGGGAATATTTTCCTCATTTTCCTACACCCAGTACTGCGCTGCAAATCCCATAGCAAAGTATTCTAATTCAGTGAATTGGACAATGGACAGTTAAATCACCAACAGCTATTCAAGAACTAGCACAAGTTAAGGACACAGTGACTACCTTAAGTGCAAATAATACACCTGGGTTGTGAAAATTATGCTCCACTCAAACAGCCTCATGTACAGTAACACTGACACAGATAATAGGCATAAGTGCTTAATGAATCAACAGCAGCTATATACAACCACAAGAGGAGATCTCGGTCAAAATACATAAATATGTGAAACTGTTAGAGAGCAAATCTGAAAATGGACAAATATAGATGAAATTTAAAATCCTCTTCCTAGATAACACCTGGCAATGTAGCTAACAAAACACAAACCAACAGAGGCACCTTTAAAGAGGCAGCCAGTAACCAAGCTGAATGCGGTGCCAAAGTATGTGCAACTTCAAATGCAAAGGAAAGTCGTTACTTAAGTAATAATAGTTACTTTTCCCATTTTGCAATCTTAACTCACTAACAAATTGTTAAATTAATAACTAACTTCAGAACTTCAAGGAGAAAAAAAAGCTCTCTGAAGATTCTAATACTTTTATCATAAAGTATTCATCTGTGCTGAAAGAAGCAAAAGATCAGATAAACATCCTCACTTGGGTAACAGCATTTGGTAAATACAAATTGGATAATCAAAAGGGTTGTGACAAACCTGCAAAACATCTTCCAGTTAATTGAATTTTCATAATTGCGAAAGCTGGACAGCTACGTGTAAGTAATAATCACAACTCCCTGAAATCACTGACTTTGAAGCTCAACATTAGGCTCCTGTTTCTGAGAAATTTCACAAGCATTTCACTGACCTGACAAAAAAAAACCCAAGATATTTCATCAATATCGCTGAATAAAATGCACATGCCTCTATCAACAAACGCTTTTCTCCTCACTCATGTTGTGGGAGCGTGCGAGAAAATATTTGACAATTTTACATAAAATAAAGTTAATTTTCTCCAACCTGAGAAGTTGCATTTCAGACAAAGAAAGTCCTACTGTCGCAACGGTAGAACCTATTTTCAGCTCAGTGCAAACAAAAGCAGGTGATTACAAAACGTCTGGATTGTAAGAAACACCCCTACCTGGAAAACACTCTGAATATATGGATTGTATTTCCTGTGACTAAAATTAGAACCAGGAATTTAAGAGCCAACTTGTTATCTTACATCTCTGGAAAGCAGAAACAATAATAAGAAACAGAATTTTATTGGTTGGAAAGCCAAAAGAAACAGCAAAAAAAACAAATCCCAACCCTATCTTCACGGTCTCAACAAACGAATTGCAAGGAGCAAGAGAAACCAAAAACATCTTCTGTCTCACAGAAATCCCCTGTTTTCCTTATGTCTCCTTTGTTTAGTGAAATGCCTACTTTTGATCAGCTAACAGACAACAGCGGGCTTGGAAAATATTGATCAATAACACATGCCTAATTGTGGTGTTCAACATGTGCCAGTTAAACGGGGAGGGATTCTGAATCCAAACCTGTGTTTGCAGTTAAGCTGCCAGCATAAAGCCCTGTGTCCTATTCCTCCATTAGGTTCTTTTATCTTCTTTTCACCTTTGCAAAAGGAGAGAAAAGGCCTAGAGGAACCATGGAGGACATGCAGCTCAAACCAAATGTCCAGGTACAACTGCTGGCTCAGGAATGTATATACATATATTTTAAAGAACTCTGTTGGCAAAAGAAAAAAACACGATGCTGACTGAGACCAATCCATTGGATTTCTTAGTCTTGCCATGGGAAAGACTATTCTAAGGACTCCTCACAAAACTTAGAGATATCCAATGCTCCTGTATTTAAGGCAGGAAGAGGGCTGACATCCAGTGCAAGGTGATTTGGGATTAAAGACGGCAGAGCAGCATTAAGAGCGATGCTCCACAACAGGGACGTTGGACTGGAGAGACGGAGGCCTCTCGGCCCCGGTCAGGCCGCTCGGGTCCTGCCGCGCTGCTCGCAGCTGGGTCAGCGGGAACGGGCTCCGGAGCGACTCCGGCTCCGCACGGCCCCGTCATGCGGAGCAGATGGAAACGCACTCTGGATGTACAATAGGCTCTGCCTGCTTTGACATGCTAGTGGCTCTCGTCTTCAAATAAAGAAAAATGATAGGGTCGCAACTCTGTAAAGATGGTTTACATTTGAAAACTCAAAAAAAAAATTTAAAAAAGCAAAAAAGATGTTTTCTTCTAGTTTCTTGTTTAGTTTGCAAATTCCATTTTTCCCCCCTCATAATTGAAAATAAGATCCCTCAAACAGCAGAAATACATGGCTAAAGCAGCAAACTGCCTTAAGTTCTAGGACCACGTATTATCACCCAACATAACACAGAATTCTTTGAAATGCAAAGCTGTGCAGAGAAGCACCTCAGTCCCCTCATGCCCTCAGCATTAGCCCTGTGTTTGCATCGAGTTACTGCTGGTGGCTGGGCCACGGTACTGACTTTGGTGACAAAAGGTGGTGGAGGAAGCTACCCAGGGAGGGTCCCTTAGAGGCTCTTGGAGATTCCGGTCTGGCCTCTGTGACACGAACATTTCCATGCTGAAACTGTTGCACACACAGAAATTTCTCATGTTCCAGATTGCTCTACGAGGGTAACAATCCTTCTACCTAGCGCACGCTTCCAAATCTTCATTTTGTTACATCAAATAAAAACCTGTTTCGAACTTAAAACTGTATTTTGGGGGGGAGAGAAGCAAGCAATCAAAAAAATATACAGAAAGAATTCCCAAGGCAAAGACTTCAAACAATCTGTTCAATCAGCCAAAGCTACACCAATGGATGCAGATTTTTCGAGAAAATTCCACCCTTCCAAATGGGACAATTATATAAAGCTTCAAGCACTCCAGCAACACATGCACCTCATGTCTTCAATTTTCTCCTGTCCATGTAATGGATGGCATGCCCTGGGAAATGCAGAGGGCCGGTACCAACCCCTGCAAAACACAGATGCAATTTCATATGTGATATATATGAGATATAAGACGGAGCCCACCTGCAAGGTTTTTTTTTTTTTTTTTTTTTTTCATCTCAAGGCTGTCAGGGATGGGAACTTTTTATCTTAAACTAAAAATATACGGCCAGATTGAAGGCGATGAGAAATTTATTTGAAATTCCGCCTCGAAATATTTCACCCAGCCCTGGGAGACTTCACCTATCTTTCGGATTGGTATTTTAGAAATGACAAATAGCAAGCGTGCATGATGCAGGAAAGGATTCAAAAGAAAACCACAACAGTCTGCTGCAACTTGAGCCTGCTGAGGCATTTGGTAATGAAGTGAGCTATTGTGGCTCTTGGTACTAATATTATTTTAATAGAATCCAGACAAGAGCACGCACCAATTTAAACAAGATTTTGGAAGTCTATGCTGCTACACTGGTGCAATCTCTTTGTGTTGACAGGGCTACGATTGGGCAAATTCTTTCCTTCTTGCATAATGCAGGTACTCAGGATCCTATACGGCTAACTCAGCATTTCAAGTAAACCAGGGCAACGCTACAGGCGAATCCTGCCCTCCCCAAAAGCCTGGCAGCTCCACTGCTCTCTTAAGAAACATGTGCTAATCTACTCTGAGAACTGGTTGGCTCTCCATGTGCAACTTTTTTTTGGTTGATAATTGTTAAAAATTTGTAATCAAACTTTTCAAAGTTAAGATGATGTCATCACCATTTTTTGATTTTTGTTTCCCAAGCAACTAATAAAATATTATTCAAAACACTCAGCAAGCATCAACATATTCACTTAGGTCAGAATGGAAATACATCATCTCAAGCATCTTCATGACGACAGAAAAGAGGCCTCTAACTTACAGATTTCTAAGTATCAATCACATTCTGGTAAAAACAACACCCTCGTTTAACCTTTCCTCAGTACTGCCTCTACATGAGCATAAATTCTCCTGACTTCCTATCACAGAAAACAACAACAGAATAGAAGTAATTGAGAAGACAAAGCCGTGTTTTAGGAAATGCACACTACTGATTCTGCCAGTTACTCCAAGTTCATTACAAGCCCATACCAGCACTTCTCCATGCTTGTTTATTGGCACTGGGAACTCTATGGAATGATGACCCCTGCACTGCGTGAGTAACTTTAAAAAAAGTTTATTTGAAAAGGATAAGACAGGAATCCTCTCTGGACAACGAGAATGCTCTGTGAGGTTTTACTGAGGTGCATTCATTCAAGTCGGGTGATGCAAAACTTCACTAACTTCGTTAGCCTAAGAGAATCTTGCTCATAAAAAATAAAAGTGTCCTTAACGGATCAAATCAAAACTAATAAAATTGTATATTTCAGAAAATCCTCATGTTAAAAATAATAGGCTACTATTTTTTGAGCTGTATCTCTGCAGCAGTTTTCAAAGTAAGGAAGAAGGATAATCGTTTTCTCACCTGCCATCACAGTTTACCAGCATTGTTTGCAGAATTAATATTTGGATCAAGATTATTACTTTTCTCCCCTCTTGGAGAACAGCCAGCATGTTTCAACAAAACACTGATACAGAAATATAGCTACCAATATCACCCGGTGTGGAAATCGTGCTAGCATCAACGTATTTATTCAAAAGGGCTACGAGGGACTACACAAATAGAGGTGAAGCTGCACTACTGAATTTCAGCAGTTTCACAATTCCCCCCATGTTAAACCTCATGCATTGTGCAACACAGACACTTGTAATTCCAGGTAAGTTGTTATTAATGCATGCGCCACTTGTTTACACACAGTTGACAGTTTTAAATGGTTACTAATTTAGTACTGAAAAATAAAATCAGTGAAAATAAACCTGCTGCAAATGGCACTTCCACATAACAAGGCGCACTGACCACGTGAGCAGCCATTACCACAGAGTTGTATCTTCAATTAAATCATCAAAACTTGGGGCACAGAGTATCTGCTAGCACAGAAGATTAACCGAGAGTCCTTGCAGGGAATGGTCCTGTTCTGCGATGCTGTGTTGTGCACTCCCCCCCATATCTTTCCAGACACTTTATTTCACCTCCTTGACAATATTTCACCTCCTTTCCGTAATAAAAAAAAAAATCCTCTCAAAATGAAAGATTTCAAAAGCTGCAAGACAGTGCTAAAAAGAAAAAAATCCAGAATTATGTTCATTCACATAGTCAAAGACTTCCTGAAATCCCTCCCGCTTGCTTTGAATGTGCAGGTTTAGGCCACCTCGTCCTATCAGTACACACTAAGCATAAGTATCACCCCCTCGTCCTCAATGGCACCCGCAGCTTCGAACTGTCAGATCCACAGCACAGATCCCTACCCCAGGCCACAGGGACAGGGAAGACGAAGCCTCAAGGACGCGAGTGTGCGACCGACCCTGTGATCGCTGGTTGCACATCTGCTTGTGAGACCATAATTGGGAACATACAAAAATAAACGAAACTTTACATTATCTGTAGTCTCATTCTTTAGTCTTATTCCTTATTCTCCCTAACCTGTAACTCCTCAGTTATATTCTCTATAAAATGTGTAAACATCAGTTGTTTGTTTTTCCTCAGTCTGACAGTATATGAAGGTATTTGTTCCCTCCTCTAAGATAAAGACTATTAAAAGAGTGCAGAAATAAGAGCAGCAGCAATTAGAACATAAAACTAGAGGCTTATCCAACACCTGAGCATAGACCAGATGTTCTCAGTCTGTGCAGAGCATTTGTTAGGGATCTATGCAAGATAATTAAGAAAAACAAGCCCATGAGAACAGGTTTCTCTTCTCTAAGCACAGCAGCACCTATACCCATTGGGGTCTGCAAACCAGGAAAGGTTGAAAACCACCTAACAACGTAACAGGAAATATTCTAGGATCTCTTCTGCCCTCCTCTCCCCTTATACCGCTCTCCTGTGGCATCGGCTGCATCTCTAACTCCTAGGAGACATTACAGGCAAGAGGGTCGATGATACCTCACAGCCACACTAGCTACGAGGACAGCGAACACGCCTGCTGTCACA
This sequence comes from Tinamus guttatus, assembly GCF_059628265.1. Taxonomy (NCBI): domain Eukaryota; kingdom Metazoa; phylum Chordata; class Aves; order Tinamiformes; family Tinamidae; genus Tinamus; species Tinamus guttatus. The sequence goes on along the minus strand of NW_028288706.1, from coordinate 4,382,491 downwards.
CCTGCAGCTATTGAGGTTTTAAGGCCATTAGCCAAAGCTCCCAGTACCCAAGAGCCAAACGGCTGAGTAGGGAAGGAGCAAAGCAAATCCAGGCATCTTGGACAAAGATTTAAGAGCGTGTTATGCCTGGTCTTGTGCATTCATTTCAAATGTTGCATTGCCGTCCTGTTTAGCAACCTCCACTCCATCAGATGGCATATGTGCTAGGTTACTCGTGATCATTATTTAGGCAAAACATACCTATAAAATAACAGCATGCATATAATGAATTCATTCATGCATCCAAACAGCAAACTGCCTGATAGAACTAATCTCATTCAAGATTTGTCACTTGTTGCTCAATGAATTCTCTTGACTACCATTACGCAAGTCATTAATCCATGTAGGGTGAGCGATGTTACATAAAACAGAGTTAAGTAAGCATTTGCCAAATATAAGTCTGTTGACAAGCTACTTTGGCTAGTACTGTATTTGAAATGAGTTCATGCTCATACTAAGTGCTACAAGCCTTTGCCTGGAGCTGATACTCAAACCCTGTTTTAAGGCTGAAGGAGACACCAACACTACTCAGATGAACAAGGAGAAAACTTCCCAAGTGGCATAAAATGGGCTTGGGTCAAGTTGTGCACAACTTCTGTTGTGCCAAAGTTCGAGTCTTTTACAAATCACACTCGGTCTGCTGCATACCAGATCATGCCCCATATTTAATTTCTTCATCTTTTGTAAAAACATTCAGAGTTTGTGCTAACAACCGGTTATTACACTTCAACCTTCCCCTAGGCTAAATGTTTTTACTGGGGGCTACAGGAATGTGTCTGGAAACCAAGACCAACTCGAGTGAAAAACCCATGGGCTCTGAGCTGGTGTAAATGGATAGGGGGCTAGTGAAGCTCATGTCCTCTCTACACCGCAAAGAACTGGCCCATGGGCTCACCTTGTTAATATACTGGTGACCTCACTCCGTGCCGATTAACTCATCAGAGGAAGCTGCTACAAATAATATAGTCTAAAAGCGCTGATTATTATACTATTTGCTAGATAGATAACTATCCTGAGTAACCTAATAAATTGATGTTCAGACAGATGTTTCAGGACTGAATACTCACGACTTCATATTTTAGAAATTATTCAGAGTGATTATAGTTACTGCTAACTTAATCTGACCTTTTTCATCATAGCCAGATCCAGGAACCTTTTATTGATAAAGCAAGGTACTTTCAAAATACACTATACCAAAAATCTTAACCTACTCTCCCGACATCTAAAAATTTTAAAATTTAAATTTTTGTTTTTTACCATATCTTAAAGGTTTGATACGATATTGTAAGAGACAAGTGTTCCACACATATAAACACTAATTAAAAAATAATCCAATGAAAACAATCTGTAAAACAAACAAGTTCTCATGTGGAATAAATCTCAAGCAGCTTTCTTTATGGTTGAACGCTACTGCATAACAAGTTTATTCACAGAAAGTTTTTACTGCAGAAGTTTATTGTAGTCCATGTAAATTCCTGATTCCTGCATCACGCTCCCCTTGTGGTGCCTGGCCATTCTCAAGCAGAGTATTAAACTGAAATCAAGATACAGAGTAGGAAAGTGCTGTCTTTTTCCAGCCTCTCTGCAAGGGAAGTTATAACACATGTCAAGTAGTAGCAGCAGAAGCAGCGCTGTGAGTTAGTGCAGGTGTCTCAGGAAGTTATGGGATGTGCCCCCGGGCAGCTCTGGGTCCGTGTGGGCTGCACCTGCAGAGCTCAAGCCCCTTCTCACTTCTGCTTTTAGGAGCCTCTTATTCACTCTGCGGAGCAAGGTGTAAAGGGCACAGAGAAAAGAAAAGATCCCATTTCAGGTCTTTAAAAGATTCCTGTGAAAATTAGTAGCTGTGCCTATGATAAAAAAAAAAAAGAAAAAAAAAAACCCAACAGCTTGCCTCTTGGCCCAAACTTGCAGAACAGAACAAAAAAAAATCAGAAAGGCTAAAAACTCCCCCCGCTGCATTTGCCTCTGCGCTGCTGCTGTTGTTGCTATTTACAGCTAGAATCCCATCTGAACTGCAAGCGGCAGCTCTCTGATACTCCTTCCTTGTAAGCTACTGAACTGCTTTCTTAATTAAGGTATTTTATGATTTTTTTTGAGCATACAAGCATTTAGAAACAAAATTCCTCAATGAAGAATGAGGTATTTTGTGGGATTACTCTTCCCCTGAGGTTAGGGATCAGTGTTTCTGAGAAGCAGGATGAATCACAGTGGGTTTAGCTTACTCATCTTAAATGCTGCTGCTGCTGCTGCTTCTCCTGCTTTTATTTTTTTTTTGCTGATAACAAGCAACGCTTTCTGCAGAACATCTAATCCAAGAAACACTCTGAGCCTCTTCGAAAATGAAAAAGAACATGCTTTTTGCTACCTTCACACTTGTATATACTATTTTATGAAAATGGAACATTTTATAATCAACTTCTGATATTTTTTATTATCTACATGAGTGAAAAAAAGTCATAGTAGTCTAGATAGTCTCTATCTAGAATAAAGCAAAGCAGCTGCAAAATCCACGGAACTGCACAGAAAGTTTTAAAACAGAAAAGTTGACAGTTACTTTGTATGTCTTCTTTTAAGGCAACTAAAATTTTAAAAATGTCCCTGATTTATGACACTGAAGTATCATGAAACGATTTTAAATGAGTGCCAGGCACAGAGATTAGTATATAGATATCAGTATATATTCCCATATATTACCATAACCTCAAATCACAGAAGTCCACTTTTCAGAATTTTCACCTCATTCTCATCTACATGGGGATCTCTACACTTTAGTGGTATTTTTTGCTCTTCCTGGAGGGGCTTCTCAATGCATTTCATTCCATCAATAGCTTTTGCATACTGCTCTCTCTTAAGCAGCAAGATGAAAATTATCAAAGAACCATCTCTGTAATTAAAGACTCCTCCCCCAGGAGGGAGAGCTCGAAATGGCAAGAGCCATTTGGGAAGCTCAAATGGAGTCATAGGAACTTACAACTGGAAAAGGTGACACCTTTATACTAGCTACAGGAGGGATCACTGAACCACATCTATCTACTGAAGCTCTTACACAACAAGGGGATGCTGTTTGCACGGAGAAAGTGAATGTGCACAATATGGAGATGATACCAGGGGTATCCAATCGTTCACTTATGAAGCAGCTTCCCTGATCTGAAGGAGCCAGCTCCAGTTTTGAAGGCTGCACTTTTCTTCTTTATGCCAGAAGCTTTCAGAGCTGTTTACCTGCTGGAGGAGAGGAGATTGCTCTGCCATAGCGCAGAGCACGAGCAGAGCGTTTGCCTTCCCAGGCGGAGCTGCACGGTGCAGATCTGCGCTTGGGAGTCCTGCATGGCCAGGGGAGCTGCGCGTCCTCCGAGAAGCGAAAATCATGTCCAGCAGCCTGGAGGAAACGCGGCCGTGCCCCGCGGAGCCTGAACGCGAGTGCTGGTGTGAAGCCTGCGTTGCTTTCGGGTGACCCTTCATCCGCGGGAGGGAGCAGGTTGAGGCAGAGCCTGGGCCCGTGAACAGAACGGCCGCGAGGCCGAGGGCATCGCCGCGCTGAGCCCCCAGAGCCAGGAGCAAAACTGAGGGGCCCCAAATAACACGAGAAACCAAACGAGATCTCCTGGGGGAAAAACTGTTTCAGGAAGGCGCAGAATACGGTATAGTCTCAAAAGCAGGTAAATAGAAACACTGAATACTGAAGCGAGGCTAGGCCATGGGCCGTCTGGCTCAGGGTGTTAACATTTCATTTCCAAAGTAGCAATTTTAAACGCTAGAGTAACCATTTCACTCACCCCCTCTGTACTCCTAATTTTGTGCGGCCCCAGTATGTTGAAAATGCAATGGGATTTAGTAATTTTGGAGCAGAGAGGCAAGGATGCAGCTAATTTCAACTCTCCCTCACCTCTCCAAGAAGATTTTCAACCACATCCTGGATACTCAAAACCCGAAGTATCTCCAGCTCCTGCCTTATACCAATACATGAATTTTTCTCTGGTCACCCAGCAAGTCCCCTGCTCTCGCAGTCTCAGCAACTCTTCCAAGCTAAACAACACAACCAATGAAGTACAGCACACATAGGACATCAAATTAAAATAAATCTGGGATCGCATCTAACGGCTCTGAATTTGCCATGGAGATTTTAGCACTCATTCCCAGTTAAGCAGAAATTTCCCATTTGGAATGTACTTGAAGCAGCAGCATATTTTCCAGAGAAGATAAAACTCTCTTACCAAGTTCTACTCTACACATGTATAGGCTGATGGGGAAACCAGAGCACTATTTAATGAGATAGGATTTAGATTCTGACTCTTCACACATACCACCATAAACTACCCACTAAGAACATATATCGCACGTCTACACTTTTGGTAAAATGCTAGTATATGCATTTAATTTGATTCTCTTTAGTAGCTCACAAATGTCTTGTGTGTGATAAAAAAAAAAACAGAAAAACAAACAAAACAGATCAAAAACCAGGAAAATGCCAGGGAAAGAGAAGGAGAAATCACGTGAAGCCTTGCTTTTATAGTAAAATCATTTTGAATTTAGCTTTAATGAAATATAGCTACCTAAGAAATCATGTTTCTAAACGACAAACACGCAGCTGAATGTTTAGTAATTAGAAGCAGAAATGCCCTGGCCTCTTTAGCAGGACAGTTCAAGTTTGCAGCCTTAGGGCTATTTATAGCAGCTGGGCACATATCACTACAATAGCTGATTGTGCTTCGCAGCTGTTTTGTATATCTAGAAGGGCAGGAAAGAACAGGCTGCACTTTGATCTTTCCCTTTTTTGGACTTCTAAAACAACAACGAAAAATGTCATTAGAAAGGACTCAGTATTTCTGGATCACAAGGGTCCCCGTTCCAAAAGCCACGGCTTACATTAAACATGCAAGACCTGAGCGCAAACACGGGCAATTGTTTGCCATTATTATAAATATAGACGGCAGAAAATATTTATTTTGGAAGCATGCGAGCTATTTCATCTATCATGAAAACATATGCCCAGTGTGATTCTCGCAGTCCTACCAACAGATGCTTTGTGGAGTGGGGACCCACACGGAAAACTGAGAGTCAACCTGAATGTAATTGCACCATAAATTAGCAGCAGCACTTCTCAGGAAATAAAGTATTTGCTCAAGATACCATTCGCGCGATAAGAATTCACTGCATACAACCTGCAAAAAAGGCTGGCATTTAAAAATAAACACAAAGCTTGTTGCCATCACTACTACAGACAAAAATATACATTATTTATAAAAGTCAAATCAATGCTTCCTACATCATGAAGCTTGCAGGCTCCTAATGAGGCCTGGAATTAGGTGAATATTTATTAGACATTCTTGCCAGAACAGTAATATACCTATTGCTCGGCTTATGCATTATTCAACCTTTTTAGCTGTTGCTTTAAAAATACACTCCACTAGTATTTAAAAAGAATATATATATAATTATGATAAAATCACCATGAAAACTATACAAGACCTTAACCAATAATTAGTTTTATTATTTCTTTAATTTCTGAGCAGAGGAAAAGTTGCCAAAGAAAACACAGTCTGAGTGTGCGCTGGTGTTTCATTGGCAACCTTCATAAAGCAAAACCACCATTTGGACTTTTCATGCATAAAATGCTCTTTCAGGATTGTTGTTCAAAAAAAAAAAAAAGTCAGAAGAAAGAAAATTATATCCTCAAAGTAAAGATAATCATGAGCAAGTTACATTCTTACTACATGTATCACTCTAGCATTCAAACATCTAGAAGAAATTACTTTTTGTTAGAAAAAAAACCTATTTTTTGGCAGAGAGAAAAGAAAACGAGCCTTAAGCAAGCACCTGCAAGAGTGAACACGCTACCCCTAGACTCCTTGAAGGTCATTTCTAACAATCTTGCTCTGGCATACTTTGCAAATGATGGTCCAGGGGTCTCGGGGAGAGCAAATAACCAAGAAATCACGGAATCAACGATGATGAGAAAGAGCAGCTGCAAGAAAACCAGGAGATCAAATGCAGGAGAAGACAAATCTGTAATTAGAAAATTGGTAGACCAGATTTTTGGTATGTGTTAAATAGTCTCAGATACAAACTATTAGCCTAGCATATTTCATAACTATGAACAAAGCTTTTATATTTTTTGAATATGTAAGATGACATGTTTTATAATGATTTGTAAAGAACTATCTAAGAAAACATTTCAGTAGTAACATCTTTTCTTGCCTACAGATTTATTTCTGCACTGGCTTGTAGCTCTTTGCTGCATCTATCATTTATTTAAATGAGACACTCTTGGCAACAGACACTTTGTTTTCATCTTTGTAGAGCGCTTAATATTTTTGATCTTTGTTAAGACTATTAGGCATTAGTATGCTATAAAAGTAAATAAAGTAATAATTTGCTAAATAAATTAGTTATGGTAGTAATAAAAGCACTGCTACCTCATCCTTATCAAGGATATAGGATTTTTTAGAATGAGTTTTTATTTCTAAATATGGAACCATGTTTTACCATACACATTTAAATAACTACTAGAAAAAATGATTTTTTTTTCCTTTCTTGGTCATAGAATCTTTTTAATAACCATTTGTTTTAGAATATATAAAAATTACTGATATAATTCGGTCAAAGAACAATATTTGGTTCACAAAGGCTATATATATATATAAGGTTCACAAATCTTATTTGGTTCCATATTCATGTTGTTCTCAGCTGCCTTTTCTAAAGCTATGATAACCAGATGACTATGACTTCGTTTCAAGAGAAACCCTTCAAGCTGCCATTTATCATCCACCCCTTCTTGCTGGAGCCACCTGATAGAATTAAAAGGTCTTTGCCATGAGTATCCTAATGGCTTTGCAAGGATGGACTGGTAAAAGCAAAAGTTTTCCAGGCATGAAGGCACCAGGCTGCTGTATCTACCTTGCTATACGGTTAAGTAAAAAGTGATCAAAAACCAACTAGAACAGAACACCCCAGAACTGCAGGTGTTTCAGAAAGAAATGAACCTGAAGGAAGCTGCTATTAGAGGAAATAACGAGGTCCAGGGCAGCACTTCCCCATCAGAAAGCTCGTGGCCCTGGAAAGGAGCCTCCAAGCCACAACGTGAATTACGACTCACTACTAGTAGACACTATTAAAGAAAGAATAAACAACAGACAGTTTGAGCTGACAAAGACATCTATGGAGGTTATAATAACTCAAGTCTATAATTGTGTACTTATGCATTTATTAATCCATTTCGAGCAACCTGCATGTCGAAAAGGTAAGAAAAATACCCTGAAAAGCCCCCGTGTATTCCCATGCTACCATGCAATCTAAGACTGAATTTCTGCATTTGTAATCAATATTTGAAGTCCTAGAAAAGCTGAATTTTAGAAAGATGATCTCTCACACTTTTCTGTTCCACAAAACTCTTAGTCATAAAAGCTTTTACATACGATACCAACTTTTCAAGGCAGATATAGCTACAACTACCAGTGCAAGACTAGACTATGCTAATGTTCAGTTATCAGCTCTTTTCAATAGAGGTATATCTCCCTATAACATCATTTCTAAAGTAAGAAATGTTAAACATTAAGTTCAAATGTCAGGTTGGCTCAGTCTGAGCTAAACTTTAGCTTTAAGTAGCATACAGCTGTTGTGCAATGTCAGAGTATGCTAAAAGCTTCCATCTCCCTGGTTTCATGCCCAGATGGAAGCTGGCCAGTCTTGATGACACAGATACGATACAGTAAAGCTTGTGTAATTACTGCTAAACACAAGAACTGTGTAAAAACAATACTCAGGATCTTCCTTAAATCCACCAGAACAGAAAATTCAGAGGAGAGTTTCCCGCTGTGCCTGCACCCCCTGCCCTGTGACAAGGTGCTTCAGGAAACAAGGGCTGATAAAAATCCTATTTGTGCAAAACACAAGGGCTAAAGATCAACTTCCAAAGAGTGAGAAACTCCACCTTGTTGAGAAGACTAAGATGAAAAACGTTATCTAATCCTATCAGTAAGATGAAATGCAAACACCCTCCCGCAAAGAGACACCCTCTGTGCACCTGGAAAGCTTTCCTAATTTGAGCACAACATTGCTCATCTCCAGGCAGAAGTCCAAGTCTTTAAACTCAAAGTTGATTTGAATAGTAGCATTTCATGAAGCCAGTTCCCACTGAGTGTTTCCTTAACTTTTGGATTCGCCATAAAACCTTAAAGCTGGTGTGGATGAAGAGCCCAGAGCTTCCCTGCTCATGGCTCTGTGTTTGCTGCTCACAGATGGGAATTTATCGTGGAGATGAGTGACAAACACGCCAGGGCCCACAGGCACAACGAAGGTCAAATACTTATCTGCAACCAATTTTAGATATACTTTCTAAAACACAAATACAGCTTTTAAAAGACGCTATCAATTGACAAGCAACATTGCTGAATAACAGAACTCTAGAAATATTTTTGCAATTAAAACATTAGGCACAGTAACCGCTATTTAAACTTCAATATGTTAGGCTTAAATATTTACTCTTCCACTCAGATTACACTATATGCCAACAAATTGCTTTTTTTTTTTTTTCATTTAGAGAGAAGCCTATAAAGATTTGAAACTATCTCATCAATAAGAAAAAAATGTTAATACATAACAAATCTAATTGAATGATGAGGGGAAAAAACCTTTTTTGCTGTTAAGAGGAATATTTTGGAATATTATGAGTTTGTTAGGTATATTCTGTATTCCTCATGGTAAAATAAAGAGGCTTTAAAAAAGCCTCTTGTCAACTTTAAACTATAGCTAGTTTTAAAATCACTACATAGTGACCATTCATGAGTTGGCAGCAATATATTAATCTCCTATGGGATCTAGAGAGCTAACAATTCTAGTTTATTTAAGCAAATGTTTATACTTCTAATCTGTACAGCATCGCAGGGTTGTTCCAGCAAAGTTATGGGACAGTTTTCCCAGAAAGCAGACGGGCTTGGCTGCCTTTTGACAAGAAGTTTTGCTTCCTTTTATGGACCCTGGAGTCCACGGCTGGGCAACGCGGGCCGGGGGGGCCACCTCTGCTGCCCATCAAGGCCCCCTTGTCCCCTGTGACCACTGTTCTTCACATAGCTACCCAGCTACTTTCTTTACACAGGGGAACTAGAGGAAGAAAAGAACTAACCTCTATTATTTTCAAGTGCCAAAGAGTGGTTTCAAATAAGAGATCATACTATTTTCTTTTTGTTTTGCTATTGTGAAGCCCATAAATCACAACTAGAACTAACCAGCTTGGGGAAAAAAAAAATGGGTGCTTTTTAGACCATCAGAGATGGGCTCCTTTGCTTAAAAGGAACTGACTCAGTTACCTGCCGCTCATTCCGGCACTTGTCTCTCTAGATTTCACACTATTAAAAACGGCTACAATGGATTCTGAAGAGCAAAGGCTCTTTAGATGCACTTCCAGTTCATCCAGAGTCACCTGGTGTCACTTCCCAGATCACGTCCCATATAAAGATAAAAGGAAGACTATGACCTTTCCAAACCAATTTTCTGGTTATTTCTCCAGGAATCCCATCCTGCTGGGTATGCTAGTGGGCAACTCTAAGGAAGAAAAATAAGGCTGGAGGAAGAGGGAAACTCCTGCAGCGTGTTCCGCTGCCGACAGAAGAGCAGCACTGCCCATCAGCAGAAACGCTGCAAAGTTTCCAGCTCTCCTGCCTGAGCTACTTGCTCCCATTACTTCATTTATTCCCACTGCTTTAGCTTTTAACTTCTTCAGTTGTATCGAATACTGAATCAGCCTTTTCACATGGCTTCAATGTAAGGACTCCAAAAGGAGTGGAAAGCTGGATGGAAAGGCTGGAAGCAAGGAAAGAAACATGGGGAAAATTTAAGCTGCTGGAGCCAGTGAGGGAAAAACTCCAAACGTTATTAAAGAAGGTAAAACAAGTTTTCAAATGGCAATTGGAAAGCCAACAGCATTCAAAAATGGTGATCTATATGGAGCAGGGGGGAAAGCCGACACCATGCAGCTACAGGGCTGGTGTCTGCATCACATCCCAGGGAACCTGCTGCACCCGCGAAGCCTCCTGAGCTCTCCTAAAGAAAACCCTTGCAGTATTGCCTCAAATCGTCAGTATTTAGAGTCAGCACAGTATAAAGCTATTGGTCCACATATTAAACCAAGGCAGACCTAAAGCTGCACCCCAGCAGGAGCAATGCACAGGAGCAATAACAGGCTCTTAAAATGCATGCATTTCCCCCTCTGCTTCCTTCATGTAATTTGATTAAAAGTTACGCTAATGAGAGGAAAGGGGAGAACTGGCATAGGAGGGGGGAAAGGAAGAGAAGAAAGTGCCAGGGAACAAGCAGCTGCAACACAGGAGAAGAGGGTGATGATACAGACTGAGGAGCCTTCATGCCAAACCCGCAGGCCCGTTTTAGGGATGAGGCTTTGCTGGCGAGTCACAGACACGAGCTTGCGGACATGGGAGAAACGGCAGAAAGCTAAAAGGGAAAACCTAACCTCGTGTAATGGAAGATCCTGAAGAGGCAGCGTGGCCATGGCCAGCACAAGCCGAGGAACAGCACGAGTGGCCCTGCTGGCCTCCAGCAAACAACGGCCAGCTCGAGGAGTCCTGAAAATTAAAACTCAACTGGTTTTGGCAAGTGGATGGAGAAATTAAGGGGCCTGCTGCCTTCCTGCCTAAAGACATGATTTAGTTTATTGGACTGAATCTGAGGACTATCCCAATCACATCAACCCTGCGTTACTGGGAGGCTGGAGAAACAGGCTGCTCTTTCCCTTTGGTATTTCCTGGGAATGAGCTGTATCATAGCGAGAAGAGTAGGCGGGAGTGCCCGGCTTGCGCGGCCTCCTCGCCCGCCACGACGAGAGCAGCAGCACCCGGGGTCGCAGCAGCACCACCAAGGGCATCTTCTACATCTGTCAGTCCAGGCGTCTGCTAAGTAAGTGGGGACTTCAAGGGACAATTCACCACTTGCTCTCTAGTAAAACAGGCTTGGTGAGGGGAGCAAAATATAGTTATGCTTCGTTTTTTCTTCCCCGAGAGCTTGGTTTCCACAATCTGTAGAAATATAGGTACAAGTGACTTAGGAACACAGCTCGCATTCTGATCTGCGAACTTTACGTGAGGTAGAGCCTGGAGAACTGCTGGTCTCGTGAATGTTCAGTGCGGTACAAAATGTTACAACAGGAAACTTAAATAATTGTATTTGGCACTGCTACTTTAGACATGAACTACAGCAAATACAGGCACAAGTTCCAAACTCAAAGAGAGAAAAAAAAAAAGATTGAAAAACTGGATACGAATATACACTGGCAGCCGTTCAGTATTAAACACGTCCCTGTATAATTTAAGAAGAAAATAAAAACAGATTAAAAAAATAAAAAAGAAACAAAATATATAGTAAAGAGTCCTGGTATAGAGTGATGAAACATAAAACAATATAAACCCCTGGAACCTCCTGATAGCCTTAAAAATATAGTATTTTGAGGCAACAATTTTCCTGATAATGTCAGTAAATGGGATTGTGAGAAAAAAGAAAAAAAAAAAGACAACCTCAAGCCTTAGACCTTAGAGAGAAAGCAGACATTGAAGTAATTCTCCCTAATGTTATTTCCATTTTAGTAGCATGTTTTTTCTAAGCTGTTTTTGTTTAGTCTATGTGTAGGTAACTACACACAGGAAGGAAAGAACAGCTAATTTGATACTACATTAGTTATTTGAAGCTTTCCCTCAAAGTCTGAAATATTGTCATTGGAATCACTGGGCTCACCTACCTGGAAGAACATTTCTCTGCACAGCGTATTGCTTCCCTCACTTCCCAACTTTGTCTCAATCAAAAATCAAGTCTATTTTCTAATCTTTGATACAAGTATTCTGATACAGCTTATCAAAAGCCTATGCAATTGTACTAGTAGATAAGGAAAAAACGGAAATGAAAAGAGAAAATATTTGAGAATGTTTCACGATACGCATATGCTTTTGTTTACACAAAGCCAAAAGAGGAAATGGATTTTGTACTATTTATAGCTCTCTGTTTCACCCAAATTACCTCTGCTTTTGTTGTTGTTGAAGTGTGTCTGAAATTAAGTGTCCCATTAAATGAACCTGGAAGCATTATAGCAAATCTTGCAGTTTAGAGCAGAATAAATTCTAATTTAAGTTCATAATCACAAAAACATATCATGTAAGCGTAAACAAAAGCAGGCACTTAAAGGAGAAGGATATAAATGATATAAAGTGATCATTTTTCCCAAGTGAGCTCTGCCACGGGCTGCAATATCAACAAACCATTTCTGTTTCAGGACCCATCTTCACTGCACAAGCAACCTCGACTCTCTAACATGTTTTGATTTGGTCTTTCTCACTATGCGCCAAAAAACCTCCACCACCCAACTCCCTCCTCATTCCCCCCGACTCAAAAACCCACCACCTTTCGACCCAGGACCAGAGGTGTTTTAGACCTAGCTCTGGCTAACGGCGGACTCCGAGCAGGCTGGCCAAAGCAAACATAGATAAGTCAGAAGCAGGAGACATAATAACCAGTTTTAACTCGAGCACATGCACGGCCGAGCTGGGCTGGCAGAGCTGGCTGCACCGGAGACAACGCCGGAATGCACGTGGATATCCCAACGGCCAGCCAGGCACTGCACACGGCTGCAGCATCCAAAGGCTCCCACGGCAAAAACAAAGCTCAAAGCATTCGCTTACGATGTTCCTGCAGGGCTAACAAATCAATGCACTGCCACACATACCTGTGTGTGCACATGAAGGTAACGCACCCCCTGGGTGCCTCTGGATCATAATCTTGCAACATGCACAGGCAAAACTTGCACCCAGGTTCCTCTCTCAGGCTCTAGACTGTCAGACACTGAACTGCCTCCAAAACAAAACTAGAATATTCAATGTTACATTTGTACTTGTCTGCTAGGCTGCTTCTGGTGACAGCAATGACCACTCCATCTACTTTAGGTGCAGCATTTTTGTTCTGTATCCTGGACAAGGCAGACTTTTTCAGGGCTTATAGAAAGGCAGCAATCACTCCACCCCCAAATAAACCAGCAACAGGTCGATGCCACACTTTTTAGAAGAGGCTGAAAATTCTCATAACGCCACCTGGTTGAGCTGCTACGTCTCTGCTGGCAGGGGTGCAGTTGGGCTGCTCAGCAGCAGGGCACCACGATCCGCATCCTCCTTGTCCTTCCTGGGACAGGCCAAGTTACCTTCACAGGAGGAAGAAATGACAGAGCTGGGAAGAGCGCTGAGAGGTCACGAAGGCTGCCCCGAGGCAAGACATCCAAACCATTCCCAGCGGATATTTCTCTAACTTCTTCTTAAAAACCCTCAGTAGTGGAAACTTGCCCAAGGCAAGCTGTTCGATTAATTTATGACAGCGTTTTAGCATCCTCCACACTGCAAAGTCGTTAGTGGTGACCTCTCCAGACGCCTAGCAATTCTGCAGCAACTTCTGATTCCATCTCCAGCATCTATTGCCCACAATTTCCTCCTTACAACAGCACGTCTGAAGAGAAGAATCTCCTCCTCGTCCACCTTTTCCCTCAAAAGAGGAACAGCTGCAATTCCTTTGCACTTTTCTAGACGCCTCCCTATGCCAAACCAGAAGGACAAGCCAGCCGACACTGCCCTAAGCTGACCCTTAAGGACTAAAGAAGACACCAAAGAACACTTAGCAGGGACGTATCTTAAAGACTGCGATTTCTTATCATCTCTTCCCTCCCACTGTCATGCGACGTCCCTCTGATTTTCACCTCCTTACACTCACCCAGCTTTTCTGAATACCGTCACCACACTCTTCTCTAATTCACTTCCGAGTAGATACAATCTACTGGGTAATTAAGAACACAAAAGAAAATTTAGGAATAACTATTTTCCCTGAGCAGCTTCCTTCCCATTAGAATATTTTACTGCTCCAATACCTGCAGGGCTTATATCTTCTGCTACAAGAGAACAAAGAAAATAAACACTTTGAAAATGTACCTGCAAAAGCCACAAGAATAAGTTTGTGTTGCAAAAAGCTACAACAGGGCTATGAAGCTTTGGGACTTGCAGCAAAGTAGAGGAGATCTTACTCAAAAAGTAACTTTTTGCTCTTCAGCTCTACAGCTAGAAACCATAAAAATAGTACCTGTGAAGCCCGGTTTTCCTAATTCATGGTGTATTTTATTTGAGCAAATTACATTGAACACATGATTATAACACGCACAACAAGGCCCACGGTGGCCTCCAGTTGTTTATGCTTTTGAATTATTAGCAAACAAACATTAAAGATCATTAAAGTAAATAAAAAAGGGAAATAAACTACAGTATTCCTGCATGATGAACCATACTAGATTATAAATAAAAGTACAGAGTCATTCTGAATAGAGGGAAAAACTGCAAAGTTTGTTTATAGAAGAGTCTGGTCTTCTTCCAAGTTTCACGTTCCAGCCTGAAAATAGCTTCTTAAAACAGCTGTCAGCTTTTTGTGGGGAGGGAGGGTATTTTACCAGCAAATTTGATCTCTCTTTAGAAGTGCCCAAGTCATCACAGCTACTATCTGGTGCTTCACAGAGAAAATGCCATTCGTTTGTGGCCCACAAAATGTTCGGCCAGGAATGTAAAGCAGCAGCCATGAGGGAAAATAATCCCTGTGGAGAGACCCCAGTGCCTGAACTTGGCAAATACAGAGGCATCATCGCGCCCATGGCGAGGGTGGACTGCACTGACCATGGGAACTAACATCTCCCTCTGGGCTAAAAAACAGCAATGGGTCTTCCTTTCACTTCTGACTCCATTAAAATATATTTTTTCCACCAAATTCTTAGTTATTAAGTGGATTTAACAACAATAAAGAAGTGCAATATATTTTAAAACTATGTAATTAACATTCCAAATCTCATAGTACTAAATTTGAAAGATAAATATGAAGGAACCCAGCAGCCTGCACCTTGTGTTATAAATATTCAGATTAGACATTAATTTACAGATATTTCTATGCACTTGGATAGCCATAAATATCTGCACTTTTCCCTGTTGTCTTGGATGATGTAACTGCACTGAAAACATTTTTTTTTCTTTTTATGCAGAAAATGGTCACTGATAAATCAAAAACTCCAATTCTTCCATGCACGGAGACGTGTTTACATCTCAAGTAGAATTCACATAAACAGTCGCACTAAGTAGCATCTGTAATTAAATCAGCCAAATGTTAGTCAGATACATTCACTGAATTGCTCATTTCATTTTTCTACACACAAAACAAGTGGGGCCTTCCCCAGCACCCTTTAAAGGGTCTTGGGGTTTATTTTAGGGACAGCCTGTTTAAACAAGCAAAAAGCATCTGTTTTCCATTCCCGCTGTCTGAAAAGCTACGTTCTGGTTCAGAAAAACTGCACCAGACCAGGTAGTGTTCACCAACCGGCAGACAACAGACATAGGTGCCTCAGTACAGGGCTCCCTTTTCTCTGAGGACACAGATCTTGAAGCTCCTTTCCTCCCAGAAAAGGCCAGTTAAATTTAAAATCCTCTGAAAAATATATAAACAGCTCTCATGAACATTTTCTCCCTTCTAAGCTTAGAGGCAGAACATCAGAGTCTTAACACGAGTGTGGGAACTCGGAAACTAAATGTGGACAAGCAACTTGGAAAAGGCCGTTAAGCGACTGCCAACAAAGCACAGGAAAATGACACAAAAACCAGCTTGAATGATGAGAACCTGCGTAGGAGAGAAAGTTAACACTGTCCTTTGCAAATATTGCATCTACTTATACTGGTGAAAAGATTTTACTGAAGCAAGAGGTGCGAAATCTCTGGTCTCTCTGATCTCTCCACATACCAGCACCTGAACGCAAATTTACATTTCAAAGAGTAGCAGCTAGAAGAGGTAAACCGGATTTATTTTAGTAAATAAAAATGATATAATAAAAAGAAAGAAGATAAAAGTCACACAAACTTTAAAGTATTTGTAAATAATTTTTGTTATCATACTAATAAGGGAAAGTACAATTCTTCCCTATATTCCCTCTTACCTTGACATGAGGGGAAAAAAAAGCAACAAAAGGCAAATGCGGCAACATGACAAGATAGGAGAAAATGTTCCAATCTCAGAACAAAAGGATTATTTATGAGCAAACAGTGCCCAGGACAGAATTATCTAACACACTCACCACGTCCCATCGAACAATGATACTAATTTTAAATGCACAATATTTAGTCTATTTAACTCATCCTCAGTAGCAATCCTCAGTCCGGATTTTCAAACAAACCTCAAACCCGGAGAGTCGGGAAGATCACTGGCACAAAACTTTAGTGCTTATAAAAAATGAGCTCACTACCCTAGCACATAACTTTTTGTGTTCCTCCAAGTATCACAAACACGTGTTAAAAGGGAACATAACATATGACCGATAGGAATTTCGATATGTTTGTTAGGTGTCAGGTAGTAGAAGGTATAATTTTCCTTTCAGTTGCAACAAGCCAACCCTTTGCCATCATGTCTTAGAGACAAGTCCTATAAGTCTCACATAAAAAGAAGGTATTAACAGTCAAACTTCACAGAACGGGAAACTAAAGAAAACTATTCTAGCAGTTTTATTAGAGCAAGCAGTTACATTACCAGTAAACACTAAGGCACCTGACTGCAGATAGAGCTGATGTTTGAGTAAGAGTTACCTCCTCCAGCAGATTACTGAATGGGGATACTGAACAATACATTCAGACAGTCGAAAGTCTAGACAACTGTTTTTCAGGAACGAGCTGCATAAGTATAGATGAGGAGCTTGTTCATGGGGAAGCTAAAGATAGGGACGCTAGACAGACTTTTCAAACCAAGCACTTGCCTCAGCCTTACCACAGACCACAGCATCCATGCACAGGGAACAAAAACTGAGTCCCTACTAGTTATTCTAAGCCATACTAGTTACTCCAATACCTACTGATCTTTACACTTCGTGTGCTGTGCCGGGAGAAGAATTTTCGCCTCTCAGAAATCAAAGGGCAAAATATATGAGATATATAAGATATATGAGAGCAGTATTTTATCCTCAGGCTTATTATGGCTCAACTACATATTAGTATTAAAAAAATAAATAAATAAATAAAAGAATTGGAGCGTTTATACATCCAGAGACTTCTTTGAGGTTTTCTTGGAAGTGATTTTGAAGGAACTTTTCTTCTATTTACAAGACAAGGCAAAGGCACATCACGAAAAGAAGCCAACCGTCCTCCCCAGAAGACACCTCCTCCTATTCCCTACAAGCTTTTAAGAGAGCTGTTACCAGCTCAACAGCAGGGACGGGGCCACCGCTGCTCTTCCCGCAGCACCCGCGGGTCCTGGCTGCCCGCTCTGCGCGGGAGCGGCACCGCGCCGGGCTGTGCCCCGCGCGCCCGCGCAGCAGCCACGGCTTCCTCATCAAATCAACACGGCTTCTCACAGGAGAAGGGCCTCATTATATAAATAATGACACAGGATTAACCCCTTTAATAAGCTTTAATATCGGCCACAGTTGACTGGCGAATTTTCCCTAAGATCACCTTCTATTAGTCACTGCAAAATAAAATGCCCTCTGAAGAGACAGCAGTGTTAAAATTTGACATGGGACTTTCTAAAATAAGGGGGCAATTAAAATTCATACAAATACTCCCATTCATCCTTTCAGTCTCCAAGCCTACGCTTATGGCTTTTACTCTTGTACTTCATGCTCTTTTTATACTGAATCGCCTAAATACAACAGCAATGACTTTCAGTACAGCATTGATTTACTTATATTTGTCAAAGTTATTTGTGGCTTTTAGAATTGTCTTATTTAATAAAATTGTAGATATACTGAATGTATATAAAACACAGCTAAATTGAGTTTTATGCATTTTCTCCCCCAGGCTGCTGTGTTACCATAGCGTCTGGAAGATAAGCACGTTCACATACATGCACGCACCCACAATCACATAAACCCACAAATCAATAATTCTCTTATTAGAAACAACAGGCTCTTCTTTGAAATGAAATTAAAAAAAAAACAAAGAGTGCCATTGGAATTGAGAAGATTTACTGTTTGAAAAGCTGCACAAAACATCGGTGGGGCACAATCCTACTCCTGGGCTAACTAAGCAGCGCAAGAATTAACAAAAGCCTGAACGGGTTAGACGAATACTGCACTTCCAGCACAGGGCAATGCAGCAAAGCCCTTACTCCAGCAGCAGCAGAATAACTCACAAACTTGCAATCCTCTTTCCTGAACAGTTGCCTACAACTGGTAACGGGTGGCATGCAAGTCAAATAATCATTTAAATTAGGTCCCAAAATACACACATGGCCTAAGAGTTTATAAAATACACTACTTTAAAGACGCCCTGTGAAATGTGGGAACCTAGCAAATACTCAAAAAATCTTACTTTGAAGTTTTAAGATGACTTCCAATCTTCTCTCCAGCTGACATGATCAAATACAAGAACATTTCCCCTGAAATCCTGAAAGAACTAAATGTTTGACAGACATAGTGCATTTTAAATATAGTCACATCATGCATGCATTTTTATAACATTTAGAAAACACCCTGCCAATCAAAAACACCTCCTGTACGATCTGCTTCACTGCAAGACCCGATTATGGATACAAAACTATCACGGGCTGTGAGATGGGCATGAGACTGACTCTTGAACAAATCCGACTGGATCAGATGGACCCAACAACGACCAAGGTCAAATACACCTGTTAAATCCACCATAAGGGCTGCTCCACCTTGCGTGAGCCACACACACGTCCTCATGCTCCCTATTAAATGTGGATGGTTAAGCAAAACCATTTTCTTAAATGCCACCCATTTTCTATTAAATGCCACCCATTTGATGAAGAATAGGTCATTAGTCATACGAGAACATAACATAGGCCCCAGGCTGATTAACCATGATTCATGTATCTGATTCTGAATTTTAAAAAGCAGATATTAGCACTAGCTGGTACAATACATGGCAGCGTATCAGATCAGAGCCGAGATGCTCTGACCACACGGGATCTCTCCTACTCGTCAAACGACTCGTTTGAAGAGATTCAGCCATAAAATTAAGATTTAGAGGAGATTAGGCTAATCCAGAGTTTTCTAAGGAAAGCAGCAAAAAAAAAATCCTCCTCAAATAATTCTTTTCTACAATGGCTAGAATGACATTTATACAGACATTCCTATGTCCCCATTAAAAAACCAAAAACCAATACACACAACATAAAAGGGGGAAATATATGCCAGAAGCAAAACAAAACATTGTTTCTGCTTTTCTTCTCACAAGTAAGACACAGACTCCTCTAGGAAACACTTAATTACATAATTATTGGCATTAATATAATTATTTTTTATATCTACAATGATATACAGCGACATAAAACTCTAAGATAAACAAAGTGATCAAGTGCCAAGTTACAAGAGAAACCAAAACCAACACTGCCAAGATGACTGGAAAGCTAACATACATGCAATAATATGTCCTTTTATTTACTTGAGGACCTAACCGAAGATTAGAAGCAGCTCATTTTATTCCTTGATGAAAGCTAATAAAACAACGTGCACACTTTCTATAATCATGTCAGTAGGCAGGATTACAAAATGAACCACTGATTTGCACTGATGGAACCACGGGCAGTGAGAGCAGACAACAGAATTAGACTTAATGATATTGAGACAATAAATCACAAAAGCCAAACTATCTCTGTAGAATGAATTATTAGTACTCTTAAGGCTAGCATTTCCACTACAGTCTACAGCAATTTCAGGGGCTATGGGTATCTAGGCTTTGTTAGTGTCTTCAGAAAAATCCAGTTTTGAAAGGTTAACTTTATAGCACTAAATGATTTATTAACATAGCATTAAGTTTGTAGCAATAAATAAATCAGTAACAATATTTAAAAAATTAGTAATTAATATACGAATATATTAGAACTCTTTTCTTTCTGCTTAAGCATAACCACCCCAACTATTACCATTTTGACTGCTAAAACACCTGAGAATGTTTCTTAATATTGTTGGTGTTGATTATCAATTAATTTTGTTTTCCAGTCTCTTTCTCCCCCTTTCTGCTGAGACCAAAAAAAAAAAAAAAAAAAAGGCAAGGAATTACCTAAGTAATAAAGTAACAAGATTGGCAAGATATTGAATCTTCAGTCTTTTATTTCATTCACAGATGGTTGTGGATGCTCTTCACTCCCTATGAGAGTCCCCTTCTCCTCCCAAGGCAGCAGGAGGACCTATAGTTTAAGGGAAAATAGTACCAGAAGAAGTCCCTGGCCTTCCAGCCCTTGGGAATGTCTACACAAGCTAATTTGAGTGAATTTCAGCCAGCTGAAGGAAAAACAAACAAAAAAACACACACTCTTGCATTAGCAGACAATCAAGATTTTACCAGAATAGCAAAAGACATTTTCTTTTGTCTACATTTTGCCACACACAGTAAGAAGCAAATACCAAGAAAGGCCCTATGCAAAGCTGGGGAACTTTATTTTTCTGCTAATTTCTTTCCTCTGTCTCAGTTTTGGGGATTTTATCATGAGCAATGCTATTTCGCTTCTAAATTTATCAAGTCAAGTTGAAGACAATAGCATCAGAAATGCAATAAAAGGAACAGTAAATGATCTCAGTGAAATAAAGATTTAAAATATATAACCATTATCGATTATAAGGTGTGCAATTTCCACTCTACAGTTACTGTAGGAAATCCAAACCCAAGAAGTTTTCAAGCCGTTGTAAGGGGCACTTTAAAAACTGAAGACAGTCTAGAACATTTTTCTCCTTCACAAAATAATTTCAGAGCTATGAAGAATATCTATGTCTAAAGTCATAAACTAAGTCTAATGCTCTAGGTTACAACATTTTTGAGTAAGCTGAAAGAGAATATTTATCTGATAAAAACAATTTGGCCTGGAAAAGCAGCACAGACTTCCAGTACAGTCCAAAGCTGATAAATGCCTAGCAAGAGAAGTTCAACTTCAGCCAAATCTTTCTTATTGCCTAAGATAGTACCAGGACCCCAACATGATACTTAGGTGAAAAAGTTATTAATACTATGATACAATCTCCAGTCTGCAGTTCTTTTGTGATTCTCACTTTATATTCTCACCAAGTATTACTTGGAAGCACACAGCTGCACTTTCATAAACCACATGGTTTCACGTTAAATCAAATTCCATCAATTTCCTACAAACCTGATGAAACAGTCACCTCAATGATACAAACTTCATGAGAGGTCCTGGTAAAACGTGATAATGCGATCATATTGCCTGGATGGCATTTTTACAATAACAACTCCTACTGAAGGTTAAAAATTTAGGGGATAGGATTTTTTTTTGCTCCCCCTTTCAAAAGGACAGAAATGAGATTGAAAATAGTCTAAAAATAGCACAGAATTTTCAAGTGTCAGCTGTACCGGTAATATGAATAGCGGTCTCTCCTTACAGAGCAGGGATGGATGGAGGGAGCTTGTGATTCAGGATCAACAGAGACAGGCTTGAACACAAACTGTGCAGGGAAAATAATTTTCATTTACTAATCCTATTAGTATTTCAGGATAACCTCCAGGAACTTTGCATGCAGTGAAATGGCACTGCATTTTAACATGGTAAGCAGAAGTGCTTATACTTTTTGCACACTAAAAGGAAAAGTTAAGTACATATTATTATGAAATATCTGCAGAAAATTTTAAACAATGCATTCAAGCGATGCACTGTCATGACAAAAGATGAACATAAATAATATGTCTTAGACTATGTTTTGTCTTTTCCATCAATCTTTTCTCCCTTAGAAGCCATAATATGAAAGCTTTATTTAAAGCATACAAAGTACTCTTGTATTTCAGTAATTCCTCACATATCTCTGAAGATTTACTGTACTGAAGTAAAGAGAAAGAAGAAATGGAGCTCCTGCTTGTTGTTTGCAAGGATACCTGTTTAGATTGCAATACCTACATTCTCAGTAGCCCAAGACAGAAGTTTAAAATAAATAGACTCTGCGGATGATGACTAGAGAATGCAGTAGAAGCCATGGCATCATTCCAGCATTACAGGAGCTCTGATTTTAAAGCTGATCTTTCCCATGTTCTGAAGAGAGTCCTGCTCTTCCTGTGGTCACACTAACATTTGTAGGATGTAAACGTCTTGAAACCGTTACTCTGCTCTCTACTGCTTATATACGGATGAAACAGGCAGGGCTGCAACATACTGCAATCATGCTGCAAGTAGGTATGTTGACTTTGTTCTTATTTGTTAATGTCATAACCCAAAATAAATTGAAATGGGAATCCACTTTGTTAAACAAAATAAACGGTTAGAGTCGGTCTCTGTCTGCAAAACCTACAAAGCAGAGAACCTTACACGGATACCAACTATGCTTAAAAGTACATTTCATTATTTGTAATCAAACTATACCTGAAGTACCTGAACAAAACTCACAAACTCAGAAGCGAACTTCCAAGTTTCCTGTAAGTTACAAAAGCAGCTTAAGTGTGAAGGTTTTTAAATAGAGATATTTATTCCACTTGATCTTGCATAAAAACAAGAGGAACTCAGTGAATCTTTCTCAAAATTCTGAGAAATTTACCTTTCTTCAGAGGCCACAAAACCTACTTGGCAGCAATCAGCACTCATACGCAAATGCGCAAATATGTAGGTTTACGTTCAGAAAGCCTGATGTCATTATATCATGTGAAATATTTAGAGTGTACAGAAATCACTAGGTTTTCATATAAAGTTCTTTTTTTCATTTCCAACTGTGAAATAAATACAGCTACACCAAGTGAGGACTCGGACAAGAAACAAGCTGAGCAACCACAGCCACTACTCACCTCCCTTTCTCTTCACTGTTACACTGAAACTACAGATGAAGTCAAACTGTTAAATCTATGTAGAATAACTTCTTCCCAGAAATATGCCTTTATGCAAATTACCTCTAATTCTTTATCTATTTTTACTTAAATGCTTTCTCATTACTAAGATAACACTTAACATTTTCTATTTTAAATACAGCACAGAAGTCAATCTCTATATTCAGTAAAATGTGTAAACAGGATTATTCACTAAAAGTTTCTTCCTCTAAGTGAAATCCCTTATCACTTAGAAATTTTTTTTTGGGGGGGGGGGGGCGGGGGGGGGGAGAACAGAATGAAAACATAAACAAATGTTTGCCCTGTTACTACTTTAAAAAAAATAATTGCCAGTTGTTTGACATACCAGTCACCCCTTGACCTTTGGACTGGGATCAAAAAACACGAAATCTGAAATTACCCTGTCACAGATGAGGTTAATCCATATAAAAGGGCTCTGCGGGCAGAGGTGCATTTACGGGCTCCGATGAAAGCAGATGCTGCACAGGAAGGATGGAAGGACCAACCCGGGGCAGCGGCTGATCCCCGGCCCAGCCCCGAGCCCGCGCTCCAGGCCGCTAGCCCGGCACTCGCTAGGGCCCAACGCGCAGGGCCGGCCTGGGGGCAGAAGTGCAAACCCCCTACATTTACACCAGGCCCAGCAGACACGGAGGAAATATATATATATATATATATATATCTTTTTTCCCCTGATTTTCATCTATCTATGAGCTCAAAGCAGCATACGAGACTACAGGTCCTGTACGTGCAGACACGGCGACAGACAGAAAGATGGGCAGACGAGGAAACCCTCCCCGCCGTCAGGATGTAAACACGGTCCCCAGGGAAGGAAGGGAAGGAAAATTCAAAGCCTTCTCTTTTCATAACTCTGTAGGAGACTGTTCTTTCGGAATCACAAGCTGTAGGTTCCCTGTAACTTAAACTCGAGAATGGAGGGGACCACAGAGACACCAGGCAGAGCTGTAGTCCATGGTTTGCCAAGGGAAGATCACCCCGTCAGCCAGAGGCTGCCACCACGCAAAGAGCTGTTCAGGGAGAAATAATAGTGGTACTGAATAGGAAGAAGAGGTGTCACTATCAATTGATTTGTTGAAGTAATTTACTTTATTAAAAATTGCTTTAAAGCAGATAAACCAGGCTTATGAAAAATCCTTCAAAGAAGCATGGAGTGAAAGGCAATTAATTAAGCCAGTGATCTTTGCTATGCTTTATCACTAACTGCCACCGCTTGCCACATGTGAACCGTCGACCTTAATCGCAAAACCTTGAATTATTCAGTTCTGCTAGACAGGTGACAGAGTGACACAAAATCCACTTATGATAATTTCTCCATGATGAAGCAAAGGATAATCACATACAAAATGTTTCTCCATCTTCAAAGACTTCTAAAAGAACCACCTTTATGGGACAAACTGACCAAAAATATCTTGCCACAGAGTGCTTGAGATGTCTTTTTTTTTTTTTTTTTTTAAAAAGTACTCAATTAATAAATACTATTATCAGAGTTAACACTACATATACAGATGCCCCAAATGAAATCACAGTTCCGCGTGCTGGGCTCCATAAACAAAGTGAATGCATTCTTGCCCCAACAAATTTATATATTTTGAACATTCAAAAAAAGATGTCAGTGACCCTGATATTTCTGGTAGATTTCTGGCTGATGGGTAAATAGCAATATTCTGACATCATAAGTAACAAAAAGGAGAAATGCAAACAACCAAGAAGAGCAGAGCAAAACAAAAACATTTCCTCAAGCAGAACTTCTTTATACCCTGAAAAGGAGAGAACTGGAGTGCCTGAAGGCTCTGCAGGGTCCAGGACAGAGACATCTCTCTGCCATAACCTCAGGGATTACGCGCTGTCAGCATCTCATGGTCTTTAATACACTTATTTCCTAGGAAACTCATCAAGAGAGAAAAAGTGATTTGTCTAAAATTCTGTGCAAAACTTATTATGGAAAACTTGAATCAACATCTACACTTTCTGTGTTGGCCTCAAAAATTATGAGAATATCGCTCCCCTGGGCTCCTCTCAGCAGCAAGTGGATCAGAGTTGCTTGGAAAACGAAAGGCATAACGTGATCCTAAGCAAGCACTGGCCTGAAATGGGCACAAATATTGTAATGTCATCAATGGCTCTCTTTGCCTGTCGCTTTGTTTTAAATACCATTTATTTTAACCAGAACCACCTGTGGGAAAACACCCAGGCCCTCGGTCTTGCCATAAGGGGCCAAGAGGAGCATCGTATCATTTGGCAATCAGAGAAGGAAGAAAGGATTTTTCCATTCTAAAAAGTTCAGTGAGCTACAGAAGGGCTCAGGGAAAGAAGAAGTTTCACAGCTGTGCCTTGTGCCTTCCAGATACAAGGCCACACCACTTGCTAATGTTGACTTAGCCTTAGAAAGATAATTATGACTACTGTGGCAGCTCAGACAATTAAGAGATAGTATGTTAGACACACAACGTAAAAAATAGGATATCATTAAGATACCAAAGGTTGAAAGGAAGCTCAGAAGTAAAGTATTGGTGAGGAAATAAAGCTCATGCCTGTTATCTCAACTGCGCCTCAATACTTGAATAGAGTACTAGCACCACATAATTAAATAACCACAATAAACTTCTCTATTGCTACTACCAGCTAACTCCCGGGGAGGCACGCGTGGCTTGGCGAGGAGGGCTCCTAACCCCACCTCTGTTCACAAAACCCAGCGGGCGCCGCGCAGAGGACAGGGACGAGGTGAAATCCCCAGTTCACCGCAGAAATCTCGGAGCTGCTCCCTAACAAAACCCACCTTGCAGCATGTTTTAAAGCCCAGCCTCTCGCTCCTGCAGTACTGCTGCTCTACTGGCTGCATTGCTGCCTTGGCACTATTTTGTTCCTGATGCCATAAACGTATCAGCCCGTGTATGGAAAGTATAGGGGGAATGGGAAGAAATGGGTAACTGTGTCGCCCATAGCGCGCATCACGGGTGAGCCAGGCAGAGCCTATGGGAGGGAGTTAGGCAGAGCCTATATAAGGGAGAGGGGCTATATATTTCATGCCCCTGCATGGGAGGTGCAGCGTAGTTCTGCTGGGTTGGTTGTACAGGGCACAGAGATTTTCACTTTGTACAGTTATATACCACACTGATAAGAGAATGTCAGCTAATTACCATTCCACCACAAAATACAGATGGAAAAAAACTGAAATCAAGCAATATTCCTTGTTAAAGAAACTCTTACCATTTTTTCAACTACTTT
Source organism: Tinamus guttatus (assembly GCF_059628265.1). Taxonomy (NCBI): domain Eukaryota; kingdom Metazoa; phylum Chordata; class Aves; order Tinamiformes; family Tinamidae; genus Tinamus; species Tinamus guttatus. Next base: position 4,356,389 of record NW_028288706.1, on the reverse strand, counting down.
CATAGCTAGATCTTAAGGCGAGCAGTAATCATTACAATGCCAATGCGCAAACGAAGCGCGCTCTGGTCTTATCTAAATTGCATTATAGTTCATTCACCTGTAACACCCTGGCTACAGCAAGAGCTGTGAAAGACACTCCAAAATCTGAACCTAAGTGTCATGAACCTCTGGAAGAGGCAGCAACCGAGGCCTTCTCACAGTAAACATAAGACAGAACAGAATTCCAAGGAAAAAAAAAAAAAAAACACAAAGAAACACTAGAAACACTCCTGTGCAGGGAAGAGTTTTTCTGTACATTGTTCCCATGGTCTCCTGGAAAAATCTAAATAAACAGATAAATAAATATTAAGAGCAGTACCACCAGTCTCCACAAGTAGGTTAATGTCACTTTAAGATTAATAATATTGAGGAGAGTTATAAACCTGACGAAAATACTTAATTTGTTGCTACAACATGGCCTTCATACTGCGTCTAGCAATACAGGCAGATGGAAAAAGAACAGTGAGAGCTTCAGCATCCCAGGGCTCTCCCTCCACAACAGGTTCCATTTATTTTTACCAAAAAGATGAGAATTCATTCAAAATAACGGGGAGACTTTACATCTGATTTTTTTTTTCTTGAAAGTATACTTCATCTAATAGATATCAGAATCAGCAACTTCCCAATAAATTACCTTTTAAAAATACAAACCAAATTGAACAGAAAGCTGAAGTCCAGGGACACATCTGTTCCAGTTCTGTGGCTTCCAGCTATCTGTGTAATTATCAGTATTTTCCTCCCCATAAGCCTCTTATTTCATCCCTATTGTCTTGTGCATATGGACAGTCAGCTCACCAAAAATAGGCATTTTTGACATCAAAAAAAGCTCCTGCCACAGGCAAGCAGACTGCTATTACCACTTCCACTGTTTTGCAACACTCTCCCCTCCTGTCCTTAACTCACTGACCTTTCTACAACCACTGTCCTCATTTCTTACGTTTACTGCAACAAATCTCTCTTCCCCCATCACAGCACTCTCCTAGGGCTCCTTTACGATTTCTTCCACACCGTTTTCCACATTTTCTATACAAAAATATGTACATATGTAGAGCAAAGGAATAGGCAAATTCACGTAACATAAAACGGGGCTGTAACACATTCTGCTCTGATTTTCTTTTGTCTGTTCCCTACTTTGGACAACAGCCACTGCAGAACAAATAAACCTCTGTGAGACAAACACACAGCCCTGAAGAAACAGACAGTTTTTCTGATGTCTGCATTCACAGTTTTATAGGTCTACAGAGACAGACAATTAAACTCTCAACACATACAATCCTCCTGAATGTACTGCTGAAGTATTGCGATCTCTACTGCAAAGCAATCAAGAGTTTCATTTCAAAACGAATACTTCACAGAAGAATGAAAACTGGATCTCTATCCAAGTCATAAAGGGAATCAAATGATCCTTTATTTTCTTTTCCAAATTGCAAATTTGCAGTCTTATCCCCAAACTGTTAAAAAAATGCAGAAATAAGAACATCTGCTTGCCTAGGAAACCACCTGAGTAACTTTTTCCAGACTAACTTTTAACTACAACAACTTGCTATCAAACTGCCAAATATACAGTGCTCATTTCTTTCTGTGAATCCAGCTGTCATTTTCCCCCAAGCCTTCTCAGTACCAACTCCTTCAGTGCCAAAAACTTTTCACAGATATACATAATTTTGCAAAACACATATGCTCTAATGTATGACACATAAAGCCAATTAACAAGTTTACTTACTGAAGTAAAAGATGACACACTACAGCAAAACAAAATTCTTTTGGAGGCAGCAAACACATTAACCTTCTCTTCCCTACTATGCAATACTCTCCCGAAGGATTTTAAGGGGTTTGGAAGTCAGTGTAGATCCTGAATAGCCCGGATGATCTTTCACACTTATCTCTCCATGGCAGCTTTCTGCCTATCATCCCCGTGATGTTTCTGATCACTAGCAGACAGTGATAAACGTGAGACACATTCAGTTTGCAGGAGTCAACAGGCAGAGGACAGGCACCAGGAAAAATACGTTAAACAAAAAAAGAAAATAATACAAAATAAGAACACATACCTTTTAACTGATCAGCAACCACGCTCTGACCAACTCGTTCAATCACCTTTCCATCCTCCATTTCGTAACGGTCATCCAAATATTTTGCTGTAGCTTCTGAAATATGGACTTTTCCAGCCACCCCCAGCTGCTCCATTAGATTGGCCAAATTGACATCATTGGACCACACATCAAACTTGAATCTCCTCATTCCCAAAATGCCACACAGGACTGTGCCGGTATGAACACCGACTCTCATGTTCACCATTTCTTTCTTCTCTTGGCAAAACTGCTCAATAGCTTTTATCATACCCAAGCCCATCTCAATGCAGCAATAAGCGTGATCCGCCCGAGGCTCTGGGCAACCAGCTACGCAGTAGTAACAGTCTCCCAAAGTGCTTATCTTCTCGCACTTAGTGTCTTCACAGAGGCGGTCGAAACGGCCAAACAGATCGTTCAGAAGTCCCACCAGAGCATGGGCAGACTTGTTTGCACTCATTTTAGTGAAGCCAACGATATCTGCAAACAAAATGCTCACTTGTTCTATCTGCTGCATTTTAAAAGGACGGAATATTATGGGGGTTTTCTGAATGGAGGGCTTCTTCTTCCTGCTTTTGGGGCTTGAGGTGGAATGACGTTTGACAGAGTTTTCACTTTCATCATCCCCTTGTTTCATTAAGTCATCAGCTATTATTCTTGGCATAACAGAATGAATCATCCTCTCTTTCAGGGCTTTTTCCACTTCCAAGTCTTTACCATGCATGATTGATTGCCCCACTTTCAGGAATGTGCTTCTTGATCTGACTTCGGACATGATAAATAGATGAATACCGATCGCGTGGATGCAGATGTGGAGGAAGGCTTTGCTCAACAATTCCCAGTAAACTGCACCGGCGCCAAGAGGCGTAAAACAGTTCTCATCGCGGAAGTGATACCCGAAGGTCTCAAAGAGGACCGAGTAAGACAGTCCCAGAAACAAGCTTAAATACAAGGGTAAGTGCATCACTGTGTAAAGCAACAAGAGCACTTCAATACACATAGAAAAACTGCCTACTTGAGAAAGGCAAGTGTCCGAGGGATTTGCCGGGGCAGTCTGGTTGGACATGTCACCACTTCCTGAGATAGGTGTCAGAACCTGGAACTGCGGCGCGAGCGTCAAAGCAAACACCAGGAGGGTGAGCATCAGCGAAGTCCACACGTAATGGCGGGCGTAAGTCTTGGTGAAAGTGAACATAAAAAACACTACACATACCAAGAGGAAGCACAGAGCTGGCACCATGAAAATGATCAGTTTCTCTTTCATGTGGATGCCAAAGTAGATACCCCAGAGCAGACAGGCCACGCCGATGTAGAAGAGGGCATAGCGAAACCTGCGCTGGGTCTGCGGGAAGCACCGCTCCATACAAGCCTCTTCCAGGTTGTTGGAGTCGAACTTGGGGTTCCACCATTTGGAGGAGGCCCTCTCGAAGAGCTGCGGCAGCTTCTTCTGCCGGCGCAGGCCGCCGCCGCCGCCTCCGGCAGCCCGGCGGGTGCCCCCCGACTCCCCCGAGCTGCAGCTGGACGAGATGCTGTACTTGCAGTGCTTGGCCGAGGAGCAGCCCTGCTGCTGCTTGGCGTTGATCCTCACCGTCACGCTGTTGCTGTCTCCGCTCGAGTCGCAGCTCACCTCGGTGCTGTGGTGATGCAGCAGCTGCTGGTGCGGTGGGGAAGCCATGTTGTCAGTCCCTCCTCGGGAGCTTCGGCGGACTCGGCTCCGGCGCCCTCGGGCCGCGAGGGTCGCGGCCGAGGCTCAGCGGGCAGCGGCGGGGGCCCGGCGGGGCGGGCCTGGCGCGCTCCGCCGCGCACCTTCCGAGGCGGGCAGGGCAGAGGCGGCGCCGGGGCGCGGGCAGCCCCGCATAGTCCCGCGGGCCGGGGGGGCGCGCGGGGCCGGCCGCCCCGCTCCGCTCAGCGCCGCGGGGGGGACGCGCGGCCCCCGCCGGGGGGGCTGCGCTGCCCCATGGCGGCTGCGGCTCCGTGCGCGGAGGAAGCGCCGCGCCCCGCGGGCGCCCGCCGGGCAGCGCTGCCCTCCCGGGCCCCGGCCCGCGGCAGCGGCGCTCGCCCCCCGGCGGCCTGCGCGGCCCCGAGCCGCTCCCCGACGACGGGGCCTTGGGCCCCGCAGCCGCGCCGCGCTTTCCTGGCGCCCCGGCCGGCGCCGCGGGCAGCGGCCGGGGGAGGCGGCGGCGGCGGCGGCGGCGGGCGGGCCGCGGAGCCGGCGAGCGCCCCCTCAGCGGCGGCCGCCCCCGCTGCGCTGCGCTGCGGCCAGGTGCCCGCTCCGCGCCCGCCGCTGCTCGCTCAGCGCTGCCGGCGGGGCGGCGCCGCGGGGAGCTCCGTGCCCGGGCGGGGGCGGCCCCGCTGCCGCCCGCCTGCGCGCCGCGGCGGGAGGGACGGAGGGAAGGCGGGCGGGGGCGCTCGCTCAGGCGCGGCGGGCCGGGGCCGGGGCCGGAGCGCGGGCCGCCGCCGCCGCCACCATCTTCCGCCGCCGGCTGTCACTGGAAGGCGCGGGCTGGCGCGGGAGCGCGCCGCGCGGGAACGCGCCTCCGCCCCCGCCGCGCGCGGCGCCCAATGCAGCGCGGCGGCCGCGCGGGGCCGAGGGGCGGGGAGCGAGCCCGCCCCCCCGGCGCGGGCAGCCCGCGGCCCCCGGCGGGCGCCGTTCCCGCGGGCGCGGCGCGGGGGTGGCGGCCGTTGGGGCCGTTGGAGCCGTTGGCCCGGCCGGGCGCTGCCGCCAGCCCTAGGCGCGTGGGTCGCGGCGCGGCTGCGCCACGGCGGCTCCCAATGCCCTGTCCGCCCCGGAGCGGGGAAAGCCCCGGCGCGGCCGGCGGCGCCGCTCCGCCGCGCGCAAACACCGTGCGGCCCCGCGACCCGCTCGACGCTTCCGCCGCCGCCCCGGGCCTCGGCGGCCGATAGCGGCGCCCCCTCACGTGCCCTTCCCTGAATTCCGCTATCTCTTCCTCCCAGGCGGCTCCTATCAATCCCCCTGCGTGACGCTTCCCTGCGCCTCCTTCCCTCTCCTTCCCCTTCCCGCTCCCGCCCCGGCCCCTCGGGTGCCTCTCCCTACCCGCATCCCACCTCCCCAAGCGATCCTTTTTCCCAAGCGATCCTTTCCCAGCTGTCTGTCCCCATCACATCCAATCCATTAGGAGACCCTTAAACCGGCACCCGGTCCCTTGAATTCTTAAGAGAACATAGTAGAGCAAAATGCCAGCTTTTTTTTTTTAATTTGAATAAAAAAATATTACCACACAGACATTGAAACCAAATCTTTATATTTTTTTCTTAATTTCCTCTGTAACATTATTAGGCACTGTGTGGTAATGGGCTATAAAGCCGGAGAGATAATTTGGTAAAAAAACAGATTTTTCTGAAGTCCTATGGGATCAAAATAATCTATAGTAACACAAGTCCAGTCAGTAACAACTGCTTTGTTTCTGCTGCAGTGTGACTGTCTCTCTGATTTCAACTAATAGCTCGGCTGATCAGTGTTTTATCAGGGGTGCCGCTCGTATGTCCAGTCTGTGGTACATGGGTTATCCAGCGTGCAGCGAAAGGTGAGGCCGCCTGGCTTTGTTCCTGAGCCCTGCTTGCCTGGGCTTCCCTTGGGCTTTGCAGAATATGGGAAATGAAGCTGCAGAGGGAGGTTTGGTGCCCAGCAGCACAAGAGCGGGCAGGAGGCGGCAGGTGGGACACGTGCGGGCACACGCAGAGCTCCCCGGCAAGGAAGGAGGGAAGCGGTTCGTGCCCATGGTTGCTGTCGGCACGTGGGTGCCGGAGAGGGAGGACGAGCAGAGCCAGCACTCGGGCGGGTTGGGAAGCTGGGGAAATGTGTCCTGTTCCCCTCCTGCTCCATAAAGCAGGACTTTGTGCATTAGGAGAAAAAGGATCACATCAAAGCTCCTGACTGCATCACAAGCTTTTGCTGGTGTGACCCACATGACTCCAAATTTTGTCTAGCTACCAGCCAGAGACTGCTTTTGATCTCCAGTAGTGAAGTGGGCTCCTCTTTCCTGGCTGTAGCATTCTGCTGTGAAAGGCACTGAAATGAGGCTGAAGAAGGCACCTGACTTGCCAAAGCCTTCATTTGGCAAGTGTCAGATCCCAGCGTTTAGCCCGTTCAGGGCCATGGCCGCAGCCCCCGCTGCGCTCCTCCTTCCCAGCTCCTGTGCGAAGCGGGGCAGTAAGTGCTGCCACGTCCCCAGCCCGGCCTGGCTGGGGCTCATAAGGTGAAAGCAGAGCTGCTGACACCTGCACGACTGCAACGTGCTGAGCTGCGGCTGCTCACCAGCCCGACCATTCCCCAGCTTATTTGGACGTTATCAGACTGTATTTATAACTGTAACATACGCTACATAGGCAAAGGAGACCTGAGACCCCGTGTTTGCTAGCTCTGTATTGCCAGGGGGAAAGCTGGCGTTGCACCCCAAAAACCTGAGTTTCAAGATCAATTCTTACATCATTTTTCACTCCACTTTCATTTGTTCCTGTTGAATTTCAGCAGCAGCTTACATACATGTAAGCAGGAATCAAGAAATGCCCGTGATGCTTGTACTTATGTCAAGTATTCGGGTAAAATTGATCTTAAAGGGTGAAGAGTGGTTCAAAGCCTTCTCTGTCTTTTTTTCCCCCACTCCATTTTCTGTTTTGTTGCCAGGAGGACTTTAATGTTGTGGAAGATAATACAGTTAGTGCATCCCATCTAAACCAGTGTCTGCGTGGATAAATTTTGTAGCATCCTTTATGGAAGAAGCCTCTTCCTGGCAAGAGAAGTTAGCACATCTTGATACAGCTAGAAGCTCAGTATTGATTTTGAGTCCAGTATGAATTTCAGTGTCTGGTAGTTCTCCTGCAATGAATCCTGGCTGCCCTTCCAAAACACACTGTGACTGGTTTCCTTTCTCGGAGCCTGCCTTAGAGGAAATACTTTGCAGCGCAGTAGCAAAGGCAAATGCATATTCCACTTGAGCATTTATTTTAAATCACACTGCTAAATATTTAGTCTATAGAATTGGATTTGCTTCCCTTTTGGAAGCACAGCTTTCTCAGCTCTTCCAATTCACTTTTGTTTGATGTTCATAATATTGTCCTTCGCCAATTTTCTGGTGGAGCTGCATGAAACCATTTAGTGGGGGGGTGTCTTAAAGCGAGGCAACCCACATGATCCTTTTTTTTTTAGATTTAGCAGGCTGCCTTGGTGAGGCAGAACTTGGTCCATGTAAAAAATATAAGAGGGGAACTGCTAGCTAGAACAGCAGAGAAATATTTTAATGCCTGGGGAGGAAGAATGCTATTTAGAAGCTTATGAATTTTATTATATGCCGACAAAGCAAAGCTTACAACCTGAAAGAATAAAGTGGCATAGATGTCACAGATGACGAGTGTTCATCCTGTCTACCTGTTGATACAGCATAAACATTGTAGGGAAACACCTTAAAAACCTGTTCATGTATCCAGAGGCAGCAAGATTTAAGGGATGCCCCTGGAGATGCCCCGTTCCCTGTGTCCTTACTTGGGTAGGCAGCAGGATCTCACTTTCTGACAAACTTCGGCTTCTGCAAGCTTGCCGGCTGGCCCGGCATTCACCCTGAGCTCTGCTCCAAACCCGGGGAATCTCCATTATGAAAATAACTTCTCCGACTTCCGTTCTCAAACTAACATGTAAACACTAGAAAATATTTTGGAAGACCATTATTCCTCCATGTATTTTAAATTCAGAGAAATGAGGATCTATATTTCATGTTTTTTTTCACATTTATGTAAAAGAAGAGCCCAAGGATTACCTTTGGCATCTTTTCCATATGAAGCAAGGGAAGCTGTGTGAGTGGTGTGTTCTTATTTTCTCACTGTAGCTGGTTTTCTTAATTGCACTCTGCAGTTTTCATCCTTCTGAAATTGTGGTTCATATTAGAATTTTCTGATTCAATTCATAACACTGACACAATTTCATTTCCCAAGTGAGCTGCACAGATGAAATAAGCAGATAAAGCAATAGAAGATCTTTTTATTTCATTTGCGTCTCAAGAGGGAGGAAAAAACTTTGCTCACCTGAGTGGGAATCACAAGCTCCTACAAGAGCAGGATTTTACTTGCTTGCTTTATGGTTGCCTCATTCAAGTGGCCTCCTAAGTTGAAAACAATACAGATAATGCCTTTTTTTTTCTGCAAAATATCTGCCACCAGGAGGTGATTTCACTCAAATATACATTTCTGGAAGATTAAGACGAACTTTACAATTTATTACTTATTCCATTCATAACGAGAAGTTCTCCTGCTTTGCCAAGCTGCTGAATCAGCCTGGGCACCTCACCCTTGAGTCAGCGAAGACTGAAATAGAAACTTGCCCTGTTTCCGAGCACAGGAAGTAACGCTGCTGCTTACAAATACAGCCACCTCTAATACGTTTTTATACCTACAACTCTTGGTGGAGAAACTTTGATGCCAGTTCTCTTCTGGCTGAGCAAATGAGTTGCCCAACCATTATTGCACAAAGGGAAAAAAAAATTCTTTGACTTAAGGGAAGTCCCAATGCATTTTACTTTCCCTGGAAGTTTTCCCTTCATCTCCCCTAAAAGAAGGGTGTCCTGTGCTGTGGTGCTATCTGTTCCCCTCTACCCTTAAAGATCTGGCACATGTTCCCCTTAACCTATGTTACACCAGAGACTGTGTGATCCTGCAAAACAAAGTTTATGAAGCCAACACTACAGAGAAAGTAAAGGCTTTCTGTTACTGCAGCTGCCTCTCTTGTGCAGCCTCTCCCCATAGCACGGTTTTGGCGTGAAGAGCCGAAAGGACAAGTGAAGTCTCTTTTATAGGAACTGCAAAAGGACCCTCAAAACATTTGTCTGAACTATTCCTATAATCTTACAAGCAAGTTTCCACTTACGGTAGAAACACGTGGTACGGGATTTTCCAGCATAACAACAGAGGAATCAATAGAGGTTTAAAGGAATTGACATTTGTGCAATGTGTGTGAACATTGCAATGTGTGACTTGACTTTATCGTTTTCTGATTTGTGCAACAGCCCAGTTGCCAATTGCAACACATTTTCTATTTAGTGTTTGGGATTATTCAGATGAAAAGAGGTAGGGATGAGAGTTTATGCACAGTTTTATGCAATCACCTTTTGCACACTGCACAGGTTTTGAAGTAAGCCCTGCTACAAATCCAGAGAAAATTCTGCCTTCAGGATTGTTGGGCCACGTAATACACAGCAGCAAGTGCTTCAGGGAATTACACAACTTAAAACTTTGTAAAACGTTTGCTATGCACATACCACACCCTTTCTAAATTTTGAATTTTGAGGACAGGAAAATTGTTGTGACTTTTTGGAGACTTGGTCCCTGGTCTCATTTGCTCTGTGATGGGGAGACAGCACCGTGCGCTGCTGGGCTGGAAGCGGGGACGGCGACAGCCGTTGTTGTCAGTGAGATAAGTGTTGGATTTGGAGAGGAGCAGAGCGTTCCTGACTGCAGTGCATCTCTTAATAGCTCCGCTCTCTCTTTCCTTGTCTGAGAGTATCACAGAGTATTTTAATTACAAATCTGTTATTCTGTGGCAGGGGTGCCAGAATCATTAAAAAAACAACAAAAAAGTCCCAACTTCTATAATATCAGATTTTTGGTGATTTTCTTTTTTGTATGGAAAGGATAGAAGAGAGCCACCTTCTGAACCTGAGATTTCTGAGATTTCACCCTGGTGGCTGTAACTTCTCTGTGCCTAGGAATATAGACAACTCGGTGCTCTCTCCTCTACTCCAACTTGAGTAGATATGATCTGAGCAATTTAGCAATGAATGTCTGCTTTTAAGCCATGAACAGGGAGGGGTTGAGAAAATCTTGTTTCAATCTTCGGTTTGTCTTTAACATGACTTCTACACACTTGTATTCTACAAGTTTGGATAGGGCTACAGAGAAAGTTCCTTCAGGTCTTCAAGCACAGGAAGCTATACTTGTTTCAATGTACTGATGTGGTGGTAGGATTAAGACTTTGATGGAATGACAAGAGGATGTGGAGAGCCTGTTACGTTAGTGTTGTGATCGAGATTGCGGTGGCCAACACAGTCCTCCAATTCTATTGTTGTGTGATACATTTTGCATTTTTTAAAATTGTTTAATTCTAAACTGCTTACTGCTGCAGTTTATACTTTCTATCTTAAAGTTTTTGTTTTTTTTTTTTTTTACAAAAATAGATTAATAGATAGTTTTTAGGTTTTCAGAACCAAGTACTTAAAAGACAAAAAGAAGATCATGTTTTAGCATTACCAGCATAATACCCTTCAGTTAGTAACAATTGCTAAAAGCTGCAGAATTAAAATGGAGCATACCATATTCTCAGAGAAATGAAAACATTTGGCTTGCCTCAGGAAGAAAAAAGCCAATAAATGAACACACCAGAAAATAACTGCATTCATATTCTCCTTAAATATAACCCCGCGTTCATCTCCTCTTAAAGGCTGATATGACCAATGACCCCAGTGCAAACCAAGCTTTGCATCACAGATGGGTCTCCTCTCCGCCTTTCTGAAAACAGCCCCTGGAGCAAGTTGTTGCCTGTAACATAGTCCAGGGTACGCTTTCCAACTAATATCCTTGGAGTGCTTGGTAACCTGTGTGTCTTTGTAATTTTTGATGGGACATCAATGGACCTTGAGGGCAAAGAGCAGTAAATACCTTCCAGACAATTCTGCTTAAAACCATGTACGAACACAGCGTTGTTGCTTACCCTGCTCCGTTTCCAAGGAACAAGACAGTAAGAAAATGTTGCTGAAAACACAAATGCATAGGACTTTGACAGAGATTGCTATCTCGTCTCCTAGTCATTTTTACTTATGTTGCTGCCCTGACAACTGCAGCATATTATGGAAATAAAATGTGAAGTCACCCACGTCTGGGCTCTGCTATTTCTGGACTAGACAAATACATTAAATACCTCTTGATGGAGGCAAGAGAAAATGTGAACTTTTACAACCTAGGACAAATATTAAGTCTGCTGTACAGAAAAAAAGCAGCAAGCATTTGATAAAAGGTTGAGTTGAGGACAGAAAAAAAAAACATGCAGAAGCATGGAATAAAAAAAGATAGGATGACAGGTTATACAGTGCAGCATCCCATCAGAATTTGGGCAGCAGGGGCTTCTTTTTAGAGCGGGAGATCTTCTTTAAGTGGATAATGAGTGTGCCAGTACTCACACCTGATAAGCCAAGAAAAAAAAAAATCAGACACAAAAGCCCTCATGCTTGAGCTCATGTAGGAAATAACCTCAAACTGGGTGAGTTATTTGCTGGAAAACATAGCTACAAACCACATTACCTACCATGCTGCTAGATGTGACCCATTTTATCACTATATGCCTGAAACAGTCCACATATTATCGGGCAGTTTGGTAAACTGTTTCCTAAAATCCCTCTGAAGATCAGACATAGAACAAGCACATGCAGAGGTTCAAGTTGCCTCTCAGTATTTCTTTGGTGCAAATAAAGAAAGAGATTGTACATCAAAGCAGCTCAGTTATTAAAATCCCAAAGGCCTGGAGAATATGCTCCCGATTAAGGTACAAAGTTAAAGCATGGGCTGAAGATATTCTTATGTCATCCCATCTTCTCCTAAACAGTATTTCAACACTATTTCACACTATGGTGAAAAAACTGTAGTCATTTTTAAGATACAGGCACATGTCCACAGAGAGAGAAAAGGCTGTGGCAATAAAACAGGAAAGTGGCGATTGAGTTAATCCCATAGAAAAGCAGATTTATTGTGCTAAGTGATTTTTTCCTGTCTCCCAATTTCTCCTTTTTCACCATCATTATTTCAGTTCCTTCTTCAGCTTTGGCTCCACAGAAGAACAGTGAAACTTTCTGTTCCTATTCCACAGATGTTCACTTACAGGTAACACATTTATTACACCCCATTTTGTTAAATACTAGCTATGCAAAGCACAATGATTTCTATGTTTTATTTGTGAGGTAAGAGTTTTTCTCTTTTGTCAGAACCAAGAGTAAATGGTGTTTTCATAAACTTCCCAGTTAACAGAACAAAAATATTTATGTTTATGCAGATTGCGCTCTGCATTTCCTCACTTCCGTCTTTGTCCCTTCTACATAGGAAAGGAGCTCAGACAGCAACACAAAACCATCTATAGCTGCCTACAAATGTGTCCCCTGTCCCCCATTTTGTTTCTTCATCTCTCATGTCAAAGGACTGCTTCCAAGAAAAAGCAGGCAGATGATGGTTATGATTAGACCATACGAAGGAGAAAAATGTCAGCAGAGTAACCAGGAAGGCCCCAGGCCACCTAGTTTCATAGCCTGAACCACTTAAACTCCATTAAGGAGTTGTCCTTAATCTGCATTTCTTGTTTCCTTTTATTGTAGCACAAGGAACATGAGAGTCCTATTGCCCTAGTGCTTTAGAGTTGGTTTGTCTTGGATTGACATATGTTTATTTTCATCAGATTTTTCATGCTCTCCTGCCTTGTCTACACCTCAAGACTGGTTAAACCAGGAGACAGAGTCCATTAGTTTGGTATACCATCAAGCTTGAAAAAAGAAATAGGCGCAGTTCCTTCAAATGTGATCATCTTCCTGTAAATCCATCCATGGAAATGACCAAACAGTGCTCAGGAGGCTTTGTGGCATTGGAGACCCTTTGTGAGCTAAAACACTCCCATGTCCCACACATGAACAAACACAAAACATGTGCCAAGTTGTGGCAAGTGTTTGAGGAAGCGCTGAGTTTCCCAGCTCTCTACCATGGCAGGAGAAAGTGTCCAAGATCTGACCTGATTCAGCCTCTTTTTCCTTGCAGCCAGAGATTTTTTCCAGTGTGGCAGCACAAGGCCTTAGTGTACTTGCTGATCAGCTTTCCCTTGTATTTTAATCATCTCCATCCTCATGTCATCTGGTGCTGTGCGTAGCTCTGTTATCAGGCCATCCCAAAGGATCAACTCGCGTGACAGAGGCTGCGAGGGACTGGCAACAGTCACTGTGAGCAGATTTCATAAAATCTTAGTTTGTTGAAAACATAACTTGCCATTAACCTAGAAATCAGAAATTTTGCTGGGCTCTGCCCTCACTAGTCCCTCAGAAATGCCAGACAGGAGATTGCAAGTGGTGTATTCATGGCCTGAAAGGCAGCCCACAGGCTCTCCAGCTGCAGGGCACAAGCTTGCAAATTGAGCACCTTCCGAAACGCAGTAGGCTGGGACGCAGCATCCCAGCTGCAACAGAAATGCAACTTTAATTTGCTCTAATTCTAACATTTAAATCATTTCAGCCTCAAAAATGAACATCTCACTGGTATGAATAAAGGCTGTTCACAGTCCCTACAGCTACTGCACCAATGTTAGGCTGAAGCCCATGCAATTACTCCAGAGGTGCCCTGGGCTGAGTGTCCTCCTGCTTTGGAGTGTCCTTCTCCTTACCTCAAATCAGATGTAAATTACATTGTCAAAAACTATGTTCCAAAATAAACCAGTTTTTCAAATTCTTAAATTTTATAGAAAATAAGTGGACATGAGCAAGGCTCAAGAAACTTCTTAGTAAGTTGTATAGGTTGTACTTAGTATCTTTGCAACATAGGTTTAAAAAGCCTTCCAGGTGAATTGGAAAGCGCATCAATTTATTAGCAAATGTAGCCAAATCTGACTACAGTGTTTAAGGCTACTCTGTATAGCAATTAAATAATAACCTTTAACTTTATTTACACTATATATTTCAGTGTTAAGCTAGCTGTCTGTTAGGAAGGCAGAATGGTCTTAATGGAAAATGTAATTTTGAAGTCTAAAGACTTAAAAACAGCTGGAAGGTTTTGATTAGACTTCCCAGGGAGGGGGAGGATGGATTAAAAAAATCACCTTTGGCTTAACAAAATATGAAGTATTTCAAACCCACAGGAGAAGTTTTTCAAGGAAGTTAGAACTAATGAAAATGGAGGATTATAACTGTTTTGCAATCTTTGGCCTCAATCCTGCAGACACTTTCACATATGCTTAACTTTATGCATGTGGTTAGTTTTGCTGAACTGAATGGGATTATTTACATGTGTAAAATCAAGTGTTTACAGGATGGCATTGTAACTATAGCATTTGTTGCAAAAAAATGTCAAGATCTCTATATTTGCTTTTTTGTGATTCTTTATCTTGTGAAAAACAAAGCTGAGAAATTCAGGAATTAAGATTCCTGAGACAGTCTGAAATCTGCTCTCCTGTGTGAATGGGATCTTTTGTTGTATTTTGCAGAGTGTTGTGCAATGAAGCAGACTTATTTAGCAGCTATTAAAAAACCCACCTTTGAATAGTTTGACTCTCTTGTTCATAAGAGGATATTGTCTGCATTTCTTTCCACTTTCCAAAGTATGTCAAGGCTAAACGCTAAAAAAAAGTCTGTTGCTTTCCATCAGCAAAGGGGAACTTTTTAGTTTCAGCTGATGGCTCAACTACTCACAAGTTTTCTTAGATCATAGGAGCATATTCTACCTGACATAAAGCAACACATCAAAAAGCTCTGGTACTGAAATAAATCACCTCTGCAACTGTAGTTCTAGCATTTATTAGCTTGTTTCCATGTGCAAGCCAAACTGCCATTAAGCTGACTCACATTTTGGCATTTTGTGTTTATATACAAAATGACAATGTTTGCAAGCAATGGAAAAAAAAAAATAGTTCCACAGCACCAGGAGCTGTGCAAAATCTTTTTTTTTTTTTTTCTTTTTTTTTTCTTTTTTCTCCCTCCTTTCCTCCAGTGACTCTAGTTAAGTTTCCCTACTGCAGCAGCTAAGCGCAGCAGCATTGCATAAAACGAGCCTGGAGCAGGATGACTGCATTTCTGCTGCGTAGCTCTAAATGAAGCCACAGCAGTCCCAGCAGTTCAGCATTCAGCACAGCTATTGCTGGCCCAGAGCCTTCTCCACCTGCCTTTTCCCTGTCTATCCCAAGGCCTATGATGCCATAGACCACCCACCCCAGATCAACCCCAGTTTTGGCACATGTGATCACCCACACAGCTCATCCATCCTGCTCCCATGGCTGAACCTGTGAGATGGTGCCAGGCTCCCTTGGGATGCCAGAACATCAGCTTTGGAACACCCATCCTGACCTTTCAGGACACTTTTTTACACTGTATTTATCACATAATGTCCACATCAACTCTTTAAATGTATGCTTAAACCTACACCTTAAACTACTATTTACATTAAAAGCACTATTCCTGGCAACAATATCTGATTTGCTCCAGGGTTTATTTTTACATGCTAAACCTCTATCTCCAACTTACTCATTCTATATCTTTCATCTTTTTTTTTGATTTTCCTAAGACACTTAGGCAAGACAAACAATTAGAGAGCAAGTAATTTTCTGCCTGTACCTCGGTTAGCACGACACCTTTAGAAGCCACAAAGTCACAATGAGGATTTTGGAGGAACAGGGAGAACAGTCTCACACTCACTGGGTAACAGGTCTGGGGTCCCCCTGACTCACCACGAAGGCCCGGGTGGCTCTGCACACAGCCAGTGCCCTTGCTGGGGCAAGTACAGCTTGTCCCTCCCGTGGGACACGAGTCTCAGGAGTCGATGGCTGTGATAACGCCGTGGGGAAAAGCCCTCATGGCTCCGCTCGGGACGCTGGGGCTGGAGCAGATCAATAATTATCAGTTGCCTCCCAGCTCGGGCAGCAGCGATTGAGCAGACACAAGGACATGTGGCCACCGTGAGAGCTCTTCCTGGGATCATCTGGAAATGGAAAGGAGACAACTGCTCATTTCATTGCTCCCTGGCCTCTGCCCTGCAGACAGTCACTTGCTGTTGCCCCAACCTGCCCCTCCTGCCTCCCCTTAACATCACCCACAGCCCCTGCCCTCCAGGTCAGGGCAGCCGCAGGTGTCACTGGGCAGAGGAGAGGGAGGGACCCGCACAGCACCCACCAGCAGAGCTCCCCCTCCACCACTGCCGAAGCCAGAATGTCCCATGCCCACGTGCCACCCCATGAGCTCCCACCCCAGGGAGACCTGGGCACAGAACAAGCCCAGCTGATATCAGCATGGGAAGACACAGCCAGGTTATAGTCGCCACTGGTGCAGGACGCAAAGAATCACGCAATTTCCCTCAATTCTCCTTGCCCAGTGCAGCTCTGCCGCAGGCAGCAGGGCCATGCCTGGCCCTACGGGTGCAACAGCTGGGGAAGAGCTTTCTCAGAGACACCATGGCCAGCGCCTTCTCCAACCAGATGAGGCTGTTCCCCATGGCTGCTATAGGAGCAGGCTCAAACTACTGAAAATCCCATCCACGTTTGCTACAAGAAGGAAAGAAGCTGCTAACCTCAGCACAGGCCAGTATGGAGAGCACCCGCCACCTGGCAGAGCCGCCTTTGTGCTTCCCACCGATCATTTTGGTTTAACACTGCGGGGTGAGGGGTGCTCCCATTTTACTATGGGGAAAAATGCTTGCAGGGCAGCTTTGCCAACAGGCCTCCACACGGCAGGTTTTACTTTGGCCATTGGCTTCTCCTGGCAAGCAGAGTGGGCCCTGACTAGGAGCAGACCACGGCCCAGCCTTAAGTTGACACTTTATAGAGATGACACTTTATATGACAGTGCATTTATCTGGCACTGAACATCAGTAAGATGACTTGTACCTCATCCTCTAAAAAGTGTCCTGAAAGTTTTATACATATACACACAGACACACAGAGCGCATATGTGCAGTCAGTCCATCCCTGTAGTCAGTAACCCTGCTTCGGGGAGCTTCCTCAGTACTCGATTGGCACCATTTCTGTTGTTGCTTCGAGAAACTAATAAAAGAGGCTTCTTGCATGTCCTGCTACGTGTGGCACAGCCTTATTTACAACGCATGACTTCAGGACCATTGGCAGCATCTGGCAAAGCGTAGGAGTCAAATATAGGAAAGCCTCTGCTCCACTGAGCTTACAGTTAGACATAACAGCTTACAGGCATAAAGATGATGTTTTTACCATCACTTCCCTCTTCCCCCCAACCAAGTTGACAGTTTCCATCTCTAGTGTCAGAAAATTTCAAAGCAAGAGAGCAAAGGCCTGAAGAAAGTGCTGTATTAAATAGGTGCCCCAGTACCTGGAGTATGTCGGCTCTAACACAGTCCTTATTTTGGCATGGGCTCAGCCTGCAGCTGCGGCTTACACAAAATTTCCATAGGTTACAATTGGTCAGAGGCAGCTGTGGCTCCTGTCAGCCTTTCCTCTCTTCTATACATAGTGCCGCAGTGTTCGGCTGGCTCCCAACCACCATCAGGAACAGCAAGCAGGGGTACTGTAAGGAGAAAAGTGATGCAAGGGTCATGGGAAAAGGAAAAACAGAAAACACCAGCCCCCCAAAAAGGAAATGTTAAAGTACAGAGGTACTTGGAAAGCTAAAGTCACTCAGAGGATGCATTTATTCTTATTTCCTTCCATAACTGCGTAACTGCACTTTTTAAACAGCTGGTTGTACCAGAGCTGGGCTTCCAGCTCAAGGCTTCTCTGTCCTGCACAGAGGAACCAAATTTCATAGTAGCAACGATTAACTGTAGCTACAGGGAGCCAACCATGCAACATTATTCCAAACATCTCTTGGAGCGCCCAGTTCACACGTTCAGCCACATGAATTCACAGCTCTGGGTGTGCGACACCAGCAAGTAGGCAGACAACAAGGGGCCTCCCCAGCAGGTCGAATTTAGAAACCCCAATGGTGACCAGCGCACATAAAAGCGCTCCCCTGGTTAGCTGCACGCAGCCTTCCCCGCGCTCCGCGATCACACGACTGCTCTACCTCCCGCCCCGACATCAGCCACATTTCGGCACACTGCAAATAGTGACCTGCCTGGGGCTGCTGCTGAGGGCTTTTTCCAGACACCTCTCTCAAGCAATCGATCCTAAGGGCACAGCTGGCCACCAAACCCAGCTTCCATGTTTAAGCATCCCTACAGCAAATCCAGCCAGTTTTGGCATATCTCCTGTGTCCACTTTCAAAACTACCTCACTGCAAAACTCCGCCTGTCCCTTTTGCACATCGTTCCCTCCCATAGTGGCTGTGCTGCAATCTGTTTGAACTGTGTGAGCTTCAGGGCAAAGCTTGTGCCTTTACTCACCTTAATGATTCAGTATCATACGCTTGTGTTTTAGGTCAAACATATTGATTATTGGGCTCCCCACAGAAGTAAACCGGTTGCAATGTTCAGCCTGGGTGATTTGAGTCTATGGCACTGAACACATGTCAAAATAACCCTGGAGCTTCTCCAACCACAACTAGGAAAGTGAGTTATAACAAAAATCTGAGTCCAGATCCTACCACGGAATCCTTCAAAAGCCATGGTCAGAAGGCCAAGATTGACCTCTTAGTGAGGCTGCCAGCTGTCCTGAGCTTCAGGAATCTAGAGTCCGCAAAAGGAGGGACTTGCACTTGGGAACTGTTTTGTTTGCTCTGGTGCCTGTAAACACGCTGCTTGAGCAGCTCCAGCAAGCTGTAGGCAACCAGCTGAAACTAGCTGCGTTCCAGCTGTGTAGCTGTGACTGCTGTATTGGGTACAGCAGACAATTCACAGGACACTTCAGTCTGAAAGGAACCTAGGGATGTCTCTAGCCCAGCCTCCTGCTCTAAGCAGGGTCATCTGCAAGATCAGACCAGGTTGCTCAGGGCTTTACCCAGTTGCAGTTTGAAACGTCAGAGGACAGAGGCTGCATAAATCCACCAGACAACAAGCACAACACTTGACTTACCTCATAGTGTAGTTTTTCCTCATACCTGCCCCACTGGAGAAGCAACTTTTCAGTGGCTGGAATCCAGCTCCAGGACCATGCAATGCATGTCCACCCATGTGTATTTGGAGACCATGCAAAGGTGAGGATACCGGCGTCTATCTTCCTCCTCCAAACAAGCAGCTGAACCCCAAACATCAGGTCCTTGGCAGTCCTGGTGCCCCAGAAGCTTTGGGGAAAAGCTAGAGGAGATCTCAGCTGCTTTTGCCAGGGGGATGATGCTACTATCAGCCAAAATCAAGGGGGAGGTGGTGAACAACTAGGTGGCCTCCAGTAGGTGCGAGTATGAAGCAGGAGAGCTGGAGAGAAGAAAATGCAGAGAATTTTCAGCAGTTTGAGGCCTTGGCTTTGGCAGAGGGAGAACTGGAGGAAGCCAAGAGAGGGCTGAGTGCTCCAAATGTCCCAGAGATTCCTAACAGCAGATTTTAGGGTCCACTTGCAGGGGAAGCAAGCAGCAGCAAAATATGCCACATCTTCAGGGATCTTTTAATTGCAGCATGGACCAGTTTTCAGGTATGCAGACTTGTTAGAGTAGCAGGCAGAGGAGTTTGCAGGACCTAGCAGGAATGAGAGGCACCGCCAAAGCACACGAGGCCCTTGTGGGGTCGCATGCTTCCCTGGACACCATTGCTCACCAGATCCCCAGAGATCACCCCGTGTGCACTTACTGTTTACAGGACAGGAGCAAAGTGCACATAAAAGACTAGTTTTATTCTGCAGGAACTTTTCCATCTTTCTAGAAAGATGGAGGAGAAAATCCCAAATAGAACCGAATGAAGTCCCTGCTGTTGGCTGAGTCTAAGAACACCTATTCCCCCAGGGGTTGGCACCCCAGGCCACTCTCACACCCGAGACCTATGTGTGGTCGCAGATCTAAACCTCATCTGCTCGGAAGGTGACTTTCACACTCATACAGTCACCCCATTTCCCAGTGTTGCACAGAACAGCTTTGCTGGTAGCTACACAGTGTGACTTAGTCTCCCGTGATAATCTTCATCCTCACGTTGTTCTCTATCCTTGGCGCAGCATAGGCCAGAGCACTTAAGGAAGGACCAACTGTCTTAGAATCATAGAATCATTAAGGTTGGAAGGGACCTCTAGATGTCATCTAGTCCAACCCCCTGCACACGAAGGGTCCTCTAGAGCACGTGGCACAGGACTGCATCCAAGCGGGTTTTGAAGCTCTCCAGAGGAGACTCCACAACCTCTCTAGGCAGCCTGTTCCAGTGGCTTCCCACACAGCCCCATGGTCACAAACCCCCTTTAGTCCCTGCCCCTACTCAGCAGCTGAGCATAAATGGACCTGGGGAGGTTGTTCACAGGTGGGCTAATTCTGGGAAGGTTTGAGTGGGTAAATGCACTTTCTTCAACAAGGATCTTTCCAGCATTGCAGACAGCATCAGTCCTGCTACAGTGCTCCCAACACCCCCTCATCCCCCCTTTTCTGCATGCTGGAGGACACGCTGATCTAGCTGGTGGAAGAGGCAGCTGGGAGAAGTGGTTGCCTCAGATTTCCCAAGTGCTGCTGGATATGAAGTGGCTCCTGGATTCAGCTGATGAGCAGGAAGCACCTGCACAGGGCCAAGACCTTGCACAGCTGGAGCACACACAAACACTTTGATTTTAGTCCAAAGCCAAGGTATGTGCAAGGCATATGATACTCAGAAGGAGAGGGTGCTGATGTGGCAGCTATAAGCAGATCTGGCTACCCAAAAGTTACAAGGGAATTTTGCCAACCCCATGAGTATTAGTCTGGTTTCCAAGCAGACCTTGCCCACTTGGAGTTGGCAACTTCTTGAGCCTAAAGTTTTGTTCTCAACATCCTGCCTTTGGCATTCGTATACGGCACCAGAGAGAGCACGTGAGACACTAGGGGTTCCTGAAGGACTGTCTCAAATTAGGCAACTTCTTGCTTCCAGGTTCACAAAATAGATATTCATGTTAATGTCACTGCTATTTGCAGTTAGGAAAAAAAAGCTACTTCATTGTTTCCAACATTCAAGTTTTTTTTTTTTTTTTTTTTTTTTTTTAGAATTTCCCATTCATAGGATTTTTTTTAAAAGTTATTTTCAGCCCAAACTGGACCAAAGTCAATTAAAAAAAAGTTTTCTGTGACCTGGAAACACTGGATTCTTAAAGCCTTTATCATGTAAGTGCTATCACCACAAAATACTGCTTTGCATACAAGCCTTTTAAATGATGGGGCGGTTTCTTCTCTTAAAAGAACTTAGCTGTACAAGAGAGCTGAGGTGACCCACCCAGCCCTTTTACAGTATCTTACCTTCCAAAACACTGCACTCTTCTATCCCATCCGAGGAAGATATCACAAAAACAAGTTATTGAGGCATAATGGAAAGCACAACCAGAGAAAGTCATCTGCAGGACAAACCCTGAAGTTATGACCATGGTTTGATATTCTGGGCAGGCAGTGATCAACTGCACTGATCCACACTCCCTGCGTCCTGAGGCATCGATCTCCGCTGCCTTGGAGGGAAGATCCAGAGAAATATTGAGCACCACATTCTGACTCTTGTCCATGGATTCCTGCAGTCACATATCCTGGACACTCATCTTTTGCAGATGGAGCCCGCGGTGCAGGAAGCAGGGGCTGCTTGCAAGTACCCAAAGCTCCTGTTAGACACCATGGACTCAACAGGCAATAACAATTAACAAAATTCAATTAAACATCTAGGACAGCAGCCTAGAGGAGAGAGAGGAGAGGAGAAGAGGGGAGAGAAAGAAAAAAAAAAAAAAAAAAAACACCTTTTGATAGGCACAGAGACCTTCTGCAAAGCACCTCCCCAGCCAGCCTTGGCTGTAAGGCTGACACTGCTCTTATACTGATCCTGGCCAACCAAGTGTTATCATCATCATCCTCAGCTGAGGAGCAGAGATATCCCTGATGGGAAGAGAGGCAACAGCTTACACAGCTGATTGCCTACAGCCTTGTGCCTGTTTTGCATGAAAATTGTACAACTTGGATTTAAAGAGCCTAGACTTTCCTGGTCAGCAGCAAAATGCTATTCTTAGCAGTTGGGATTTCTCTTGGAGGGCAATCAGTGGGATGTTGCAAAGTCTACAGCTCACATTGCATGGGCTTTTTCAGTTCTCATGGTTGGGATGTGCCAGCGTTACATGCAAGCAACGTGTCTTGGAGACTCATAGAAGGGATCAAGCACAGCAAGGGGTGTGATGGCAGGAGATGTAATAACATGCCCTGGTGCAGCACTGATGGCACATGGCCAAGGGCTCCAGGGCCTGGAGGAAAAGCTCTTCTCTTTGATAATCTAAAAGAGGGAGAGAAATTTTTCTTCAGGCACCACATTTAAGCCTATTGGAAACAAGCTGTCTGTAACACCCCAGAATTGTTCCTCCCTAAAATCTGATCTTAATGAGTCTTATTTTACCTTGCTCATGAACATGAATCACTTTCTAAATTTCTGATACACATAATGAAATTACAGTGCTGGCTGCAGAAGGCCACTACAGTGAATTCCATACAGCTAGTCATGCCCTTAAGGGTTGATATATTCATATTTTCAGGCTGCCAAAGGACAGCTATCTGCCTATGGCAATGGACATAACCCTCCCTGTAGCTAACGTGATCCAGTTGTTGTTGTTCACTGCTGTCCTTCAGCCCCTGCCCGAGGGTCCCTGAGCACATGGTCATGCCTAGGAGGTGGCTGAAGGCGTCCGAGTGCTGCAAAGGGGCAAAGGGGCTGCAAAGCCTCCGTGCTGCCACTGGATGCGACCGAATGGTTCGTGGGAAGCAGAGAGATACGTCTGTGCCTCGTGCTATTTCCAGGGCTCACACCCACAAGTGGAGAAGAGACCCTGTGTTTTGTCTAGTGGCCATCAGAAATTTGTTGGACAGTGAAAAAGTGACACACGACCATTCAGCTCTGTGCTGCCTGGCAGTTACACCATTTCCAAATAGTTTTCTAAAGGTTTTAGGTCTTTTTTCTGGTAAAGGATGCAATTAATTCCTACATTATCCATATGGCATTGCTGCTAATGAAAGACATGTGCTCTTTCACGGGGGTGGGTGGAGCACTGTACATGTTAATGCGTTAGAGCAAGAAGCATTTACCTTATGTCTGCAGTAAGAAAAATCTCTCTGTTACAGGCATTCCCTCCTCACCTTTCTCTCCGCAATGCACAATGTGACTGTCAAAAAATTACAAATTGAATCTACATTTTTGCAAAAGACTGGCTGGTTTATTTTTATGCCTGAAATGTAGAAAGGCTGTGGGGGATGGTGAGGTTACAGATGATTCATTTTAATAGGCAAAATACAAACTTTTTTTTTTTTTTTTTTTGATTGTGCAGTTTCGGGTTTCACAGTCCTAATTCCTGCTTGTGAGCTAGTATCTGGAGAGAATCTAATATTCCTGTACTCCCCCAAACTGGAATAAACTAAACTGGAGTAAACTAACCCAAACCAGGCTCTCATATAGGGATTACCACTTTGTGGATCTGAGATATTATATTCCCCTGTCCTTCCTCCTGCAAAGGACCTAAAACTCTTAAGACAAGGCCTTCATTTTTGAAAACTGGGATGCAGTGAGCACTATGGAAATATGGAATAAGCATTGCTCATACCCTATTTTATTTGGGGTCCCTTAGCTGCAGAGTTCCCCTCGGGTTGAGCATTGGGCCCACCTTATGCCATGGTGGTCCATGTGTCCAAGCAGGGGCAGACAGTGCCCAGGAGCTGCTAAACAGCATCTTGGCACCTCTCACAGTGAGCAAAGCAGCGGGACTCATAAACTCGCTTCCTCCTGGTTGAGTGTTGGCAGTTCCACTGCCAGGCTTTGGAAACCTGCGGGAACCTGCCCCAGGGACATGTGACAGCTCCTGGCCAAGGCCCCTGGCCCTTTCCCCACCTCCGCACTGGAGCCAGTCCTCCCGAGGCCCACAGCAACACACGGGGTGACAGCCAGCAGCACGGGCTCCACCCGACGTTCCTGAGATAAACGCGGCTCTTTTCTGTCCAAGAGATAGGCCAGAGCTGCTGCCAGCACCACGTCTCGGGGGGATCAGCTTGCTTTCCACCAGCAGCGTTGATTTCTCATGATTCACATCTATAAAGTAGCCTTGGAAGGAAAAGGCACTCTCACTAGTCAGACCTTCACGCGCCTCAAGATGCCACGTTTTTTCCAGACTTTCCAAAGGCAGCCATGGCCGAGCGAGACATTCCTTCTTCCTTCCAGCTTTCTTGGAGCGGCCTTTTCCTGATCAGCCGCCTTGCTAGACAGAGAGCTGGAGAGGCAGCAGACAGCAGCTGTCTCTGCTCGCGCTGCCAGCCCCGCACCCCTGCCTCGGCCGCACAGGGAGCGTCGCCCCTTCCCCCTGCCCACGGCAGCGCGTGGATGGAGCCAAGGTGGCTGGGCAGGGAGAGGGTGTCCCTGCGGGGTGAACGCCCAGGCAGCAGCATCCGGAATGAGCCGGACCAACGGGGAATAGCTGAAGCTAACGCGGTGCTCAAAGCGTGGGGGAAGGCGTGGACGCGCCAGCAGGTACTGCTGAAGCTGGGCCGCGGCGGCGCCCACCCAGCCGGGGCTGAGTCACGCAGGGCGTCGCGCTCGCTGGCGCTGTGGAGCCCGCGTGGTGACTCAGCCCCGCGGCGCGGTGTCCACGGGGCTTCCTGCAGGAGCCCCCGCGGATGAATCGGAGCGGGTCCCGGGTAGAGGGAGGGATTTGCTTCTCTGCCTCAGTGCTCAGCACCCTCCGGGACCTTTGCGAGGGGAGGATGAGAGGGCCCATCGCTGGCTCCACGCAGACGTGAAGGGGGGATCTAAGGGCTTCTCTCCATGCCAATGAGAGCTTGTCCTGCAGGAAGGGCCATGCTGTCCTTCTCGGCTCAGTGAAGGACGAAGTGAAGCAGCAGGTTGTGCTGTGCCGCCATGCGCCCCTGCTGCTGGTGCCACATGCGGAAGAGCAGTGAGGTCCCTCAGGCACCACGGCGGCTCCCGAGGGGCAGGCCTCCATGCTGGGGCATGGGGAACAACAGGTCCAGCTCGTGCCAAGCCACGTGCAGCCAGGGCTCATGCCTGCAGCAGCGCCTCTGCGTCACCTTCTACGAGCCATCCATGTGCTGAGCCGGTCACATCCCCATCGCCAGGGACCTCCGGGTGACGTTAGGCCCGCAGCAGCCATGGAGATAATCAGGGCTCCCAGCACCACCGCTGCCCCCAGCAAGCTGCCCAGCTAGCACCCATCCTGCACAGCTCGGGGTGCGACATAGGTTGGACATGTGGGACAGGCACAGCTCACAGCAGTGAAGTGTGGGCTGAATTTGACCCTCCTGGCAACATTGGGTTCCTTGAGGGACCCATAAGAGTGATGGCCCTGTATGGAGCTCCTCTAATTGGAGGAGCAGAAGAG
This sequence comes from Tinamus guttatus, assembly GCF_059628265.1. Lineage (NCBI taxonomy): Eukaryota > Metazoa > Chordata > Aves > Tinamiformes > Tinamidae > Tinamus > Tinamus guttatus. The sequence continues at coordinate 4,331,147 of NW_028288706.1, read as the reverse complement.
GGGATAGTGAAGGGGGCTTCAATGTCTGAGGGAGCTCGTGGCCCAAATGCCTTGGCTCTGCTGGGGTGCAACACGCTCCTTGTTGGCCCATCCTGAGCTGGGTCACTGGGAAAGGCACCTTCCTGCTGCCAACCACGGGCCGCCTGCCCGGCTCCGTGGGGCGCTGGGGCCCCGGCCTTGCCCCCACACAGGCTGCCCGCAGCCCCAGTGCTCTCCTTCGCGCGGGGAGGCAGAGCTGTGCGCGGCGGCCTCGGCCGCGCTCACCGCCCCGTCCCCGAGCACCCACCCTGCCCTGCCCAGAGCCAGTCTGGGCGGTTGCACCACTCTGGCGAGAGAATCAAAACAAACATCTCCAAGGAGTGTGTTTGGAAAATACCAGGTTTTATTAGACAGGTTGATGTTCAAGCTGACAGTTTTATCCAAATGCACATTAACATGGGCTTCTACTTGGGCGTATGTCACGGCTATGTCATTCCTTGGAAGGTGTCTGTCTGGAATGCTCTTACACAAGAAGCTTACAGCCCTGGCGTCAGGTTGGGATTTCTTAGCAAAATAAAAATACTCCCCATTCCTGCCCACCCCGGTGCATTTCCTGAAGCTCATCTCTTTCTCACTCGCATCCCAGAGCTCCCCTATTAAAGCTCAGAGAGTGCTGGGTTGGTCTGAGGCTGTGCCACACGGGGTGAGTAAGGACCTACTGTCCCTTTTGGACTAACAGGCACTTGATACGGCTGCCCTGGCTGTATGTGAAGATGTTTGGGAAAGAAAGCATCCAAGTGTCAACATCTTCCTGAACAACCAGGAGAGCTGGCCACCACCGACTGGAGTCAGCATGCTGCACAGGTAGCGAAAAATAGCAGCCAGCCTGTCCCCCTGCTCTGATCACCGTTGCCACCGCTTTTGCAGAGAGGTGATCAGGCGAGAGAGGGTTCGAGCAGGGTGGCATCATGTTGGAAAGAGAATCCTAACATACAATTAGGTGGGAAAAAGGTTTTGACTGTCACATAACAGTCCCATCGCGGACTCTTGCATTAGCGCTTTGTTTTTGACTGTTGCACAGGGTGCTCCTAAGAGGAAGGGAATTGAAAATGGAGCAGGGCGTAAATGGGAGGGAAGACAAAGGGTGCTGAAGAGAAGATAAAACAAAGGAAAAGGAGAAAAGAAAGTCACTGGGAGATAAATGGGAGCAATCTGAGAGCAGGGCAATGATGCCTTCAACTTCAAGGCCCAAACGGAGAGTTAGAGCTCCTTTATAGGATGTATGGGGGCCTTTTACTGGATGCCCCTAGCTGGAGCCCAAAAGCTTTGGTGGAACAAGACAACAACAACAAAAATAGAAGCAAAAATAAGGCACTTAGAAGTAGAAAAGTTTGATGGGCTTTGCTTACTGTGACAAGGCCACACAGTGTGACGGCAGGAACTGTGACAATATTAGCACATTTCTGTCAGGGTTTCTATTCCATCATCTCTTAAGAAAACCATGCAAACTAGCTGGACAAAGGACAATGACAGGCAAGAAAGAGTGGGTGAGACACACTTTTACATTACAGGGATAATGTAAAAGAAACAGAAAAGAATAAAAGTGAAAGGAGGCAGCAGCTCTGGGGCAAGTTTGAGACCTCTCTGCACTGACTCCTGAGCGCATCACTTCTCTGTACGCTATCCTGGCTGCTGCTTTCTCTGATACCTCTTCCTATCTTCAGTGGTTACCTGCAGGCCTCTCTGCACTGCGAGCAACATCCCTCTGCACAAAACCTGCCCTTCCCAGTACTTGAACATAGATTTGTGTCTTCTCTTAGCTAGTCTATACACATAGTCCTGCCTCAAAGTAGAGGCAAAGAGCATTGCAAGTCCCTGGGGCAGCATCCCCCCAGATTCACCCAGGCTGCTTCAGGGGAATCTCTTTGCAGCACCCAGCCTCAGTGCTGGGGACACGAGGACCCCGCAGTCAGTGTGGCATCAACCTTTGGCCTTAACCTGCATCATGTCAGGCACATGGGGGACAGAGGTGCTGCCCTTCAACCCTTTCCATCATGCAGAGCCTTCCATTGCCAGCTTTCTCTTTCACTCTTCCGTTTCCTTTGCCATTTTCTTGCCTCACCTGGCACCTCCCTGTCTTCTCGTTCCTGTCCAAGCAAGTTCCTCAGCTCCAGAGGTCTCTGGAGAGCAGTTAGCTGTGACATGCTTAGTAGGAGGAAGGAGAAACACTGTTCAGCAGGTCATCGGCATGCTCTAAGGTACATGTCTCCATCCAGGGCAATATCGACCTGCTTGGTCACTTTGTGCTTGATTCAGGTCAGGGGAGACTTGGACATAGTCTGGTGCTTTGGAAGTAGCAGTCATTTGCCTGCAACTCACAGGACGAAGCACCGATGTGCAGAGATGAGCCAACAGCTTCACAGCTAAAAATGGGTGATGTCTAGAGAACAATCTGCAGAAATCCTCCTGTAATATCCTAAGGAAAATGGATTAGCAGAGAGGAGAAAGGATGCAGCTAGTAAAATGGTATTCCCTTCTCCCTTCAAACAGCAAAAAAACAAAAACCCAAAACACAGGGATCTAACTTGGAGAAAGCATGCAACACTGACTTAAAGTCAAACTGCCAAACAATTAACCCTCTGAGCCCTACTGATACTCAGGCTTGATTGCCAGCATGGGATTTTTGAGCTTAATGGCACATGTGGACACCAAACACCCCATCTCTGGGCCAGTCCAGAGAGAGGGGACCTGCTCAGGATCTTTCCAGTACTTTGTGGCTTAGGGTGCTTCCCCTGCTCCTCCAGCAAATCTCAGCCAATGCTCCAATGCTCACAGCTCATTTCCAGGCCTCTTCTTGTTCTAACATGGACTTGCAAATCCCACCACAGCTCTCTCTCCAGAGCTGCAAATGCTCCTGCAAAGGGCCAGCTGGGGGACTGAATCCTTCGTAACACAGAAGGGTAACACCTAGGTGAAGGCTGCAGAGCTAAGCCCAGCTGTTATGTGAAAGGAGAATGCTGTGGGATAACCTGAAAGTCTTGGAAAAGAAAACAAGATGATATTGCAGAGATTTGTAGGATTTTTTTTTTTTTTTGCCTGAAAACAACAACTGGGGCCTGGTCTCTCCTGCCCTGCCCAGTGCTTTGCCCCCAGGTTCTGGTGGTTCTGGGTTCCTGTGCCACCACTCTCCTCTGCCCTCACGCCATGCCCTCTTTCTTGCTCCCTGCTGGCTTAGTGCTTTCAGAGGCTGAAATTCTTCTTCACACATATGAAACTTGGCACTAGTAAAAAAGCAGCTACAGTTCTAGCTCACCATGCATTGCTTGTACTTACAGCTTAAACATTGCCTTCTACTTGAAAGAACAAAGATAAATGTCAGGAATTCACAGTTTTTATTCTCTTTCTTATGCCCACCCAACTTCCCCTGCCATTGATGTCAATGACTCAAAGTCCTCATTGTACAGTAGCCTTTGCCAGTGTGGCTCTCAAAGGGTTAATAAACCATGGCTTCTCGGACAGATAAGACATAAGCTCATTCACCAGTAGGAACACATGGATGGTTATATTACAGACCACGTTACGGTTTCCTGTAGCGATTCTTTGGGGTTTCGCCACAGCCAGTAACGTCGCAGGAGAGAATGCTGGGCTTCTTCCCCAAGCCGAGGCTTCCCAAGAGGTCAGGAAGCTCACGGGTGATGGCCTTTTCAATCTTCTCTAGGAAACACCCTCCCATGTAGGAACACTGCTGAGACAGCAGCTTAAAACTAGTGATGGGATTGATGCCAAAGAAGTCCTTGTAAGCCTCACGGTTGGGAAGGTCAAATTTGCTGACATTGGTCTTTGCCAGAATGGTCTTAAAGATAAAGAACTTGTCAGGATCTTCCACAATGTCTCTGAACACCAGTTCTCCATCACTAAAGAAGGTCATTTTGTCCTTGTAGGTTTGTAGATAGCGATCAACCAAAAGGGCGTGGATGCGCACCCGGATGGCATGTTGGCGTATGAAGGCAATCTTATTCTCCATCCTGTTCTCAATCACCTGGTTGAGATCTTCCAGGAGGGATATCTCCTCTTTAAGGAACAGATCTTGGTGGGTTTCTGGCTGATACTCATGGGGCCAGAAGGAACTAACGTACACTCTGGGTGGCTCCGTGACATTGATCAGAGGAGCCAAGCTCCAAAACAAGGCACCATAGACTCTCATGAGCTCCTGGGTGGCCAGGCTGTCAGCTTTGTTCAAAATGATTCTGATCTGAGACTCGCGGCCCTTCAGCTGGCGAAACAGCATCTCCAGCTCCAAGCCCACATCCAGCTTCGTAGGGTCAAAGACGACGAAGATAAGGTCAGCTCTGTCGATGAACCACTGGCATACATCATTGAACGGGTAACCTTGGTAAGAGGAGAGAGAGAAATCCAGCAGAAATGGCCAGCACCGAATGAATCTCTTCAGAACAAAGAATAAATAGACTTTAAGCCTGCAGTGTCTCATACCCTGTCTGACCCAGACCTATCTGGACTTCCTATACAGCACAGAATCTGTTGCTCAAGTGCTAAAAACACTTCAAAAATTCTTGCCATGAAGAGTTGTCCCTGTGTGGCTAGTGTGCTGGGACTGCAAGCTGATCTTGGGACGTTCGTCGGTGCTCTACTCCCAGCAAAGTCAGTGTAACTTTTGGCCTTTTGGCCAAAGGAACCAAAGTTTCCCCCTTCATCAACAACGGATTTTGTAAGGTGATGAGAGCTCCATTGCTTGAAGGAATAAATGCACTGCTATACTTGAGAAATGACAGGATTTTAGGAGAGAATTTAGAGCTTCCACTGACAGGCACCTCATTCCCACCTCACTCCCAGAAGATGTTTTTCTCTAGCAATAGGAAGGGAGGACATTTTCAAGAGGTGCTCTTCTCGCCTGGAGCAGGTCTCTCATTGACACTTCCAAATTCCCCTTTCTCCCTACTGCTGACCACAGATTCCTGTTTCTGGTATGAGCAGATATGCAGCGTGTCATTACTTTCCCCAGTGGGCAGTAAACGGGTCAGTCACCCTAGCATCCCACATGTTGCGATGGTGCTTCTCTGTGTCCTGCTATAGCACAAGCCATTGGCAAATCCTGTCTCCAAGAGCTACAGATAGGATACTAAATGACGGGCTGAGGCAGATAAGCAACAGCCTGAGGATCACCCAGAAACATCTTGCAAAAACTCCTGTCTGTCAGATCTCCAGACAGAAAGAGGCGGCTCTAGCTGATGATAATCAGATATTTCGCCCTGGCTGCTACTGTCATAGCCATGCACAGACAAATGTAACATCCCCTCCAATGTAAGGATACACCCTTTCGTAGCCTAGAGCTCTTCCTCGCTGCCCTTCAGTCATCCCTGTTATCTTACATTGTTACAGCTTCTTTTCTGGAGTCCCTTAGATGAACACAGCAAATCCCTACCTCGTTCTTGCTGCTTGCGGTTCTCAATGATGCCTGGTGTGTCCACGAAGGTGACTCGCTCCAGGAGTTTGTGAGGCACCTCTATCCCTATCAGCTTCTCCAAGAAATTCTGCCCAAACTTTTCCAGGGGCGAGAAGGAGCGTGCGCTGTCAGCAGCCATCACGATGCCTTCAATGGTCCTCAGCTTTGGGCCATGCATGATGACAGTGAATTCAGAGGTGGTGGGTTCTGCCCCTGTCCAGCAACAAGAGGAGCAAGAGAGCTGTAAAACCCACACTGCTCACTGGAAATTGCAGCAGCTCACCTGGCACTAGCTGGGGAACTCAGGGAGCATCATTGCCTTGCCAAGAGATGCAGGAGAGAGGCAGTCAGAAGGGCCATGAAATTCTTGCCAAGCCTCCTAAAAATGACAGCAGGGCTGTTTTCTGCAGGAACTAACCATTCTGGACATGCCCTGACTGCTAAAGGTGGCCAAGAGAATACCTCAAGCCTACCTCCAAGGAGCTCTTGTTATCCCATTACTGAGCAGGCTGCAGAAATCTACCCTCAGCTGTGAGGCAAGAGGAGCAGAAAGGAGAGAAGGGGAAGAGCTTTTCTCCTGGGAGAGTGAATTAATTGCTTCCATGTAAGGAGGGAGAAGACAGGGTGAATTCCTCTTGCTAATGACTGCTGCTCTTGTGGCCTTGCAGGCTGCTTGCTGCAATGCACCTACAGGTTGGAGGCGATGAGCCCTGCGCTGCAGGAGAGGGGATGCTCCAAGGAGAGGGGATCTCCTCTGCCCTTAAGGAGATGTGCAGGCCCCAGGGTTCTCTGCTTGGCCCTGGAGATGAGTGACATGAATCCAGTGCCAGATCACAACCTCCCTGTCATAGCTGGGCTGTTGGAGAGGAGCAACCAGGAATTGCTGCTGTCACCAGCTGGCCATGTGGCTGCGGAGGTGCCAGCGCCAACCTGCCCTTGGCAGAGCAGCGTGGAGGGGAGCGAGATACCTGTGTAGAGCTGGTAGGGAGTGTCGTCCAGCCCTAGGAGGTAGTTTATCATGGAGGATTTGCCCACGCTCCACGGTCCCAGGAATAGCACCATTGGCTTGGAAGTGATCTCCCCATCTGCGGAGAGGGGAAATAACAAGAGGAAGTGAACAAACAATAGCCGTGGCTGCCGCGCTTTTAACTCCCTGCTGTAATGAACATCCCAGCTGAGAAACGCGGCGGCGCTGCTGCTTTCCAAGGGCTCCCTTAAACATCCCCCCGCAGGGACATTTTCCCAGCCCTGACGCCGCTAGCCAAGCGAGCCCAGATGAGGGCTGGGGGCCCGCGCGCGCCCACGGCTCCGCTCGCAGCGCCCGAGCGTGGCAGCTCGCAGCCAAGGCTGTGCGGGGAGAGCCCGGCGGTGCCTCGTGCCAGCAGCAGCGCGGGGGCGGGCGGAAAGGCTCTCAGCCGCCTTTGCTGCTGCAGGGGATTGCAGCCCACCCGCCGCCCGCCAGCGGGGCAGCCCGTGCCAGTGCCCAGCCCTGCCTCCACGCGCCCTGCAGACGGGTGCCACGGGTGGCTCTGCCGGCTGCGCCGACTGCGGCCTCGGCTGCGGCAGGATGAGGGTGTAGGACCAGGGAGCTGCCCCACAGCTGCTGTGCACTGGAGGAGACTCCTGTCTCCTCCCCAGCTCCCACAGTAAGCTTGAACCTTGTTCTCCAAGGTTTCAGCCTTTTTAGATTATAAGAGGACTCGAAGGCATTTTAAATTTGGGGTTGGTTTGGCTCTAGTTTAGCTGCGGTGGATTTTGGGCTGTTTGGGGGGGATTTTGCTTGAAGGCGGGCGCTGCAAAGCAGTCCCTGGACATGCAAAGGACGTGGCCATGCTGCAGTTGGGTCAGTGCCTTGTGCGAAAGGAGCTGCTGGGCAACCTCACGGCACGGCGCGTGGTCAGCGAGGCCTGAGCCCTGTGCTGGGCGCTTGCGGGCGCTGCGTTTCCACCAAACCCTCCTGGGGATCTGTCCCCTGGGCCGTAACCACGCAGAGACATGCAAGCTGGGCACGGGGCACCAGCTCAATGGTCAAACAGTCCCACTTTGGGAAAGGGGCACAGAGCAGGAGAATAAACTGTCAGCCCCATCCCACACTCTGTAAGTCCTGGAGTTTGCTAAAGGGTTCAAAGACTGCAGAAAAGGGTTGGCGTTGCATCCTGGCCCCACATGTAGGGTCTGCCCATAGCCCTGCACGTAAATAACCACTGCCCAAAGAAGCGATGCCTTTTCCTGGCTCTGGGGCTAAGTGTAACAGAATGACCACACGACTCGACTCCTTCAGCCTCTGGGATGTTGTACGTGCAGCTGGCTGAGCAGGAGGAGCTCCTGGCCAATGCCAGCCCCAAACTGTGCTGAGGGTGGTTGGGAGCCTGCTAGTCAGGGCCCAGATCAGGCCAAAAACAGAGGTAATAACTGGACAAAATAGTTCCTGCTCATGGGAACCTTCCCTGTCCCTGTCTCATGCTCCAGCACAGATGCAGCCAGACAGTCTGGGACAAATGCGAGCAGGAAATGGTGCAGGAGAGTCATTTTGTACATGCTGGAGACCACAGCAAACAGTGTGGCAAACTGCCACACGGGGTGTCTGCTCCATGGGGGATGTGCCGTGGCTGAGGAGCTGGACGCAGGCAGGATCAGCAGTGGGAGCTTGGGACTCCGTCCTTGCGTCTGTACCTTGCTAAGGGTTGCAGTGCTGCTCTGAGAGGCTTGTGCAAGCACAGCATCAGAGAAGCACCAGCAGAAGTATTAGCACCTCTGAAGATACCGGACACCTGCGTGTCCTCCTGGAGGGCTGTCAACGGGACAGGCTCCAGAGGTTTAATTCAGGGCCTGTCAGGCTCCTGTGTCTGTGATGGGTGCTACATGTCACCAGGAACCAAAACCCAGTCCACAATGCTGTGGAATAGTGAATGTCCTGCAAAAGGCAGTTGTGTCCCTGTTCTGGATGCGTGACACAGGCAACAGGTCTGTGCGACTACTCCTCAGTGAGGTAAGTAATTCCTGCAGCACTGTGAGTGGGATCATGCTCCCTGCCCCTTGGCCGTGCCAAGGACTCCACCACGAGGCAGGGGGACCCGCTGTGTCTGGGGAGTGGAAGGCATGGATGCTATCCATGGAGAAGCTGAGGCACCTGCACAGGGCAGAGGTTGCCGCTGGCTCTGGGGCTGGACAGGAATGGGACTCCTGTCTTGTGGCCTTTGAGAAACACCTCGTGTTTGCCCAATGTTGTGCCACAGGTGGGCACGGAACATGCTGCCAAGAGCAGGGCAGCACAAGGGGAATGGGATAAACGAGGGGAAGGGCGGGTTTACCTCCCAGCCCCCAGACACGTTACGCTGCCCCACAGAAACCCTTCCAGCATTGCCCTGTGCTCAGGATGGGAGAGGGTCCGTCCCACTGCAGGAGTTTCATGGAGTGGGTGCCTGGAGGCCACCAGAGGATCTGGGAGCATCCAGGGCTGACCCTTCATGTCAGCCATGGGGCGGCAACGCTTTTGGGGGTCCCTGCGCTGGCAACCCTCCCTTCAGTCCCGCTCCCGGCACAGAGCCGCTCTCGCTGCGATGGCTGCGAGACCGCACTGCGGCGGCTGCCACAGTCACTGCGCCACGGCTACCACCCACACAGGAGCGAAGACGCTTTCCAGCAAGCTGGGGAGCTGCTGCCGAGGAGGAGGGGCCCACGGAGCCCATATGGCGCTGTGCTCCAGCACCAACGCCTGGAGAGCTCGTGGGGCGGCTCAGCACCCAACGCACCTGGTCACGGGTTGGGCAGGAGCTCCAGCAACCCCCAGCCCAGCTCTGCTTGCTGCAAGACCAGGCTCTTCACCGGGTCTCCACTGACGGAGGAGCCGGGCTGTAGGACAGACGCCAAGCGCAGGGTAACTGGTATCCACGTAGGTAAACTCTCTTCTCCCCCAGGGCACCACAGACACCTCCAAACTAGTGGGAATGGCCCTGACTTCTGCTCATGCCTGAATCCTGCCCTTGAACTGGGTGGCGATCGCTGGCCAAAACCAGCCCAAAGACAAAGCAACAGGGTGGGAATAATGGAGAGATCGATCACATCAAAACTATGCCTCCCTCCTTCAGGTCCCCTTCCCAGAGCTCACTGATGACATGTGCGGCTCCTGGCAGGAGTCCTTGCTGGCTTGCTGCAAGCAGCACACGGAGCGGTGGTGCGGACCTCTCCAGGACTGCACCTGCCGTTGGACCTGGCTGTTGGATGCGCTCCCGCAAGCTCTCCCTCCACCCCGCTGAGCTGAGTTGGGCTGGGGAAGGCACAGCCTGCCTGGTTGTGTCTCTCCCAAAGCTTTGGGATCTGACTTTGTGCTCTCATGTGGGACAAAAACAAATGTTGAAATCCTGGACTTTCGTTATTAATCATTCCTCCATGCCGCTGTATCACTACTGCTCTGTTCACTTGCCTGCTTTAATTGGGTTTCGGATTATTGTTATTATCCCCTGTGATGTTGTGCCAGAGGCTGGAGGCAGGCCCTGTGCGCTCTTTCATAACATGCTGCTCTCCAGGTGTGGCTGTGAATGCAGGCGCGCGATCCCTGGCTCTCTGGCTCATGGACGGCAGCAATTTCTCAGGGTGCAGCGCACACTGGTCAGCGCAGCCCTGATGCCTGCCCTAACCCCTGTGCTGGACAGGCAACACGCTGTGCCGTAGCGGGCAGCAGGGCACACAGCCCAGCTCTGCAGGGCAGCCCTTCTGCAGGGTCACGGACAGCCCAGCCAGCCCATCCCTTGCCCTGGGTGCTGGCACCCCATGGGCTGTGTGGGATGTGCCAGGCGTGGGATCTCCGTGGCTCTTTGGGAATCAGGCCTGCACAGCAGCTTCTGGGCTGCAGAGGATATAAGGCCGTGCATAGACCCTCCTTGCCACTGGGGAAGTAGAAAATACCTCCCACCTTGGATGGTGCCATTTCCCCCTGCTATGTCCCCTCAGCATCAGTTTGTGTTACCCTAAAGATGATGTCCGGAGAAAAGAGACTCCCTCCTTCACAGCTCCGGGGCAGGGATCTTGCCAGCTTCATCACTGTGGCTCTCTCCAGCCACCCTGTGGCTGCTTGCTCCTAGCCCTGCCTGGCAGAGCTGGATGTTCATCCCAGCTGCAGCCAGGAGCACAGGAAGGCACATCCAGGCAGTGTCGGCTTCACCAGACTCACTCTGTGCAGGATGAGGCCCTGCATGTGAGCAGGGGTTTTTCTCGCCCCTTGCATCCCATTGTGTTTTATCTGTCATCCTGTTGTAAACAAAGCGACTGCTTCTCCAAGTTGATGAGTTTCTGAGGTAAGGAACATGCTGAGGTACTATAAAGCACCTGGCAGACAGGGCCAGGAAGATCGCATCTCCCTCTGCAGAGGCTGCATTTGTCTTCTACTGTCCAGAGCCAGGGATAGGAGCAATTTGGAAGCCAAGTCATTTCTCCAGGCTGCTACAGTTTGGATACAGAATCTCAGCTCTTGTGACAAGGACAGAGAAGTGCTTCTCTCACTCAAGGAGGGATTTTTTTTTCTCTCTAAAGCAGCAGCTTTGTGGGAGGTTGTACCATGCTGTTTGCAATGCTACGCTGCCCTCAGGTGGGAACACTGCTGTTCCGGGGGCTGGGCTCCAGGACAGGTTTTCTCCTGCCTCATCCACGAGCCCCAGCATTAGCTCACCCTCGCTGGGGCAATGATGACCCCATCACACAGTCTGTCCCCAGGATGCAGAGCAGCGTACACGGGAAAAACCTCCCTCCTCTCCTGGTTTGGCCTGAGCCAGAGGCACAAAGGCCTGCTTCCAGCTGCTTAGAAAGCCTAGGCCATCTCTCACCATCACACCCCCAGCTAACCCATCCCCGGGCCCCAAATGCTGCCGGCCCCTCTGCCATCCGCTCGCACCATGCAGAGGCCTCCGCAGGCTGGCCAGATCCCTGCCGAAAGCTTCGAAAGCCACACGTCTATCTGCATGGTCTGGTGTGCCTGCAGCTCAAGGGAAAGGCTACACAGAGATATCATGGGCACAGAATGTCCGTGCTTGTATCTGTGTCACGCTCTGTGCATGCTCCCTGTGTGTGTACGCACACAGCATGCACATACATGTGTGTGTGCAGCTAGGGAGGAAGATAACACAGCTATCTACACAAGCCCTGCGATAGCTATAGGCCTCCCCAGTGCCCACACACTGGTATGACTAGGAAACAGGGGCCTTCCAGGCCTGGGGCGGCTCGGCCACGTCTGCTTCCAGGCTTTGGAAGAGCCTGTTTCAGCAGCTTCCACTGAGCATGGGCCGCAGGTTAGCGCAAAAGAGCCAGAAAATGAAGTTTCCTGGTCATTTTATGGCCTTGTATTGCAGCAGAAACATTGTCCCCAAAGTCCAGTACTGGTTCCATGGGAGTGGTTGTGTTACCTGCTGGCCCTGCTTGGTCACTCTCCCATCCCCTGCTTCTCTAAGCTGGTTCTCCCAGGGGGATCTGACAGCACACCCTGCACATGATAGGGAGAGGAGCCAGCTCTGGCTCTGGAAAGGGCTGCAGCTGCCATGCAGGGGCCAGGCCGTGTTATTGTGACAGCTGCTGCTGCTGGGTCATCGGCTTAAACTGCAGCTGGGCAATAAAGGTTCGAAATTAGGGAAAGTTTCTGCATGTAGGAGGGTGGAGAGCTGGAAGAGACTGCATCTAGGAGGGTGGGCTCTCTGCTGTGCTGCTTGAGTTCTTGCCGTGGTGTTAGAGCCACTTCCATGTCCACCCCAAAAGCCTTTGATCCATCACTACAGGCCCCTGCACTGCTGCCTCCTGAGACAACCTATGAGGGAAAGGTTCTGAAGGCTTGGGCGGGCTGGGCACTTCCAAAAAGATCCTCTGGTTTTCCCTAAGAGGCATGTTCCATGGAGGGAAGGACGCAATTGGGGTGGAGAGCTGTGGGGCAGAGTCAGTGCTGAGGCAGACAAGTGCAGCAATGCACACGCTGAGCTCTGGGAAGTGCTGAGGGCCCCAGGCTCTGCGTGGTGCAGCAGGACAGTGAATACAGAGTCCTGATCAGTGACTGAGAAGTGAGGCTCTTCTGGGGGAGGCGAATAGGAAAGCTGGAGGCCAGCGAAGTGATTAGGCGGTGGCTGGCAGCATGCAGGTAGCAGGCAGCAATACCAACCTGTGGCAGAGGAGCCCAGGGTACGTCCAGGGTAGGCTGTTAGCAAGGGACACGGGGAGAGAGAAGAGGTAGCATGAGTCAAAGAAGGAATGTGGCTGGCTGGGTCTGGCCCAGGCTGAAGATGGAGAAGATTGGCCACGACCTTCTTGTAGGCAGAGAGAGCCAGCGGACAGCCACAATGTCCATCAGGAAGGAAGGAGTTGCAGTTTGTGAGCAACAAGACCTGCAGCTACTGAGATAAAAATTAAAACCCAGTATGCCCTGCACACCGGTGATGTGGCTTGTAGGAGCATTCCAAAGAGACGTGTCTTGCACATTAATACTTGTCTGAAGGCCCCTTCAATCCCAAAGCTCTTGCCCATTTAGCAGAGTTATCGCCTTTCCTAACCACATCCACCAAGCAAAGAGACCTGAACAAGCCATGTCTAGGACAGCAAGAAAACTAGACAAACGTTCTGACAGCCCCCAACAGATGAGGTTACCTGTATCCAACCCTAGAGGACCTACCTGGTGGTGGCAGGTAGATGTTCCCAATTATAGGAATGCTAACTGGCACAACTTCACAGCAAGCTCCTGTCACTGAACTATGAGACTCCCTCAGCCCTGAGCGGGGGACACTGCCAACACGGTGACCCCACAGTGACCAAGCGCACACACAAACCCCCAAGCGCACGTGAGTGCGATGGCAGAGCGGAGACGCACCTCAGCGCGAGCTGGTCAAGTGCAGCAGCTTTGCGGGCACGGGAGAGACAGCGGTACGCAGAGGAAGGGAGGGAGCGCCTGCCAGGCTTAAACACAGAGTAAGCAGGTGAATTTCCTGGGAGGCCCCTGGACAAGAAGCACTGCTACAATTTAGAGAGCCCGAGGCAGGTTCACAGTGTGAGCCGCAGCTCTCCTGGGGCACGTGACAGTCATACGCGCTGGTGTTTCGAGAGCTGCCACACAGCAGAGAGGCTCGCTGGATTACGCTGGCCAGTGGGCATGGCAGGAAGGGCCTCGGTCAGCTCAGGGCCTAGATAAGAGCTACACGGCTGCAGCGCGGGAGCGGAGACCGGAACAGAGCCTGTGCGAAGGGAGACAAAATGGAGGGCTGCCACGTAATGGAGGGGCAAAGGTGCTTGTGACAGCACCCCTCTATATTGACTTACACCTTCAAAGGTCATACATATTCCATGACACTGCTGCCCTGTGACTGCCCCAGCTGTCCTGCTCCTCTCCGGCCAGCCGAGCAGGCAGCTCTGTGTCGTCCAGCCTCCCCTGCAGATGGGGGTCAGGGCACAAGGAGGGGCTTTGGGGCATCTCCCTCTTTGACGGGGAGACCATTGCTCCTTTAAACCCGTTCAGGTGACAAGCAGGACAACAGCTCACCCCACCACTCGAGGGAAGACACTGTGCTCTCAGTGGGCTTGCAAGGTCAAGGGGGCTCCATGAGCCACTCCTCTAATTAACCTGCAGGCTGCTGTAACGACCCTACTAATGAGGAGTTAAGAAGAGCCTGGTTTGTGGCTGCTAAAGACAAACTGCTGAGTTTAGTCTCCATAGTCTGGTTGTATTTGCTAAGTCTGGGCTGTTAAGGAGCAACCTGTACAGGCTTGAGTAGGTGGAGTTGGAAGCAGGAGCAACAGCTCTGACAGGAGCATGGTCACAGCTCTCACAGCAGTGACCAGGAGCAGCTAGTTCGGGGATCACATCTGTGCTGCCAGGAGGGTGCTGAGCTGAGCTCTCTCAAGCTGGGAGTTGACCTGGGGGACTCTAGGCCTGAGAGGTGCCTTGTGCAGTTCTTTGTGGTGAAGTGGAAGGAACCAGTAAGCACTGCTGTGAGAGGGGGCTGCTAGGAACAACAGAAACTGCTGTCTGTGGTGAGTCCTTGTCAGGAGATGCAATTAAGAAGGGCTCTGGGTTGTAAAACACAAGGGTTGGTGGTTATTGCTTCAGGGGTTGGGAGGGAAGAAGTCAGCAGGGGCCTGAGGAACACTTGCTAGAGCGCTCCCAAGAAGGAGCAGGCTGGTGGCTGCTTGGGCATAGGATGGTTGAGTGCCGGAACAGCGAACAAAGAAACAGGCTGCAGCTGTGCACCAGGGGTGCGGGCTCTGTCCACTGGAAGAGAACATGGGAGAGAAGAGAAAGGGCTGGGAGCCCCAAATCTGTACTTGAAATTTCAAACTATCTCCTAAACACAGTGCCCCAGTATGAGCTCACAGTAAATGCGAATGCTGGTGCAGCCACCCTCGCCTTGGGGCTGAGGGTGGGTTGCTGCTGAACCTGTGAGGACCAGGATGAAGATGGCTGGGACAGATCATGGCTGACCTGCCCTTGGTGCTCGGGTGTCACTGCCCAAGAGGCTGTGGGGATGATGCACATCTCAGTATGGGGGTGGCAATGATCCAGCTCATCCCAGGGTATATGGCAATGCTGGGAACGTGAGGGAGCAGACAGGCCTAGCAGAGTCTCCTCTGTGGAGCAGCTGTGGGGTGAGGCTCTGCCGGGGGAACAACCCTTCCATAGTGGCAGCAGCGTGGTGTGATGCTGTGACGATCCCCCTGTCAGCTACCCTCCCACTCAGCAAGTGGATCGTGGCCAGAAGCAGCACACAGCATGAGACAGGCAAAGGCATCGCAAAGGCAGCAACACAGAGCTGGCTATGGGAGCTTGCTCTGCAGGTCCCACACTTGGTACAAGACCTGCTAATGCCAGCTCCAGAATCCCTACCCGTGGGTGGTTCCAACATCCAGGGTGCTCTGTATAAGGAGGGGACAAGACCTGAACTGTTGATAAGGACACTGCAGCCCTGTCCTTAGTCCACCTGTCCCCCGTACTCCCTGCTGGGTGTAAGTTGAAGATAGGACCTTGTGTGCAGATGAACCAGCTGGGCTTGGAGTTGTTTAAGGCCACTTACAGAATGTCTGAAGTCTGATGCTGACCTAGGAGTTGCATTTCGACTGCAATAGTGCCTGCGAAATGGCACTGAGCATTTTTTTTGCCTATGGAGTGGTGTCCCATGGAGCTTCTGGTAGGAACATGGGATTCATGGACTGAAGGAAGAGAGAAGCCCAGTTACGAGGGGAAAGCCTGTGTGGTTTGGAAGGTGGGAGGGGACCTGTTGTGCAAGGGGCAGGGAGCATTGCTCCAGCATGTGGTAGGCTAAAGCCCTGAGTACACCAAGGAGGAAAACAAAACCCTAGTATGAGGTGGGACCCTGGCATGCTCCTTTCCAAGCTCCCCTCAGCAGGTGTTGATGCAAACATGCCACTAGACACAGGCATCCCCTCCCTACCCTACAGAGTTGCACTACAAGGTCATGGGGGATATATGCTCCCCATAGTCCTTCTGACTCCAGCTCAGGATGGTGGTCAAATAGAGGCCTAACCTTGAGCAGGGTAGTTACCCCAGTAAACAGCGACCTCAGGCCTTGGCTTGATTCATTTATACTTGTAAGATGGGGCTGCCTATGTTGTATGGATCACATGAGCCTCTTGAAGTGTGTGAGTGTCTTGGGGTCAAGTTGCACTTACCTCTTTTGGAGGGATGCATACGTCACTGGCGATCAAGCACAAGTCAACGACCGTGACAACAGTGGCCTGCTCACCTGATCAAATGTCTGTAATGGCCAAGGGGTGGAATCTCTAGATCCCAGAACCAGTGAAGGCTGCCAAGCTTGAGGGATACCCTGCCCTCATGTCTGTGTCCCGCACCGAACAGGACAGATGCCAGCTCCAGCCACCCCCAGGGAACTCGTCCCCAGCCTTGAGAGATCCTAAGCCCTGTTGCCAAGTCTGCCTCACTGGGTCACGATCTCTACTTGGCATGAATACAGAGCACTGATGTTGAGCAGGTGTAGGACCCAGAGCTGGCAGGTTTCGATGCTCAGCCTACACAGATGGTCCTAATAGCATGGGGAATAAGGCAAATGTAGGAATGCCTACTGCTAGGTGCACAAGTGCTGGGTTTTGTAGGGGGTATTCTCTAAGTCCAGCATGCTCATGACCTTCTTGGGAAGCTGTAAAGGAAGACAAACTATACGAGCCTTTCCACAATTTGCTGTGTCTATGCTGTTGTCTAAAAGCAAGCCCGTGACCTGATGGTGCTAGGGATTCCCAGTGCTCACGACATTACCTGTGATCTCATGCTGCCTCAGCTCATTGTATCTGTAGGACTGCTCTAGGGGCTTGATGGAGGAGTGGTAGATCTTCCTCAGCCGCTGCAATACTCCTATAGGAACAAAAATATGCAGATGAGTGAGAGGGAAATCTCAGGAAACCTGAAGGAAGCCCTCCAGGAAGGCCTCTGGACATTTTCTGCAGATCTTCAGAGTGACTCATCTAGAGTGAGGGACTTCCAGCTCTGGGCTGAAATCTTGGCCCAATCGATCACAGTCACAAATCTTGATGCCCCTCCCATGACTAATATTTCCTGCTAAGTACTGTCCCCAGCTGCTGCCAGTCATGCGCATGCCAGCAACTGAGTCAAGAAACATCCCTTAATGCAGCTTAGCATCCAGCACCCATGATGCCAAAGAAGCCTCTGCCTTGGGACTCCCTGCCACAGTCAGCACAAACCCCCAAGTCCCGTACCTGATAGCTAAAAGAGGATAAAAGAATTTTGTCCACAGGAGAAGGAGGGCTCCTTTCTAGTTCTGATTGCCAATGGAACCAGCAGACTTACATTAAAACAAATAAACAACAACAGCACACCTCTATTACAAATTGCCCCAGGTCTCTCTGAATGACGGGCAGCAGTGGAGTTGACCCTGAGCCACCTTTTGTTTTCCTGCCCCTCTGGCCATAATTCTTTAACATTCTTAGGGTACTCATTAAATTATTTAAAGCACATTGATGCAGGAGAAGAATACAGACTGAAATAGGCAAAGGCTGTTCCTGAGGACCTAAGACTAAACCACTAAAGTCTCCATGCTGCCCAAGCCTTTTGCCTGCCTCAGCCCCTGCCTCCCTTACCTGAGAAATCATCAGCAGGTTTGTCTTCATTCAGCTTAAGGGTGCTCTCCAAGTGGGACCGGTCCCTCTTGGTCGTCTCAGTGGCTTCTTCAATCTCTTCTGCAGGAAAAGGCAAGAGGACACGTTACTGATGGAAAGGGGAAGGGTCCACAGGGAGCTCACACAAGCTATGGCCGGGGAGAGGGCATGCCCACTGCCGAATGCATTGGCTGCTGATCGCTTCTGCACGCCGCTCAGTTTCTGTTTTGCAAATGCTGCTCAAGGCTTCACTGAGGCTGCCAAGGGCTGTGGCAGTCGGGGAAAGCTTTGTGGGCATCTGTCTGACTCTGAGGAGGGGCCGGCAAAGGAACCATGCGGTGTCTCCCGAGGTGGAAACGAGGGAGTGCTGCTAGGGAGGAATGTGAAGGACGTGCCTGGAAGGGGTTCTTGGATTGGGGCCGTTGCATAATGGGCAGCTGGAGCACACGCTGCACCTGCTGGTACTGGTGCCTCTGTCCTTCCCAGTGCTCCAAAGACACTGGAGCCTCTGCTTGGTGCTTGCCTCCGCCCCAGCTACAGCTCGTCCACAGGAGCATGGCCAAGCCTTGACTTTGGGCTTTCTCTGTTCTGCCTTTCCTGTCCATCCCTTCAAAGTTACACATCAAGATGGAGATGTAAGAGTTGGGCTGGTTTTCAGGAGATGAGCACACCTGCCGACTGAACCCTACCTTTGCCAGCCTGGCCCATGGCTGGCTGCCTCATTAGGTCTCACCTTTGTGAATGAGGACAATTCCTTTTCCCTTCTCCCACCTGAGGCTGCAGGTTAGGACCTGTCTTGCACGCTAAGACCCTGACTCTGCATGGTACAGCAGGAAAGTGGTCCTGGGCACCACGCTGCTCTGTAGCAAAGCCCAGGGCACAGTACAGCTGCCTCCACCTTGGACAGACACCCCTACGTGCCAGAGATGCAGGAAGAGAGGGGTCCTCGCTGCAGGAGCACTGATGGAGATGTTGGCACACTAAGAGCTCAGCACAGCTCCAGGTGCTTTTTGATACTGGGAGGTGAATTGGGCCTTAGCTGGGGTTTTCAAGCAGGTCTGTGAGCAGATGTCCCCAGCTTGCTGGGTTTTGCTGGGCTATGGGCCCCCTGGCCAAATGGGGCACCTTGGAGCACTGGAATGGGCCCAAGAGCCTCCTCTGAATTTTTCCCAAGTGTCAGGCTGAGAAGGACCTTTTTGACTTGCCAAGTGAAGCCACAGAGACCGAGCTGGGTTTCCCTTTTGGCACACACATGAACTCATTGAGTTGGGACATTATAGAAGGAAGCAAAAAAAGAATCAGCAGGGCTCAAAGGCTGCTGCCACAGGTGTTTCTAGTAAAACCTGGGGGCTCATTCATCCTTAGCTAGCCTGCCTTTCCACGACTTAAGGCACCCTGTCCGCAGCCAGAACCGTGGTCTGAGTTAGCTCTTCACATGTTCCTCGTGAAGGCAAAGGCTGAGGACCTGGGTGCAACAGCATCCTGCCCGTGTGCCAAGAGCACTGCGGCTTCAGTCCAGAGGAGCCTGAGTGAATAGGCTACAGGTCCTTTAACAGCTCTGTAGATGCTGTGAGGGGCATAGGGAAAGGGGTGAATTTTTCATCTGTGTCCACAAGAGATGGGCAGATAAATGATGGGCTTAAAGTACAGCAAAGGAGGCATTGGCCAGCCTTGGAATTGCTGCGAGTAGTGCTGCGCTGTCGAGCCCAGCCGTGCAGCAGTTAGGGGCAGGCACGGGAAGCACAAGCATTAGCAGAGGGCCATGCACTAGGCGCAGTTTAATGGGCCAAGCTCAGCTCCGCCGGGTTGATAGTAGGTCACTCTGGCCGCCCTCTGCTCGCTATGTTACAGGCACACCGACAGCGAAAGCGTCCAACCTATCTGGCCACGCCGGGGCTCGGCGGTGGCAGGAGGGGCGCTGCGGCCAGGTGGGCTCTCCGTTCCCCTCAGCGGTGGCTCGTCCGCAGGCGGGTTTTCTAATGCAGGCGGATTGCCTCCTGCAGGTGGGTTTTCTGCTGCAGGGGGGTTTCCTCCTGCAGGTGGATTTTCCACTGCAGGGGGGTTTCTTCCTGGAGGTGGGTTTTCCATTGCTTTTGTGCTGTTGGTGCTGGCAGCATCCGGCTCCACATCTCCACAGGGAAGGTGGTGGCAGCTGGGAGAGCCGGCTGTGGCTTCTGCCTCACCAGTGGCTGTGTCTTCACCGTGGCCGTTCTCCTCCGCAGTGCTAGCCACTTCCTTATCACTTCCTTCAGCTCCTTCCTTGGGTCCTGCTCCACCAGCACCTTCCTCCTCGGACTCTCCTTCTTCCTCAGACTCTTCATCTCCATCTTCCTCTGACTCTCCTTCCTGATCTCCTCCCTCCTCAGACTCCTCTTGTTCATCTCCCTCTTCCTCAGACGCTTCCTGCTCCTCCTCATCTTCCTCAGAGCTCTCTCTGTCCCCTTTTACTTCCTGCTCAGAAGCAGACGCTGCTCCAGGCTCCTCCGTTTCCTCCTCCTCAGAGGCTCCTTCCTCGGGGCTGGCATTGGCATGGGGCTCTGGGGCCCCGGCCGCAGACCTGCTCCCCTCCTCTGCGCTGAAGCCGTCCTGGTGTTTGCCATGGCGCTGGGTGCTGGCGGCTTCCCTCGGCAGTCCCACTCCCTCTGGGGTAGGGGGGCCCGGGGTCGATGGCCGCCCCTCCACAGGGGCCACGGCCGCGTCCTGTACCTCCTCCACGGCTGTTTCCTCCAGCCCGCTGTCTCCAGGCTCCGCAGCCTCGCTCAGGCCCCCGACTGGCTCTTCCTTCTGCTCGCCATCTTCCTCACCGCTGGTGAGGCCAGAGGCGTTGCTGACGCCAGGATCCTCCTTGGGGCTGGCGTGCTCAGAACTGGAGTGCGGGGTGTTCATACGAGTGGCCTTCCCGGCATCGCGTGGCCGCCCCAGGGCTGCTGCCTCGCTGCCGGCCTCATACGGGGGCAGCACGGTCTTCTCCGGGGTGCCGGGGTCGGCACGCGGGACCCCGTCCTTCTCCTCCAGGCTCGGCTCTC
The DNA here is from genome assembly GCF_059628265.1 of Tinamus guttatus. NCBI lineage: Eukaryota > Metazoa > Chordata > Aves > Tinamiformes > Tinamidae > Tinamus > Tinamus guttatus. The sequence goes on along the minus strand of NW_028288706.1, from coordinate 4,310,576 downwards.
CGGCCGCCAAGTGGCTTTCGCCAACGTGACCGACATCATCCGCACCGCGGGGGGCCGAAATGTGGGGCTCTAAACGATGAGAACAGGATCAGTCAGTTTTACCTCGCGTCGCTCCTGCCCCAGGGGCCGGCAAGCGCCAGCCCGGGCCATGGCAGGGCCATAGCGCCCACACCTCACCGGGGCCAGCCCTCTACGGTGCCCATGGAGAGCCAGGGAGGGGATGGCCAAGAAGGATTTCAAGGCCCCTGTGGAGAGGTTTAAACACTGCCCTTTCCGGGCTCCTAATGAGAAGCGGGCTGCAAGCAGCTGCTCAAGGGAGGGAAGAGCTCACGCCACGCGAGCTGCGTCCGGGACGTGGGCCCCAGAACGCTGCTCCCTGCTCGCTGCCTGGGGTCATGCAGTTTGCTAGCGCATCAGCTGGCCCACGCTTGCCAAGGAAGCATTGAGAGCACGTTGCAGCGCCATAATGTTTAAGGAAGCCGGCAAAGCGGCCCTGGAAAAATATCCCAGTTGGAGAGAGAAAGGGGGCAAAACTAAAAATAGCTCAGGGTGCAAGAGGCTTCAGGCACTTGGCAGGTTAAAAGGGTCCTTCCTTCCCCAGCCCTTTCTCAGGAGAGTCTGAACCTTTGTCACTGCAGGCCAGCCGGGCTGGGCAGCAAAGGAGGGAAGGGGAGAGTGGGCTGCTGCGTCCAGCAGCCCGGGCACGGGCTTGGATGGGCAGTTTGCTCCAAGGTGCCAGGTTCTCCCGTTCCCAGCCCCAGGATCCTGCAGGAAGGGACTGGCCGGGCTGCAGCGCACCTGGCCTGACCCTGGAGGCAGCGCAAGAAGAGCTATTTATTGTGCATGTCCCTTCATTAGGAAAACATTTGCCACTCTGTGTAACTGGCTGGAACACAATGAATTTGTTCTACAGTCCAGGAGAAGTCATCTGCATTTTCCATAGGGCCTCTGACTGTGATTTAACATTAGTCAACAGATGCCAAAAATAAAATAGCACCAGCTATACTGTCTCCGTTACAAACAGTTGCTGCTAGTCTAAATAATCCCCTGAAAAGTCTAATGCCTACATACCAGGGAAGCGTTTCAGAGGAAAATAATTCCTTTGTACTCCAGCTGGCAAGCAGATGCCAACCAGAAAAAAATGCCATCTCCCCCTGCCCCAGGAAGGAGCCCCGGCAGCACCACAGAGCTCGTGGGCATGGAAATGGGGTGCAGCCGCTCCGCACGGCCGCACACGGCCGCGCTGCACCCAGGCCTGGCTGCCGGCCTCCCTCCAGCTCCACGTCCACATCCTCCCCGACCTGCCCGGCAGCCACGCCAGGCAGAACTCAGAGCTCGCCAGGGCATGGAAAGAGGGGAGGATGAGGTGCTTTCCTGTTGGTCTCGGGGACACTGGCCTTGCCCCTGTCAAGTCAGGGTCCTCCACACGGGTAGGAGTTTCTTCATAACTCAGCAAAGAGGCTCTCTGCTTTGCAGTCAGGGCTTGGCAGCCTCTGGGCCTCCACAGGGCATTTAACGCCTGCACCTGGCACGCAGGCACTACACGAGCAGAGCAAAGCTCTGGAGAAGACAGCAACCCAGGTTTTGAGCATTTCCACATGTGCTCCCCAGGCCCCAAGTTGTGCCCTAGGGTGCGGGCACCTCTGCAAGACCCAGGCGCAGGGCCCAGAGCAGAGGGAGCCCAGCAGAGCATGGCAGCATTCCCAGCCACGCAGCGCCAGGGCTGATGTGCTGCCCCCGCAGTCACACGCAGGGCAGGTGAGCTGTGCTGGGCCAGCGGGGCAGCTCCGAGGCACCGCGCGGTCCTGCTGGGCCAGGGTTTCTAGTCTTTCCCATGTGCAGCCTGGTATCACGAGAGCTACAGCATGGCACCCCACCAAACCAGATGTGCCGCTCACGCTCACGCTGCCCTGGCCAGCGCACACGGAGCTGCCCAGAGCGGGGCAGCCGCTCCTCGACACGGCCTCCTGAGCCCGGCCGCCCCTGCAGCCCGCCCGGAGCTACTCGAAGGCGCTCCTGGCCTGCAGAGCCGGGCAGCTGGCTCCAGCCTGCACATGGCATGCCTCTGTGCCCCCAGGGACAAGGGACAGGCACAGGGATAGTCTCAGCATGGCCCCAAAATAGCCTGTGAGCTGGAGGGCACAGAGGGAAGTGGAGAAGAGGAGACACCGCTCATCCCGGCATGGGGCCAGTGCTGGGGGGGTTTTCCAAGGACCCTGGGGCTTATGGGTCACCTCTAAGCAAACAGAGGTTGGACAGAAGTGACCCCTCAGTAGTGACCCACAGCATCTGGGCACGATGCCAACCCCAGCACCTTGCATGAGCCAGGACCTGCTGGAGAAGGGAAATACTCCTGCTCAAATTGGGATATTCCTGCCAGTCTTTGGGTCACGCGCTTCATTTCCTGTGACCTTCAGAGCGTTATATAAAGTCGCCCTCCCCTTCCCACCTCCTTCGCCTTCCTTTCTCCCCTACATGGTCTCCAAAGACACCACAAGGCGAATTGTGCTGATCTGCAGATGGCCGGCTGCTGAGCGCCGCACTGCAAAACAGGCCGAAGGTTACGGGCTTAACACCCTCCGCACGGCCTCCGGCAGCTAAAAATACAGCCAGCAACTGTACAGGGGGAACAGAAGGAGCTGCTCGGCCCAGCATGGGAAGCAGAGCACTGGTTCCCTTGTGCGCGGGCACCCGTTTGCTCTGCCCTAGTACAGGCCCAAGGGTGACATCTGCCCCAGTACAGGCCCAAGGGTGACATCTGCCCCAGGGCCCTGTCCCTTGGACCCTTACAGCCCTGGAGCAGAGCACAGACAGGCTGCAGCACCCATGCCACGTGTGTACACTGTGAAATGACAGCGGGGCTTCCCGTGTTCACGGTCTGCCCTGCACGAGGGGTGTCCAGGCAGAGACCTGCCCGCTCACCTCTGCGGCCTGGCCTACGAGAGCAGCCCTGGGCTGCCCCTGCCCACATTGCCCCGTGACACGAGTCTTGCACCTCCCTGCACCGGGCTGGAGCGCTGCCCGGGGATGCCGCTGGCCTTTCCCGAGCTGCCACAGCAGCTTGGGGAACGTGTTACAAGGGTCAAGGTCTCACAGCAGGGCCCTGGGTGCAACAGGTTGTTAGCGCAGAAAATAAAAGTGTGGAAATGATAGGGATGGCCCCTAGAGGCTGCCTGTTCTTGTCCACCAGTTCAGATACCAGCAGGGACCAGGGCTCAGGGCTCTTCCTCGCCACAAGTCTGTGTCCAGAGTGCCTGGCCTGCAATCGAGCATTTTTAGACCTGCATTTTCTGGGAAAATATTTCCAGTATAGCTTCAGGCTTGGGGGTGGTCACATTATGCAAGGGGGGTTGAGCCTGCCCCAACCTCATTGACTCTAGCGGCCGTCAGCTCCAAGCCTGAAATAAGTCACCCGCAGCCAAACAGCTAGAGAGACAGGGAAACCTGCAGCTCCTTTGGGATGTCCAGGGCCACGGACACCCTGGGGCTTTGCTGGAAGGGGCCTGTGCTGTGCCCAGGGCTGCTGGAAACAAGGTGGGTCTTGCCATAGTGCCCCACCAGCCCGGAAGGAGAAGGGCTGTAAAGCTGGAACACGATTTCCAGCTAAAACACAACCCGGCTCCATCCTCACAAAGAGCCACATTAAACCGTGGTGCTGAAAGGAGCCCGGGAGAGGCACTTCCCCCGAGAGCGGCGCCGGAGCAGGGGATGGCCTAGAGGGACAGATGGGCACAGGTGGCCCTGGGAAGGGTGATCTCCCCCTCCCGCAGAAATAGGAGCCCTGAGCGTGGGGACAGCAACGCGGTGCACAGTGAGGACGGCCTTTCACGGGCTCTCTTACCCTGAGCAAATCCCGGACCCGCGCAGCGTGCAGGGAAAGCATTCCCATCCACAACGGCCCATTTGGAGATTGGCGTTTTTGGCGTTTTGCTGCCACTGGCCTGACTTGTGGCAGAATCCAGAGAAGCGGGGCAGGGCAGGCTGCAGAGATGGGGTTTCGGGAGGATCGGCCACCTCGGGCCCCAGCAGCAAGGCACCCGAGGCCCGGCCCACCTTAGGACTGCAGGGCAATGTGTTGCCAACTAGTGAAACAGGAGCAAAAAGCAGGAGCTAAAGCTGGATTTGGGAAATGGTCAGGATGAAGCAAACAGGGGGCTAGGGAAGCCTCAGGGATAAGGAAACATTTCCCAGGCAGTTGACAAACACAATCCTTGGGGTGGAGGGCATCACACAGCACCAACCCTGCTGCGATGCAAATGCAGGGGCTCAGGATCTGTGTCAGCCCCGCCACGGCAGCACTCACCACGTGCCCGTGGGGATTCCCACAGGGAGAACTTGGCATTTCCCCACGCGGGGGCTCAGTGAAAGGGCTCCCTCCCGCACGTTACACCCAACACAGGGACCCATAAAAGCCAAGATTAGTGCAGGCTTGGTTTCCATTCTGCTTTTTCAAGGAGTGGGGAAACTCAAGCTCTTTCCAGGAACAGGTGCAAGGGATCATTTTGTGCAAAAAATAACTTCCGCTATGGGAACAGACCATTGCAAACCAACGTGACGATGGTGCATCTACCCCAAACTGCATTTCAACACTTTCTGCTGCACTTGGTCAAAGGAGATACACTATGGTTGTTACAAACATGCCTATGAAGTAGCGATCAAGAAAGGGGACAGCATTTCAGGGCAGGATCCCGGGGAGCAGCCCAGCTGCAGGCTGCGGCCCAGCAATGTGGTCCTGCAGCCACAGCCAGCCCAGAAATTCATCCCACCAGCAATTCCTAAACCAGCCCTATCCTCGTAAGGCACCACAGGAAGAACTCAGAGGAAAAGGGACCCCATTGCTGCAAAGTGACGAGCACCAGCCGCATCCTTCCCCGTGCGAGCAGGAACAGCGGCTGCAGCTGTCACTGCCACAGGACAAGGGACACAGGCTTGCCCAGCGCTCCAGAACAGAGCGAAGCCAAGGGACACCGAGCCAAGCCACTGGTTGAGAGAAATATTGCTTGCCATCATTATTTTTTATTTAGGCTCAGTCAAATAAGCACTCAGATCAAATGGGCTTGTTTGACTTAAAAGTTTTCTGCAAATAAAGACATGAGCAAGCATTTTTCCACAGTGACTTTTTTTTTTTTAAATCAGACCAAAAGGAAGCCAAAAAACTGTCTGTCCCTTCCTTTCAGAGGAAAAACAAGGCTAACCAAGCTCAAAGTCTGGACTTTTCTTTTTTTCTGACAAAATTCTCTAAGACTTCCAGGACAGTGGCTGGACTAGATGGAAGCATTTGACATTTGCCAGCATTTTCCATCAAGGTCACCAGTGGGTCTGGCCTTGGCTGCAGCCCCGGTCTCCGAGCCCCTTTTGCTGCAGGTCCCCCAGTTCATGGCAATGCCTTCCCAGCCGCCCCACGGAGCTCCTGTGTTCAGCAGGGTGCCCGTAGCCTCCGCTCGGGAGGCATCCCTGGACACATTGCAACAGCTCTCGTGCTCCACCAGGAAGCGGCCCACAGAGGAGAGCAGGGAAACATGAAGAAAAGCCCAAGGAGGGATTAGCTCCAGATCCCCTAACACCTGGACGTTTGTTTCCCATCTCAGGGCTCAGACCACCTTGGGCCCTGACACAAGTTTGCCAGGTCTCTGGTCGTCCTGCCCCACGACACCCCTCCACTTCAGCCAAGCACCTGAACACGGCTCCTTTGGCCGCCCCGGCCCAGGGCGGTTGCGCAGTGTCCGCCAGGGAAGGTGTTTGGCTGCGTGGGGATGACAATGCTCCGCGCTGCTGCCAGACGGCAGCCTGGCTGTTGGAAAAAGTCAGTCAGGGGGGATTAGCCCAGTGCGCCTGACCTTTCTGCAACTCGTGCTGTTCCCAGCCCTGCGGCTGCGGCGCTTGGGTAGGAGGCCAGGGCTCACCCCTCGTGCCAGCACAGCCGGAACGGGCAGCGCACGCGTGCAGGGGGCCCCTAATCCGAGCAGTGCCATCCCCGGCATGGCAGGGCCAGCCTGCCGTGCTGGGGGCTACCGTGGCCCAAAAGCAACACATCTGCAAGCTGCACATCCCCGAGCAGCACCGCACGCCTCCCCACGTGCCACGGGGCAGGCAGGCACACAGCACGGGAGCTTGCACAGTGCTGAAACGGGGAGAGGCATCGTCCCTCAGGCGAGCACCTTCCCTGGGCGCAGAGCCCACACGGCTGACACAGAGCAGAGCACGAATCCCGCGGGGACCTTCCCCATGGCAGGCGCAGGCGATACCCACCCGGCACACGGCCCTGCATGCCAACGGCGCCGGCCCCACGCGAGCGCTGCCTGGTCTGTGCACGCTCCCATGCAGCAGCACCGCGACCCACCACACAGCACGACAGTGCTGCACAGCCCGCGGCAGCCGTTTCATGCCCTGTGGGCACTCAAACCTCCTGGGGAGCTGGTTGCAGCTGAGCTACACCCAAGAGCTTCCTGGGCCCCAGGGCAGCCTCATAGAAGAGGCACCTTGTCAGAGACAGTCACCAGCACACACAGCACAGCAGCTGTTCCCCCATCTACTCCAGCCATCCCGTGCCTCAGTTTCCCCCTCTGGACAAGCACAGTTTCACCAGCACCACCAGCTCTCCAGGCGCCCCTGGAAGAGCCACCACAATGGGACAAAGCAGAAGGGCTGGTGCAACTGCCGAATTGCACAGAGGCAGCACCTGGTGTTTTATTACCCATGTGTTTATCATTAGGGCTGCTCAGCAGCTCGTGACAGCCAAGGCAGCGCTGCAGCTCCAGGAGAGGCAGGGAGCATGTCTCAAGCACAGATTGGGAGCAGAGCAGGCTAGCACCTTCATAGGCTGGGAACTCTCCCAGAATGGGGTTTGGGAAGCCAAGGAGCCCTTTGGAGCCATCCCAGGGGCTTTCCTGCTTCCAGGAGCACCAGCACAAAGTGCACAGTGGGCTCATTTTTCAAAAGGAGAAATGAATGTGTGTGAAGGTAGAGGCCAGGCAGTCCAGCTCTGCCTCTGTGAGAATGGCAGGGGTGGCAGACCTAGGGAGAAAGATAATCTAATCAATGCAGATCTCACTAAGGATATAGAAAACAGATTAGTCAGACTAACCTGACCTCATTTTTTGAGATTATAAGTTTAACTGGGAGAGAGAAAAAGAAACTGTTGATGTCTATAAATAGTCTGATAGAACTGCATGATATTTTGATTAAGAAAACAGGGTAAAGAAATCTCACCAGAATGCGCTAAAGGGATTAAAACCAGGCTCAGAGCTTCTAAATATAGAGTTGAAAATAGGGAATCATCTTTGTGGGGTGTTTTTTTGACTGTGCTCCCACAGGGTGCCTACCCTAACATTTCTATCAAAGACTTGGAAGAAAACCCATACTCATGACCGATGGCTTGCAGATGACACCAAGTTCAGGGGAATGGAAAATGAAAAGAGAACAACTCCCTGGCAGAGGGAAATCTGGATCCACAAGTGAGCAGACAGCAAGAAAACAACATGCATTTCAGTACAGCCAGATGTCATGCTGTACGTCGAGGAACCAAGACCCTCTGGGCTCGAGATGAGTCGTTCCTGGCAGGCAGGGACTCTGGAGGAGACGGGAGAACAGAAGGAAGGCTCTGGGAATGTGATCCGCAGGGGGGGCATAGGGGTCAGTGAGGCAGCAGAGCTGGGACACCAGGCAGCAAGTGTGATGGTGCAGCCCCATGGGCTCAGCCATGGGGCCAGGGTCTGTGGCCTGCAGTGGCTCTTGCAGTGCCTGAAAAGCTGGAGAGGGATCAGGGCAGAGATGCAGAAGCGGCCAGGAAATGCTGTGCTGCAGGTGAGGGCTTCTCAAGGGAGCCCCTTCAACACCAACGAACCGACTGCTGAGAGGTTGTGATGCCCCTCAGAGGCCTCCAGCAATGGGAGACTTCCTGAGCCTGCTCCGGACCTTTCCCAGCTTGCCCCAAATGACATTCTTGCTGGGCTCCATTTGAGTCTTCCTGGGCGGAACCACATGCCGAGATTCCCTGTCCTGCCTGCTGTAGAGGGGCAGGAGCAGTCCTGGGGTAGGGGGGGCACCTCACACCCTGCACACGCAACATTGGATCCCCAATGCCCACACTTGTTTTGGGGGCCTGAGCTGTCCTTCCCTGCTGTGTCCCATGGCCTGTGGCATCTCCCCCAGGATTGCTTGTCGAGGGAAGCTCAGAGTTAGGTGTGGATAGGGCAAGGTGGCCGCAGCCATAATAAAGCCACATTCCTCTTTGGAGACCTGCACCAGGCCCTTCTGCTTGAGGGCACCCACAGCCCTCAACAGGCATTTCCCTGCCCACCTTCAGAAGACAATTCTTCAGCTCTACCCCTTCCCAGCCTCTTTCCCAGGGCTGGCTCCAAAACACCAGGGTCTTGCAGTGTCCCCCAGATTCTCATGTCCATCACATCTAGACCCTTCTTTCCTGAGTTTCATCCCCCAAAATGCTGCTCATTTTCCCCCAGGACTCTTCTACTACCATCTACCCCTACTAAACCTCCAGGCCAGGCAGCAATGGGGCAGGATGGCATCCCTTTTCCCACAGCTGGGGCACACAGAGGCCCAAAGCTAGGAGATGGGACACACGCCTGACGGGCCCTGTGGACCTTCTGGGTTCATTGGCCCCAGAGCCCTTCTCACAGTGCCAACACGCAGGCCTGGCCTCTCCACCCACCTCTGCACGAGCTCATAGGCTTCCCAGGAACAGTGTAGGGGCTATCGCTTACAAAGGAAATGTCCCCAGGGGCTTAAAATAACCCTGCAAGTGCTGCCAAGCCACCAAGCCCAGGAGCCAGGCCTGCTGCCATTTATGCATGGCCTGAAGTACAGATGATTTTATGAGCAGTTCAGTCACTCTTGGATGGGGTTTTGGACACCCTGGGAAGCCCTGTGATCCTCATCACGGGTAGCTGGGATTGACGTGGGGTGGGCAGTGCTGTCTCTGATGGGTGCCCTAGGAGTGGCATCACTCGCCACCAAAGCAGAGTGAGACGGTCATCTGGCAAGTAGGGACTTGGGGCCAGGGAGACACCAACAGAATGCAGCCCTTGGAGCGTTTCTCCAAACACTGCTCTCCACGAGAGGAAAGGCCACCTCTTCCCTCACACTGCCCAATTCCTTCGCCTGGTGCCATGGAGGGGTCTGCTGGTCCCACCACACTGGTGGGACATTCACAGCCAGCCCAGTATCAGCTACAGAGAGGCAAGAAGGCTCCCAGAAACACCAAGGCTGACGGAAAGGATGTCACAAGGCAAGCAGTATGCCCAATGTCCGGCCTCACTTTGCTCAGCCAGGAACACGGGAAGCCCCTTGACCCCAAGCTTCACTGCAGCCACCAGGGCCACTAATGAGGGTATGGAAACCAGGCAGCCAACAGCCTTCAGCATTGTCTGAAGAGCAGCAGTGCCCAGGGCTGTGCTGATGCTGAAAGCAGATGCTGACTCTGTGGGAGATTTCCCGTGGACACAGGAGCCCTGCACCTCTGGAAAAATCTAGCAGCCTGAGGGACACTTGTCTGGGATAGTGAGGGATGGGGGGGAGGTCAAAACTGGAAAAGCTGAAGCCCACCCACAGATGCAGTGTCCTGAACCCCAAGTCACCTGATTCTGAGGTGACATCCCAGATGCTGGGGCCCAACCTGAGGTGACATGTTTTGAGTGACAGACCCCAGCCTGAGGCGAGATCCTGGATAACAGAGTTATCCAAGCAGAGGCAAGACCAAGGGCTGTGACTGATGGCCTGTGGTAATTCTCCTCAGGAGAGGTCTGTGCCAGGCTGGTAAAGCCCTCTGGAATTTACCCAGGGCTTTCCTGAATGCTCTGCTGCTCGCACCCAAGTCTGAAGGTGGATGGAGCAGCATGGACCTCAACTGCAATTCACCCAGGTCTCTTCAGGAGCCAGCATCTCCCTGGGGTAAAGCTGCCAAGTGCAGCAACTGGGAGCTGCTCTCCCACCAGCTCCTCCCCAGCCCCTCTGGGCTAGGGGTTTGGAATCGCCCTTGGCCCTGGTCTTGCAGGGGGGCAAGGGGAAGGACAAGGGGACTACCTCTGCCCGGGGAGGCAGAGGAGACACTGAGTACTGCAGTGGATGGGATTCTTCACCAGAGCAGAGATGCATCCTGTCCCCACGCAAACTCGGCATAATCCCGAGAAAGGATGGAGCAGCAATGCGCATCTTCCCAGAGGGAGCACCCAGCAGTCACTGCAGGGGAGCTGTGGCCCCCATCTCATGGCAGATAGGTACCCTCTTCTCATCTGTACCCTGCCCTGGGTGCTGGCTTCAGGCAGACCCACGCTGGGGCTTCCCGGTGCTGCTGGGAAGTTGCTGGCAACTCAGCAAGCCCCATCCACGTGGGCCATTAACCCTCTTGGCAAAGGCTGAATGAGCACGGCTGCATGGCTCTTCTCACCACACAGGCTTGGGGATCCAAGCCTTCATCCAGGGCCAAGGGAAGCCCTGAAGACCTAAGACCTGGATCAGGTTGCCTGGAGAGCTTGTGGAGTCTCCTTCCTTGGAGATATTCTAAAGCCATCTGGACAGAGTCCTGGACAAGATGCTATTTAAGCAGAGGCAGGGAAGGATTTAACTAGATGATCTCCAGAGGTTCTTTTGATCTAGCCACAAGCATCCATGTCCCACAAGTGTCCCAGTCCCACAATCAGGGAGAGGAAAGGACTAGGACAAGTACCCCCCATCTCCAGTTCATCCCCCTCCTTCCTGGAGGAACTAGAGCCATGAGTATTTGGAGCCACAGAGAGGGCAGAGGAGAACAGAAGAGCACGACACAGCGCAAGCCAGCCCCCACACACAGAGCCCAACATGACAACCAACCACGGTTGAACATGCTTCCTGGGCAGCTGCAGCAGCTCTGCCATTTCAGCTTGGTAACCCTATGCTTTCAGACTCACCCGCTGCAAAGAAGCCGAGCAACTTTATCCCAGAGGTCCCCCTCTTCATGCCAAGAATGAAGCGAGATCAGTAACTCAATCATTTCCCTGCACACTGGAGGAGCCACCCCAAACCTTCATCATGCCAGCAGGGGTGGTATGACTGCAACCCACCAAGACCTAGCTACAACCACAATAGCCCAGCAGGCTCCCCCTGCCCTGCTTTTAAGTGGGAAAATAATCCACACCTGGAAAACCCAGGTGTGGGGAAATGGGAACCACCTGGAAGAGTTTGATTTTGCTAGGAAAAACGCCAGAGCCACCTTCTGCAAATGAATGGTGAGCCCGCCTGCAAGCCCAGCTTTGTGTCGAAGGGAAGGACAGCCTCATCACACAGGCACTGCCAGCTCCTCCTGGAGCACAACCACGTGCTGGAGACATCCCCCTTCACACTGTCTCCAGAGCACCAAGGTGAGCCAAGAAAAGTCTCATTAAGAAGAAGAAGGCTTTGGCCATGGCTCCAGGATGACTCCTCAGCTGCCAGCCCCATGGTGGCACCCCGGTCTTCCCATCCCCATGCCCAGCTCTCTGGAGGGACGGCACAGGGAGCTGATATCCCTGATGCTGTCTCTGATGGGTGCCCTAGGAGTGGCATCACTCGCCACCAAAGCAGAGTGAGACGGTCATCTGGCAAGTAGGGAGACACCAACAGAATGCAGCCCTTGGAGCGTTTCTCCAAACACTGCTCTCCACAAGAGGAAAGGCCACCTCTTCCCTCACACTGCCCAATTCCTTCGCCTGGTGCCAGGCGATCCCATCTGGCACTGAGCTTGCAAGACTCCCCAAAGCCGGCGGGATACTTTGGTCCCCCCGGAACCCCTTTGGTTTGCAAGAACGGCGAAAGATGCCCTTAAAAGGCTGCGGCGCCTGGGGCCGGCGGCAGCAGCGGCCTGCGAGAAGGTGGCAGCTGCGGGCGCCCTAGCGCCAGGCCGGAGCGGCGCGGTGGGGGGAGCCGCGGCGTGGGCCAGGCCGCGCACGCAGCGCCGGGTCCCGTTACACGGCTGTTTCCATACTTAGCCACCACCCGGCAGCCTGGCCTGCGGCGCCCCGGCCGGCCAGCGGGATGGGACCAAATTAACTCAAGGGCGAGCAAGGGTAAGGGCAATGCCGCCCCGGCGCACGCCCGCTGCCACGGCCGCAGCACTGCGGGGCGCCCGGCCTGGCGCTGCCTGCAGGGGCTGGGAGTGCTCAGTGGGACTGGGGCGACCCGAGGAAAGGGGTCTGGGTGGTCACGGGACGTCATCTAAAATGTTAACTTGCTTGGCGTGCCTTTGCTGGCCGGGAAGGACCCTCCACCCTGAGCCGAATGGCCCTCGACCCCGCTCGAATCTGCCGGGACAGCACAGGACAAGCAGCCGCTGCCCTGCCGCCAGGCACCCCCAGAGCCCCCCGGCAGCCCGGGGCTCCGAGCCACCATCTGCACCCGAAATCCAAGCCGTGACAGGTGACACCAACCCCGCGGCAACAGATGCCAGGCACGCCAGCCCCAGCACGGCCCCACACCGACTCCAGTGGGGCAGCCTCCCCGGGGGGGACCCCGTCACCCCCCCAGTTCAGGTCTCGTCCCCGCGGCCTCGGCCCCCGCATTGCCACGCTCCCCTCCGGGCTGACTCCTGCAGCCCCGTTGTGGCCAGGGGTGGCCCCAGGTGGCAGGAACCCCCATTCCACTGGCCCCCCACCACAGCCCGGGGTGCGGGCGGGCGGCCGGGGCGCCCCGTGGCCCCTCGCGCCGCGCGGGCCCCTCACCTGCGGTGCCGAGGAGCAGCAGCAGCGAGGCCGCACAGCAGTACAGCACGCTGAGGCCCTTCATGGTGGCTGCCAGGAGCTCTCTGCCGCCCCGTGCCGCTATTTATACGGCGGCGGGGAGCAGGGCAGGGCGGGCGGCCGTGCACACGCCGCCCGGGCGCCCCCGCCAGCACGCGGCGCGAGCGCGGGGCCCCGCGTCCATGGCTGGAGCGGCAGCCTTGAGCCCACCTGGCGCCAGGGCCCGGGGCGGCGCCGGCCGGGTTTGCACCTCGGTGTCGCCCGGACGTGGAGTGTCCCCCAGGCGCTCAGGAGCTGCGCAGACACCCCCAGTGTCACCTGCTCAGGGGAGGTCGGGCTTTGCCAGTGAGCGTGGGGTGTGGGGAGCCCCCGGCACTGTGGGGTAGCTGCATCCTGCACGGGGAGGGCACAGCCTGGGTGCTGCACCGGGGCCAGAGCACCGGCACGGACCAGGAGAGACCCACGGCCATGGGGAGAGCTGAGAGTAGACCCATGGAGAACCATGGGGGCACGCGGATGCCCCATGGGGAGAGTTGTGTCACCACAGAGAGGCACAGGGAGAGGTGGGTGCCCCAGAGGGAGCCATGGGGAGACGTGGGTGCCCCACACAAAGCCATGGAAAGAGGTGGAGGCCTCCCACAGGGAGAGATGGGTGCCCCCCACCCTGAGCCACTGGGAGATGGACACTGTGGGGGTTGTAGGAAGAGCTCCTCCTGACAAACTGTGGGGAGATCCAGCAGCCCCGTGGAGAGCCATGATGAGAAGTGCCATACGAAGAGATGAGTGCCCCCCACCCCGCGGCATGGGGAGAGATGGGTGCTCCATGGAGAGCCATGACAAGAAGTGTTGCCATCATTCCCCCAAGCCATGGGGTGCACCCTGAGCCACGGGCTGAGCCCCAAAGAGAACCAGGGAAGGCCTAGCTGGGGGCCGCAGGGTACCCGCAGGGATCAGCTTCGTGGCACAGATGGGGTCTTGCCGCCCGGCCTCCTCGCAGGCAGCCAGGCTCTGCGTGTGGACAAGGCCCCAGCTGCTGGTGTACGGCTGCCACCTCCCGGCTGCGGCCACCGTCCCCGTCCCCACAGCTGCGGCACAGACACCCGCCGGGCCAAGATGTGGGACAAGACGTGGCCCCCACACCTGGCTGTGCCCCACGGCACAGAAATCCTCAGCGTTGTGGGTGCTCCATAGCACCTGCTCAGGAACTGACCCGCACAATCACAGGGGCTCTGTGGCACGTCAGAGGCACCCTGAGTCCCGACGAGCGCGTAGCACACGTGGGTGACACCAACCTGGTGCGTGGCACCCACCCAGAGCACCAAAAGGTCCCCTCCCAGCCCCAGGAGGGGCCTCAGCAGCCATCCCCTGTCCCAAGGGATACCACGCCAGGCAAAGAGTCTAAAAAACAAAGTACAAACTTTATTTTGTTTCTTTACAAAGGCACGAGCCTCTTTTTTTTTTCACTTTCTTAACAAAATATAATAGCTTCTCAATGAACACAAAGACCTGAAAATTGTAAAAAAAAAAAAATTACAAAAAAAAAAAAGAAAGAAACCAAGAGAGAGAAACAGCTGTGGCTGGGGAGGAACCTACCAAATACCAACAGGGCTCTACACAAGACTGGCCTAAAACCCTACAGCCAAACAGGAAGGGGGAGGCAGGGGAGGTGGAAACCAAAAAATGGGACCCCCCCCCCAAAAAAAAAAAAAATAAAAAAACAGAAGCGACACAATCACAAAACAGAAAAGCTCTTCTGACCTGACGAATCCCGCAAACTGGATTAAGTGCTTAAAGGAGGGAACAGAGAGGAAAGGGGGGGAGCGCCATGCCACTGCGGGTCGGACGGGCAGCGCTCCAGCCGGACTCGGGCGGGATTTGCCATTTGATTTTTGGCTGGGGCCGTCACCCACATTAAAAAAGAAAAAAAAAAAATCAACCTCCGTCCTCCCTCGTGGGGGAGGACAGAATCCAAAAGGGCTTTGAAGTGGTGCGCGCCTGCCCCCCGCGCTTGCACGAGCTCCTTCCCGTTATTTTTAAGATGCCGAGTGTGTTTAGCTGCCGCCTGGCCCGGAGCGGGTTCTGGCTGGAGGCAGCCTGTAAGTAGTGAAAGGGCTGGCGGGGCTCGGCCAGCCCCGCGCGGCCGGCGGCCCCGCTCCTGGCCGCGGGCGGGTGCTGTGCTTTATGCAGTGTCACTTGGGTTGACGTCCCTTGTGATCCCCCCCGCCCCGAAAAAAATACAAAAAAAAAAAAAAGAGGAAAACAAAAATCAAAAACCCAGCTGAAAAAGAGAACATCCCAACAGAAACACGTTCACCGACACACAGCACCCGCTCGCCAGCGGGGAAAGCCGGGACTGGCTTTGGTTTTGCAGGATACCCTGCAGGTTTGGGGGTGTGCGGGGCAGGGGTGACAAAACTCGGGAGAATCCGACCCCTCCACCACCGCCCCCCGCAACCCCGAATGTCCTTCCCGAAACAGTTCGGCTGAGCTCGGAGCCCAGGTTCCAGTTTTGGCCCGTGTTGAGTTAACGCCGCTGCCCTCCCTCCCGCCCCCACCCTGGTGCCAGCTCCCGATGCAGCACCCCCGTCTCCCCTTGCTTTGAACTGAACAGTGAACTTTGCCTGCTTCTAGCACTCGGATTTACAGTATAGGAAAAAGGTCATAAAAGAGACCCAAATCGCATCGTATTTTTTAAAAATTTCAGCATATTCTCTGACGTTTCCCTCCCCTGCCCCGTCCCCTCCCTGGTTGCCGGCCAGGGGGTGTCAGGGCAGTTCCCCTTCCCCCAAGGGGTCTTCTTTGCTCTGGTCCATGGAGTCACTGTCGTTGCCCTCCGTGTCGGAGGCGGTGTCGGAGTTGGAGGGCTCGGGGCAGGCCCGCACGGGCGTCACGATGACCGCGCGCCTCTGCTCCTCTTCCTGCAGCTGCTTCTCCTGAGTCCCCTCGATGTGCTGGATCGCCTGCCGAGGGGGACGGGCGCCGTGAGGATGGCCTCACTGCCAGGGATGGTGCTTTCCCCCACAAACAGCACCCGGCTCGGGGCCAAGACCCGTGCTGGAGGCGGCCCCGGTGTGCTAGGGAGCCGAGTGCGTCTCTCCCGAATCCCGGCACAGGCCACCCTCCGGCTCAGCCCCGCGCTCCTGGCACTCCCTGCCGCCTGCTGGGCTCCTGCGCGTTCCCTCCCGCTGCCAGCCCGGCCCTCCGGGGCCCTCCTACCTGAACGATGGTGTCCAGGTTTTGCCGGGACGTGGAGACTGTGTTGATGACAGAGGATGGGCCCATGGTGACCACGGTGACGTGATGGGAGGGAGGCGGCGCTGGTACGATCACAGTGGGGTGGTGGGTGGGTGCTGGGGGACCGTGTGCTGGCAGGAGCTGGGAAGAGAAGTGAAAGGCCCCCATTAGCCTGGAAAACCTCCCTCCAGCCTCCCAATCCCAGCCGGCTGCACCCCATGTCCCAGCAGTGGGTCTCTCTCTACCTAATGTAGGGTGGCTGTCTTCGAAGAGAAGCAGAAAAGATAAACCTCATCCAGGAAGAAAAAGGTAGGCAAGAGCCCTTGGGCCTGCACAAGAGGATGATGGGGAAAGCCCTGCACACCAGAAATCCAGAGTCGTTCAAGAGAAAATAAAAGCCTGAACAACAGCCCAGTTGCTCAGGATCACGCACCCCCCTAGGCAGATGCTGCAGCACTCTGCCGCAGAGCTTGGTGGCCTTAGCTTTGGCAGAGCCAAAGGCAAACGGGATTGAAAGGGCTCCCAGACCTCTACCCATAAACGTGTTCCTGCTTCCTCTGAGAGGGGCACAACACCTTCCCTGCACCCAGCACGGGCTTCGGCCAACGTTGTTATGGACATGCAAAACCCAGAGAAACTTCAAGAGCTCCAGAGACAACTTCTAGCCCATGCTGGGAAAGGAATCAGGGACCAGACGGAAGACAAGAAACTGTCCCTTCAGCACAGACACATGCCGGATTGCTCTCCTGACTCTCAAGACGAATTTGAATTCCCTTTATCAGGGAAATGGGTAAGACCTGGCTTTTAAGACAGCGAAGGAAAAAAAAAAAAAAAACACAGATCTGAGCTACTGCTGCATGGAAATCCTCAAATCACCCTGAACTGCTCAGCTGGGAACCTGCCGCACCCCTAAAAGATCCTCATTAAAATAGCGGATGCAAAGAAACGCCCTAGCAGGAGGCTAAGGAAAGTTCACCTAAAAATAGGCTGAACTTCCCTAGGAGGCAAGCGGGCATGGATCCTGGGGGGAAGCATCTCTGGAGAAGCCGAAGTCAGTTTTTCTAACGCCCTTTGAAGTCTCCCATGCCGGAGTCTCCCCAGGGGCTGAGCTTGAGGGATGGCTCAAAGTGACAAGCAGTCACTGTGACAAGCAGTGGAGGGAAGTGGAGGGACTGAACTCTCCTCCTTTCTGCTCCTCCAAGCACCCGTAAGGCTCCCCAAGGCAACAGCAATGTGATTCTGGCAGGGGCAGAGACTGAAGACTTCAGTACCTGCACTCATGCAACTCCTGCCAGGCAGCCACGCCTGCCAACTATCCCACTTCCTGGTTCCAGCCCAGATTTGTACATGGTGGACATTGGTTTGGGAACCTCCAAAAATACGCTGGAGTCACCCAGTGAGAGTCGAACCTCCAGCAGTGGCGTTGGACCTTTACGTCACTGCAAACCACCAACACAAGAAGCGCTACCTGCATCAGCTGCACACAGAGCACTTTAGCTGCTGCCATCGTCCATGGTTGAGGCCCAAGACCTATATTCCTCACTTGGTCCCACACACAGGCCACAGCGAACGCGACAGAAACGCGGCTGGGAGCCAGAGCGGGCAGCAGGGCCCAGCCGACAAGCGGCAGCACCGTCTCCTCCACCTGAGCCCGGCAGGGAGGCCCGGCTGGGAAAGCTCCGCAGAGGAACTCGGCTCCCAGGGGATGCAGAGGCGGCCGCACCCAGCGCCTCCCAGCAAGGCCTTGGAAAGTCACGGTCCCGCCAGCGCCAAGTTGAATCGCTGCCGGCTAAAAAACGATGCTGCGCATACAAAAGCTGTCAGCGCTGGGGCACGGAGCCACTTGAAAGTTGCTGTGACATGTTGGGGGGATTGTGGCTCGGACCACAAGAGGCACCTGCAAAGCAGCCCCTGTTGAGCTAACCGGGGCCACGGAGAGCGGCTGGCAGTGGAGTCCTGCGGTGGCACTCGAGGAGCAAGGTTGGCAAGGACAGGGACCAGGCACCAGCTCTGGAGCAGGTGAAGAGGAAGCTGTCACCACCATGCAGCGACTACCATGAAAGGGGGCTCTTTGGCCTGGCCACAGCCTGCCACAAGGACTGGCTGGGCCAGCTGCTAGTGCCTTCCTCAGGGCAGAGCCACGATGCAGCAGCCAGCCCAACTGGCTATGAGGAACTCAGCGTCCCAGGATGGGGACATGTCACCAAATCATCTCTCAGCAGTGGACGGACACATCAGCTCCAGTCCCAAAGGGAGTGCAGCCAGGACACAAACACACATGGAGGCCACACACCAAGTCCTTTCCCTGCCCCTGAGAATGAGAGCTTTGCAGGGACATTTCTGCCAATTGCAGCCAAACCCCAGGGTCAAGCACCACGTCGCTGAGCTGACCTCAGCCCCATACACATCACTGCCTGCACACGCAGACCCACATCTCACAGAAAAGCTTCCTCAGGCAGCTGGGGTGTCCCCAGAGCTGGGCTGCGGCCGGGGCAGGCCCCAGGGCCGGGCGGTATCCGAGCACTCACCTGGGTTCGGATCTGCTGCTCTCGTTCTAGCTTCTCCTGGTGCAGCAACCTCACCTGTTCCTGCTGCTGCTGGAGCTGCACTTGCTGAGCAATCACCTTCAGCTTCTCGGGGTACATGTGGGCCTCCAGAGAGCGAACCTGCCAGGCAGAGAGGGCCCGGATGCGGTGGTGCCGGAGCACAGCACAGCCCTCCGATCCCACAGTGAGACCTTGGCACGAAACCCAGCCACTCCGTGCTTGTCCTCAGAGCTATGGGGCAGACTAAGCAGGGACCCTGGGGAGAACCCAGCACCGAGTCTGGGTAGGGAGCAACTGGCAAAGCCCAAAGTAGCTTGCAGTGTCCAACAAACCATGAATGGCTCCTGATCAGAGCCCACTCTGCCAAAACCAGCCCGTCGGGTTACCAATCAATGTGCTGGAACAACAGAACAGCTCAAGAGATAAAGCAAGGCTTTGCTCCGCCACGGCTCAGGAGACACCAAAGCGGTGTTCAGCAGCGCTCGGGGACCCGCAGCTCTCCTGAAGACATCACAGGAGCAAGTCCTGACCTCCCAAACACCCAGGGCAACACCTTGGAGGTGGCCTCAGCCCAAATGGGCTCGGAGGGGAGGCTTCAGCACCCTGAGCCGTAGGGGGCTGGCACAAGAGCGGTGCAGGCAGGACGGGGGCTGCAGCTCGGCCCGGAGCCGCCAGGCCACGTGCGCTCGCTCGGCGCCGCTCCAGCTTCCCGGGCACTGCCCGCTAGAGGGCGAGCCCGGCCCGCGCGCGGCGCCGCACGGGTGCCCGCGGCCGCATCCGCATCCGGCCTCACCTGCTCCTCCAGCATCATGCGCACCGAGCGCTCCTTGTCGAGCTGCTGCCGGAGCTCGATCATCTCCCGCCGCAGATCCTCGGCCTTCTCGTCTTCCCAGATGTCCGGCGAGCCGATGCCTTCATCCTTGTCCTCTGCCCGTCGCCGTTTCGGGGAGGAGCCACTGAACTCCTGCCAGGCAGATGAGGTGTCAGGGCCCAGACCCGGCGGTTTGGGGCCAACAGGAGTTTCCCCTCTATTCCCGCTGCCCTGATTCCCCATCCAGATCACAAGCAGGGCCGTAGGCTCCTCAGGGGTGAAGATGTACACGCCCATGCACCCGGGCTTCACTCCTACCCAGCCCTGTGCAAACCCACTTCGCTGTCAGCGCATCGCAGGGAGCCAGCCCTCCCTCGGCCAGCCCAGCGCCAGCCCAGCCAGCAGTGCTGGGCACGAAGGGAGGCACTACCTGGATGAACCGCTTGAGCTGGGTGTTCTGCTGCAGTAGCCGAGTCTTCTCCTGCTCCAGTGAAAAGATGTATTCAGCAGTTTGCTGGAGGATCGCCGCCTGGGGAAGAGCCAGGAGGGAGGCCAGTGAGGCAGGAGGCTTTTCCGCAAGGTCCCTCCCCAGTCACAGGAGACCTGTTGCTGCTGAGAAACTTTCCTACCCAGGAGGCAGCAGCACAGCTCCTTGCTGGCCCCAACAGCTCCAAGCTTTGCTTCACCTCTAGACCCTGTGGCTCTCCCCTGGGCTTTCCCTCCACTCAGTTCACACAAAGTGCTCGAGGTCTCATTCATCTTCGCAGGAGCAGTGTCTGACCTACTCGCTAGAGCTACCTTTTCCCACCACTCTCCTGCAGCACCAAGAAAGTCCTGCTGTGAAAGGGCCCCTTGTTACCTGTGCACACGTGGTCCCAGTGCGGGTTTTGCTGGGTGCATCCAGATTGCTCCTCTGCTCTGCACTCAGGACATTGAGTTACTCACCCTGTAACGTGCACTCCCCACCCCCAGAAGCAACTGCCCCAGAGAGGGAACTCCATCACACCTCGAGAAAAGAGCTTCATCCAACCCAATGAAAATACTGGCTATAAATCCCCGGGGTGCTAAGGAACCTGGCGGTGACTAGTGAAATAATGTATGCAATTATCCCTAATTATGCCTACAGCCCTGTGCTGCCTGCTCAACGAGCACTGCAGAAACCCTCTACACAGAGGATGGACATCCGAATCGCACATCTCTGATGTACTGGAGCACCGATTCCCCTGCTCAGTGTCCCTCGCAGCCCAGAGCAGGTGCCACCTCACGCAGGGCAGCTCCCTGGGCTCACCTTGCTGAGCTTCTCCCCGTCCGTGTGTGGGATGAGCGTTTTCAGAGACTGGAACCCTGCATTGATGCTCTGCATCCGCCTTCGCTCGTTGCTGTTGGCGATCTCCCTGCGTATCCGCCGCTCCTGGTCCCGCTGGGTCTCTGGAGTCAATGGGATGTTGGCCAAGCTGCAAGAGACACCCAGAGTTAGGGAGGAACAGGCCTGCACCCCTGTGCTCACCGCTCGCTGTTCGGAGCCCCAGTGCCGTGTCTTGGGCTCGTCCCCTCTATTTCCTCCTCTGCTTTGCAAGGATGGAGCAAGCAGCCCAAGCGACTGGTAGGAGAAAACACAGGGGACAACCATTCTAGTGCCATGAAGGGCTCAGCCTGAACCTTATCTCCAGACACTGGAGATGCTGCTTAAAAAAAGCAGCAGCAGGGAAGTGGTTTTTTTCTACCCTTCTTTTGACCCAAAACACAGCCTGCGTGCAGCCCCCCAGCTCCGTCAGGCTTGGACAGGATTTGGCCACCAGCAATCCAACAGCATCCATAGGGCAGGCAAAAAGAGAGCAGAGGACTCATGGGCACCTCAGAAGCAAGGACACCCTGGCTGGAGTCAGACACAAGCACCTCCTCCGAGTGCCCCAAGCGTCCTCTGCTACCAGCACAAGCACCCACTGCCGCCAGCGGGTCGGGAGCCCCCGGGCAGCCCCGGCTAAGAGACGAGAGCGGCAAAGCGGCACCGTTCCCCTGACCTGCTCGGCCGTGTCCGAGCGCGGGGCCCTCGTCGAGCCGGGGGTGCCAGGGCCCAGGCGGGACGAGAGGGCCCCGATGCCCCTGCCGGGCGGGCGAGCCCGCGGACTGGCGGTCCCGGCGGGGCGGCCGGCGTGTGTGGCCCCGGGAAGGCGGCTCCCTCCCACTCGCGCTGATGGCTTCCAGATGACAGCTCCCAGCAGAGAAGCCCCCGTCCCACCCGAAGCCGCAGCTCCCGCCTGCTTCCTGCCGCCGCCTCCTCGCGCCCCGCTCGCTCGCTCCGCAGATGGGCCGGGAAATGCTTCCCAGACCCGGCACCACCGGCGGCAAGCGGGGACGGGCAGCGGGGAGGGAAGGGCCGCAGAAGTGGCAACAGGGAGGGCTCCGGCTGGCAGCCACCGGCTCACACGGGGCCGAGCACCAGCCCCTGTCTGCACTCAAGCAAAGCCCCTTTTAAAGGGGCTCTCTTTTCTTCCTCTGAGCTCAGCTTCTTCAGAGGCCCCCAGGCGGAGTAGGGAAACTAAATCCCAGCACCCAGCAGACTTGTTAAATCTGCAGAATGAAGAGGGAAGGGATTTGCACCGGGAGGCGAAGCAGGCAGCGTGTCCACCCCACGTGCACGAGGGCGGCACGGGGACGCCCAGCGGGGCCTGCCCAGGCTCCGCACTGGTGAGGACAGTCCCACAGAGCAGCCAGGGAGCCGCTGTCCCGGGACAGACCTGTGACAACTGCAGATCCCTCCCAAGCCACCAGCAGCCGGCAAGTGCCAGCAATGAGCCAGGCGAGCAAATTCAGAGCCCCAACTGTAGCTGGCCATTAAAACAAAACAAAACAACACAACCCACAGACCACACTCTCCTGATGATTATCTTGCTTCTCTTTTGTTTCCTGGCGCGAGTTTAGAAGCCAGACTATTAAAAAACAAGAAACAGATTTGTAAGGGCGCGAGAGCCTACCCATATATAGAGGCCATTATCATGCACACGCTATAATTAAGACTCCACGAGAATACAGCTATTAAAGTCAGGCTGGAAGGTCAGGGCAGGGAAACCTGCACATCCATCCACCTGCTGCCTGGCTGCCCCTGTGTCCCCAGCCAGCAGGTCAGATCTGAACGCCAGAGGGACCCCAGCCTGCTCCGGAGCCCCTTCCCTGCCCAGGGACACTGCACACCCACCGGGATGCCCCTGGCACGGTGCCCTGGCAGCGCTGCCCCGCAGCTTGGTTCAACCACGTCAGGAAAGCAGGACATACTGCTGGGGCTGGGGAAGCTGCAAAATACCAAAGACTAAACATGAGGGATCGTGTCCCAGCACAAGGTGAGATAAGATGGGTTTCAGTCTCCATGTGGAGGCGGCGGGCGCCCAGCTTGCTTTGTAACACTTGTGCGGATGCCAGGGGAGCTGACGCCGCTGCCCAGGATGTCCCGGCTCCCAGACCCCACGAGCCCAGAGCGCATCTCGCCCCTCCTCAGCGCTGCGGCCGGAGCGCTGGGAGCGGATCAGCCAGTGGTGCCGAGTAGGCAGGAGGCCACCGGATTATCTTCAGGCAGCCTCTAACAGGATCGTCGCGACCCGAGCCAGCTGGGATGAGCAAAAGGCTCCCAGAGGCCAAGTACTGTCTGCAGGAAAGGAGCTCATAGTGCTCCAGACGGCCCAGCTCAAGGTCAGGAGGAGAAAGGAGGACTTTCTGCCCAATAAAGATCTGGGCGCCAGCTCCAGGACAGGGAGACCAGGGAGACAGGGACAGGGACGCTGTCCCACTCTGCTCGGACAGATGCTCGGTTCGGGCAGCAAGGCATCGGCTCCGAGATGTGTCCTTCGCTGAGGATGCTGCAGCCCATACGGCTGCGGCAGGACAGCTTCCCGCAGGCACCCTGCCTTCACTGCCGCCGTCCTCACAATCAGCAGGTTTAGGAGCAGGTTTAGGAGCACAAGCACCTTCCCTGCCCACCTGCTTTGCTGCCTCAAAGCCGCGCTTCCCCGGAGCCCCTGCACGTGCAGGGAGGATCCCAGCTCACCCTGCAGGGCTGAGTGTGTCGGTTCGCGCGAGCGGAGCACAACGAGCACCTGACGCACTAGAGCTCTCCGTGCGGCTCCAGATGGGATCCTGGGGGTCTGCCCCATGCACCAGGAGCACACAGGCTGCGCCCTGGCTCCAGCCCCACAAGCAGAGAGCTGCCTGCAGTGGCACCGTGGCTTCTAGCACAGACCATGACACCCGGGCAGCTCAGAGAGGTCTCAGCATCCACTCATGGCTCTTGCCAGCTTTCCTTCAGCCAGTCAAAACACCTCTGTGAAGAATTGGCCCAAACTCATCCCCCTGGGTTAAATAATTCCAAGAACCAAGACTCTGCACTTTCCAGCACTAACTGGGAAGGGGTTACGGGGTCTGATATCACCAGGGCATGAAGGAACAGACATCAAAGCAAAGCCATGGTGATTCTGCCAGAGCAATGAGGCTACTGCAGTCCCGGCTTTCTACTAGAGGGGGACAAACCAAACTGGGCTGAAATCAGCCCCCAAATACCTGGACTCTGTCCTTGACTTCCATGCTCTGGAGGCCTAGCAAGGCAAGGCTGGAGGTTATGCCCGGAAGGCAGCACCCACGAGCCCTTGGCACCCACAGCCAGCCTTGCAGTCTCGCGTAGGGGTCGCGTAGGATGGCCCGTGCCTCGTGTCAGAGGCCACCTCAACACCCTGCAGCTGGACGAGCCTGAGTGCGCGAGAGGCAAGGTAGGAAAGCCCACTCTCACGTTGAGCACAGCTGCCCGGCTGCGTTCTGCCCACAGCCGCGTTCGCGCAAGGAACCGCCCTGCAAAGGAGACAGCCCCGCGCTCCCGTCCCGAAGGAGAGCGCATGGCCAGGGCACCAGGCCACGTGCTCCTACCTCAGCGCCGGGGCAGGCGGTGGCAGCGGGAGCATGGAGCAGGGCTCCGCTGAGACCACCAGCGCTGACGGTTGTGCTTGGGGCTGCTGCCAGGTCACCGTCGCTGCTGTGGCAGGGACAATACTCCTGGGACAAGGAGACACGAGCACAGAGGGGAAGCAACAGGAGGGCAGGAGGTGGGCAGCCCTGACCTGTCTCCGGAGATGCCCCAGAGTGGCAGAGTGAAGGTTTTCTCTCTCCTTCCAGGAAACAACACGTGAAAACACACCTCTAGTTCCCGTACAACGTGGTAGGGGAGACCCTCTCACTCTGCGTCCCATCCTTCAGGGCTAACTCCTTCCCATGCCGCGACCCCACAGCTCCCGCCAGCGCAGCACGGGATGCTCTGCCAGAGGCCAGGGATCCCGGCCCCACTCCCAGCCGGGCCCCTCCAAACGTGGCTACCGGCTCCCAGGAGACACAGGCTACTGGCTCCAGAGGCCAAGCTTGGCAGGTTACAACGTTATGAGCAGGGTCTGCCCCTCGTCTTCTTGCGATGACGCTTCTCCAGACCTTAGCACGTGGCTGCAGTGCCTTCCTCCAAAGGCAGCCCCGGGATTTTCACCCAGCAGCCACAGCCCCACAAAGGGAATTAGACAGAGATTTCTCAGGCTGGACAGCGAGGAAGCAGTTTCTTAAATACAAGAGAAGGAGGAAGAGCCCATTTCCTCACTGGGAGACCTCTCATAAGCTTCCCCAGCTGCTCTTCCTGGGAAGGGACTTATAAAGTGACAGAGCTGAATGCAGAAAGGAGAAAAATAGAGGCATCGTTTCAGAAGATGACCTGGTAGTCACAACACACCCAAGTACCTTGTGCTCCATCCGCCAGGAACTGGGGGAAGACTTAGACAGGTCTGTTGCCAAATGCAGCCCAGCTGATCTTGCGTTCAGCTGAACATGCACAAGAAAAAGCCAGAAGAAAAGTCAGCCCAGCCCCATCGCCCGAGCCAGGCGGACACCCCAGAGGGCTCAGGGAAAGGGTTGCACACAGGCCCCCTGCCACTGCCCAACAGTGTCACCCCAGCAGAGCCTGGGTGGACTTCACCACGGGATCAAGTGCCTGCTGGTAACAAGGGCTAGGGCTGTGCTGTAATTAGGCAAGACCCATCCAAACAGCAATTCTTTGCCCACACACATGTGAAGGACCCTACTCTCGATCAGTGAGTTCAGCTCAGCCTTGCAACAGCCTCCCTCTAAGCACATTGCCCCAGGAGAGACCTGCTTACACAGCACATCAGGCTCCAGACAAGATAGCGATGATAACGACCTTCGGCAGCAGCCGGCCTTCCGGGCTGTCACCCCGCCACCGCTCGCTCCTCCGGCACGTTGCTCAAGTTCACCCTTCCTGGTTCCAGCTGTTCACCCGGACACGGGAAGCTCTCTCACCATAGAAGCTACTGCAGAGAGCAGCCACGGGGCTTCTACAGCCCTCTCTGCCATGGGCACACTGGGGACAGGTTGCGCAAGTGGAATTTGGTCTTTCCCTCCCCAGCTCCCAAGCGCACGCAGGTGTAATTTGGCAGGGGATGTTACACTCTCCGAGATCTCAGCAAAAGCAAAACCGTGGAGGTACCAGGGCTGTGTGACCCTGCCGCTCTGCTTCTCTCTGTCAAGGACACTGACAAGCTCTGAGACCCACCACAGACACCCCAGCTCGTTTTCATTGCTCCTGAACAAGTGCTAGGTTTGTGTTGATGGGAAGAGACAGCCTGGCCATAGAGAACTCGGTGTCCCCAAGCAAGGGGCACACATGGGGCCAACGGCGGGCAGGGCATCCCTGAGCAAGGGGTGGGTGGAAAACAGATGTCCAAACTCTGCACAGGCCAAGATCCTCCATACAGCTCTGCCCTATATGAGCTGGTGCCTGAGGTGAGCACAGAAGCCTGCAGAGAAGGATCGTATTTTCCTGCCCCGGGTTTCCCGAAGGAGCATCCTGAACAGCGCGTGCCAAGTGCTACAGCGGCTGCCGACGGGCTGCCAGGCAGGACGCCAGCGCTCCAGGGCACCAGCCCACACTACGCTGCAGTGCAGCCCCAGGCAGGACAGGGCAGCCCCAAGGACGAGCGCGGCGCTGCCAGGGATCGTTCCGGAGGAGGATCCCGGGCAATGACGCGCTGCAGGCGCTGCCTGCCCTGGCTCCTCCACGTGGCTATGGGGCCCCGTCCAGCAGCTGAACCCTGCTCCTGGGATGGGTGGAATGGGGTGTCCGTGACGGGTGGCCCCCATGGAGCAGGGCTGCCCAGGAGCGGGCCAGCTCAGTGGGTCATGGCTGTCCCACCGGCACATGGGGACTGGGGCTGGAGCAGGGCTGCCCCCAGGCAGAGGGGCCCTCCAGGGACTTGCCCCACGCCAAGGCTGAGCCCCACCGGCTCTCAGCTGCCTCACAGGCACATAGTGGGGATCCAGTAAACCAGGGCCACCCCAAGGCCCCTCCAGGACAGGACTGCCCCACAGCACGGCTGTGCCTCGGTGGGGCAGGGCTGCCCCACAGCGGGAGCCGGGCCTCACCGGCTCCGGGCTATCCCACAGGGACACAGGCACCCGGGCAGGTCAGGGTCACCCCCCAGGCCCTTGGTGCGTTGAGCAGCGCCCCGGCGGCTCTGAGCCGCCCCACGGCAGCAGACGGGTCCTCCCCGCCCAGGGCTGCCCCACGGCAGCGGGTCGCGCTGGCGCCTCGGGGCCGCCCGGGCCTGCCCCAGAGCGGCGGGTCGCACCGGCGCCGCGGGGCCGCCGCGCGTGGCCGCTCGGGCCCGTCCCGCGGGCTCCGCCGAGGGGAGCGCGGCCCGCGGGCGGCGGCGGCGGGGCCGGGCCGCGGCGCGGGGCGCCGCTTTGTGCGGCGGGGCGGCGTGGCCCGGCGGGGCCTACAGCGCCCACAATGCCGCGGCCGCCGCACTACATGTCCCGGCAGCCCCGGGCCGGCCCGCCTCCTGCGGGAGGCTGCAGAGTCACGGCCAGGCCCGGTAGTAAACACACCCCCCCCGCCGCACGCCGCGCCGCCGCCGCCGCCGGCCCCCCGCCCCGGCCCCCCGGCGCGCCGCCGCCCCGGCCCCCCGCCCCGGCGCCGCCGGCCCCGCCGCCCGCCCGTTCTCCCGCCCGCCCGCGCCCGGCCCGCCCGCCCGCATGGCCGCGCCGCGCCCGGCCCATGTGCGCGCCGCCCGCCCGGCCTCCCGCGCGCCCGCCCGCCCGCGCGCCCCCCGCCCCGGCCCGCGCCGTCCAGCCCGCGCCCCCCCCCCGCTCCCCGCCGGGCCCCCAGCCCCGCGGCCCGCGCGCCCCGCCGCCCGCGCCGCCGCCGCCTGCGCACCCACGTGCTGCGGCCATGGAGGCGCCGCCGCCGCCGGCGGGTGCCCGGGCAGCGCCCCGCGCCGCGCGGGGACGGGGCGCGCGGGAGCCGCGGCGCGAGCGGGGGGGGGGGGGCTCCGCCGTTCCCCGCCGGGAGGGGGGCACCCACCTGCAGAGCCCGCCGATGACCTCCTTCTCGGATTTCCTGAAGTGCTGCAAGGAGGGCATCTTCTGGGCGGGCACCATGAAGTACTCCATGCCGAGCGGGGCGGGCGGCGTGCGGGACGCGCCGGGACGGGGCGGGCCGGGGCTGCGCGCCGCGCGGCTCCGCCGTCTGCCTGTGTGAGTGTGAGTGCGCGCGTGTGAGTGTGTGTATGTGTGTGAGTGAGCGTGTGTGTGTCTCAAGGCGGGAAACAGCTGGTGCGAGCGCAGCGCTCCCTCCCCCGGCGGCGCCGCCTCCGCCAGCCACCGGCCCATGTAAACAAAGGACGGCGCGGGCCCCGTCGGGGAAGGGGAGGGGGCGCGGGGGGGCCCGGCGCGGCAGCTGGCGGCGGGGGGGGAGCCCCCCCGGGGAGGAAGGCGCAGATGACAGCGGGGAGGGGACGCGGCCGGAGGAGCAGGCGCCGCAGCGGCCGCCGGCAGCGCGTGGCTGGTGCTGGTGCTGCCGGGCGCCCGCGCGCGCCGCGCCACGGCCCCCGGCCTGCCCGGTGCGCGGGACCCGGCCGGGGCTGCCGGGAGCCCCCGCTGGGCGCACCGGGTCGCTGCGCGCCAGGCGCCACCGCGCTGCGGGACACGATGTTGGCGGGAGGCACCGCTGGAGCCGCGCGGCGTGGGGCCGCCGTGGGGCCGGCCAGCAGAACCCCCTCCTCACCTCCCCAAGGACGGTGACCACTCTGGGGGCCCCGTCCCGGAGTGCAGGACTCTCCTGGGGAGCTGGAGGCTCCCAGCGGCCAACGTGAGCCACGCGGGCCACCACCTGTGGCTGCTCCCTCCGTGAGCTGCCTGCCCTGATGGGGCAGCTGGATGTCTTCGCAGTGACCCCCCAAGTCCTCACAGGCTGCTGCCCTTCCCACTGTGTCACCATGGGCCTGCACCCCAGTGCTCAGAGCTGAGGGTTCCACTGCAGCACGTTGGGTGCCTGCGGGCTGGCAATGCCTGTGCAGCGCTGCACATGGGCTGCAGGGCTGCTCCTCAGCCTGCGCTGCTCTTTGGTACAGCCTGGAGAGTGCAAGGCCGGCCGTGGCCACGGCCCCTCGCTGCCTTCCCTCTGCATGGCCTCTTAGAGCGCTGGAGTCCAGGAGGACACTAGGAGCTGATGGGGATGCATCAGTGCAAGCAGATGACTCCGGAGGCTTTGGAGGCCGGGGCATGAGCGCCGGGGCTGAGCAGCCTTGCCGGCACAGCTCGGTGGGGTCGTCCTCACCCTCTGCTTGGTGTTTTCTGCCAACTGCCCATTTGGTGCAGAGCACAGGGACCTCCAGTGACTCCTGCTGCAGTGGGTGCCTTGACAGCACGTGTGGGCCTGGTCCCACGCTGCTGGACCGTATTGGCCCCAGGGGCATTCGGGCAGCAGGTCACAGTCAGACCTTGTTTGAACCCCCTGTGCTTGGGGTCCAGCCTGCCTGGGTGAAGCGTGCCCCTTCACCGGCTTCCTCTCCTTGCCTGTGGACGTGTGCCCCGAGGAGCTGCTCGGGCTGCAGGCACCATCGCTGTCCTGCGGTGCGCTGCCCGCACCCCTTCCCGTGCCCCAGGGCAGGTGGGGCTGGCATGCTGCACTGGCCGGGCAGGGTCCCTGGTGAGCCCCCGAGGGCTGCCCCACCACTGCCTCGGCACCCCCTGTCCTGGCGGCCCCGCTCCCCTCTGTGAGCTGGAGGGACAGGTTCTGCCTGGGCTCTGACTGTCCCCTTCCCCATCCCACTTCCCAGCCCTTCCTGACACAGGAGGCAGTGGCCTCCCTCCATGCTGGGGATCAGGGAGCCATGGGACTCGCAGCCCTGGCTGTGGCCTCTCCCAGTGCGCTTGAATCCCCCTGGTTTTCCTGGCCACGCTCAGGCCACATTGTGGTGCCTGGCTGCTGCGGGCTGGGCTCCCTCCTTGCTGTGCTTTCCCAAACACGTGGGGGACTCCCATTCCCCCCCGCCTTGCTCCTTCCTCCTCCCCTGCTGCTCCTCTGCTGGCCCTCGGCTGCCGGCCCCGCTGGCAGCCGCCTCAGCGCTCTCCTCCAGGAATTCGGCCCTCCAGATGTCGGCGAGGCCACAGCACCGCGGCCGCTCCGCAGTGAATCAGCCGCATACCAGAGGCCAGGGCGCAAACAGGCCTCCGCCCTCGGCCCCGCGGGCCTGCTGAGCCCAGGCGCTGCCGGGCCACCGGGAGCCGGGCGGGAGATGCTGCCGCCACCCCAGGGCCGCCCCGAGGAGGCGGCTGTCCCCCCATGCGGTGGACGGGCACAGCTGGGCACTGGGGTGGCCGGGCTGGCCAGGCGCCATCGAGGCTGAGGACCGGCAGAGCTGCCACCAAGGGTGTAAAGCAGCCGGTGTGTGGCCCTGCAAGGGCCTCGTGGCCCCCCAGCTCTGGGTTCGAGTGGAGGTCTTGCAGGGCCAGGCACGTCCCCAGGGTCAGCCTGGCCTGGGGAGCCAGGGCGCTCGTCTTGCCAGGCCCCCGGGCGAGGGGATGCGCACAGCACGCTGACAATGTTGGCATGAGAACAAGCAAGCCTGGGACTTCGGAGCCGGCTGGGAACCGCTGCGGCAGGGAGGCCCTGGAAGAGGCTCCCCGTGGGAGCATGGGCCAGAGCGGCGGCAGCCCGGAGCCACCAAGAGATGCCCAGTGGGCACTGCCAGCACCACAGCAGGGCCCGGGCAGGAGCCAGGTCCTGCCAGGAGAAGCCAGGGGGTCCCAGTACCCGTGATACTCCCCAGGGACACGGCAGGGGCTCCAGCAGGCAGCAGCCACCCGGAGCTCCCGCCATGGCCCGTCTCACCGGAGCCGAGCCCCAGGGCCACCCCCCCACCGGGCCCTGTGCCACAGTAGGTGGCATCGCAGCACTGCGAGTTGCCCAACACTTCCCCCCAGATGCCGCTTCAGCCGCTGGAGGCCGTGCCAGCCGCCCGGCGCGCCCCGGGCTGCAGCTTTTCTTTTTCAAGTTTCAGCTGAAGCGGCTCAGTCATTTCCAAGAACAATATTGGGGGAAAGACATTGTTTTTTTCCCACGTTAAGGGAAAAAGAAAAAAATAAAAGAAGAAAAAGAGAAAAGAAAGAAGAAAGAAGGAATGAGAAATTGGTGACAGCTGCTTCCCCGTGCCTCTGCGTGCGGCAGTGAGGTGCTGGCGGCCAGCGGCAGGGGAGGAGGAGGTCACCCGGGGACCAGGTGGGGCTCTGGCGATCCTGCAAAACCCTCCCCGAGCCGCACAGCCGCAAAAAAAAAAAAAAAAAAAAAAAAAAAAAAAAGTCCGCATTTGCACATGTTCTGGGGAAGCCTCAGAAGGTGAAAGAGGCAGCAAATTCCTCCTGCGCCGAGCGTGCTCCATCCTGCCTGCAGCTGGTCGCGCCGCCAGCCACGCGGAGCCTGGGCCTGCAGGGGCTGGGCCAGGTTTGGCCCCTGCCTCCAGGGCCGGGATCGGCTTTCCTGCAGACCCGGCATTTCCCTGCCGGGGCCACCCTGGGAGCGAGTGGCCTGGCCTGCCTGTGGAGGGGCGACGCCAGGGAAGGGTGGAGGACGGCAGAGCTGGCAGGGACCAAGCAGGAATGAGAGCCACGCAGGCTGGGCAACGTGCCGGGGAGCCCCGTGCGCCACTTTTCATCCGCGGCCGGCGCTTTCCTGCACGGAGCAGGCCTGCTCCGGGGTGCTGCACCCACGGAGCCAGGAAGCTGGCGGGGTGCCCAGCCCGCAACGTGCCCGGCAGCGCGGGCGCCCGGACACGTGCGCACCAGCGTGGTTCCCGCGCAGCTGGAGACATCCTCTTCCCGGTGCGGGGGAACCCGCGGCCGCCCCTTTTCGCTTCCGGGAGCGTGTAGGGGGGTCCTGCAGGACCCTCTGCCATCGGAAGCCCTGCACCCCTGGACACAGGCTGTTTCCTTCTGCGTTGCGGGCAACCCCGACCTGTCCCCTTTCTCCTGCTGCCCCGGGCACTGTGCCCAGCCGGGTTCCCCATCCCTGAGAGGGGTCCCCATGTTGGGGGGGGCAGCAGCTGGCCTCGAGCTGTGCGGGGAGGGCGCCGGGTGCCCCCGCGTGGGCCGGTGCCCCCCGCCCCTGCCGGGCCCGGGAGGGAGTTTCCAGGCGGACCCGGCTCCAGCATCCGGGCCTGCCCGCCACATCCTGCCTCCGGAAGGAGCCGCGGCCCCGGCGCCCCGGGACAACCCCCGCCCGCCCCGTCGGGGCGGCTCCCGGCCACCCCCCCCCCCACGCCCCCGCTCCCGGCGGGCGAGTGACGTCATTAGGGAGGCCCCTGCCAGTCGTGACGCCAGTCAAGCTCCGTGACGTCACGCCGCTCCTGCGGGGAGAGGGATCCCCCCTCCGCTCGGCCCCCCCGGAGCAGACCGGATCCCTCCCGGGAGCGGGCGGGGGGGGGGCACCGGAAAAGGCAGATCCGGTGCGCGCGGCTCCGCTTCCTGCGCCCGGTCCGGCCCCCCGCCCCCGCGGGGACCCCCCGGGGCTCCCCCTCCGCCGGCATCCGGCGCCCGGCGGGGCCGCCCCTGGCGGCGGGCGGGCCCCGGCGTCCGGGCGGCGCGGGGGGGCGGGGGGCGGGATGCGGCCGCGGGGGCCGCTCGGCTCTGCCGCATCGGCCCCGCCGGGGCTGCGGCGGGAGTGACCTTGCGGGGGGCGCCGCGACTGCCCCTCCGCGGGCAGCGGGTGCCCCCGGGCGCCGCCTCCCCCGCCCGGCCCTTCTGCGCTGCGGGGCGCCCGCCCGCCCTCCCCTCCGCGGCGGGTCTGTCTCCCCCGCCCGGTCCTGCCCCCGTCGGGGCTGCCCGCCCCCCTCGGCGCCCCCCCGGCGCCCCCCGCCCGGCGCAGGGGCCGGCCCAGACATGCGCTCACTCCCCGCCCGCGAATGGAGGCCGGGGCCGCGGCCGCGCGGGGCCGGTCCTAGCGGGGCGCTCCGCAGGGCGGCCATAAATCAGGGCGGCCGGAGCCCCCGCCCCGCCGCCGCCCCCCCCCCGCGCCGCGCCGCCCCGGGAGCCGCCCCCGCCCGCCGCCGGGGGGGCCCCGCCGCCGCCCCCGCCCGCCCCCAGCCCCGGCCCCGCCGCCAGAGGCGGCCCCGCGCCTGCAGATGTGGCGGAGCGGCGAGGCGTCCCGTCGGCGGGGGGGCCCGCTCCGCCGCGCCGCCCCGGCCCCCGCCCCGGCCCCGCTCGCGGCCCCGCGGAGCCGCCGCCGGCGCTGAGCCCCGCGCCGAGCCCCGCGCCGCCGCCGCAGGTAGGCGATCGCGCCGGGGCCCCTCCCGGCTCTTTGTCGCGCCGCCGCTGGCGGCGGGGGATGCTGGCGGCGGGGGGCGCCGCCCGCGGGCCCCGCTGCGCCGCCGAGGGACTCCCCCCCGCTCGCCCCCACCCCCGGGAAGTGCCGCTTCTCCCCCGCTGCCCGCGCCGCTCCCACCGGGGGGGGATCGCGGCCCCCGTGCGGGGGGCACCGGGGCCCCCTCCCCTGCCGCGCCGGGAGCGACCCCAGCGCCGGGGGGAGCGGGGCCGCGGGCGTCGAGCCCTCCCCGCGGGCTCGAGGGGGCGGCCGCAGCTTTGTCCCCATCCGGCCCGGTCCGCCCGGCCGGGCTCCGAGCCCGGACAGCTCCGCTCCTGGCCCGAGGAGCGGCACTGCAGCCGGGGCGGCCAGCGTGGGGTCCCCGCCTCGGAGGGCCCCGGGGACAGGGCTGCGCCCTCCGCTTGGCACCTGCTGGCCCTGGGGAGCGCCGGAGCCTTGGGGCTGGGAGGGGGAATGGCCCCGCTCCAGCCGGGGGGGGCCGGGGCAGCCGGCTCGGGTGACTGGCGAGGAATTGGAGCGCGGTGCCGAGTGCCAGGGCAGCAAGCAGAGCCTCTGCGGGGGGGACGCGGGGAGGGGGACACGCGGGCACCCTGCGCTGCTGCATCGCGGGGCTGCACCCTGGGGACTCCCTTGTTTTCCCCCTGCCGCTCGCCGGCTCCAGCCTCGCTGCCAGGGCCGGGGGCTGTTGCCTGTTCCTTGGCTGTGGGCACAGCCAGGCCCCGGGGGGTTGCTGGCGCCGGTGGCGCGCTCCACGGCAGAGTGGGTGTCCTGACCTTGGTTCCCGGGCAGGGAGCGGCGCCCGGAGCGCTGAGACGTGCTTGGCGGCTCTGCCTGGCCGCAATATCCTCCCGGCTCGGCGGGCGCTGGCTGCGGTGCCCGACCGAACCGTCTGCCGCGCTCCTCCCCACAGGCGGCAGCCCGGTCGTGGCGCCCCGGGTCCCGTGGGCCCAGGGACACCTGGCTCCCCGCAGGCGCCGTATCGCGGGCGCTGGCTCCCGGCTCCGCAGCGAGGGGCTCAAGTTCCTCTGCGTTTCCTGAGCCAAGCGTGGAGAAGTTGGGCTTGTGTTTGTTTCCCCCCCGTAGCCTGTGTCTATGCATCGCCCCGGGCCGCAGAGCTGCCCGAGTATTTGGGGAGGGCGCAGGGTTGTGCTGGATCCCGGCTGTGGTCCTAGGGAAGAAGGGTGCTGAGCTTGGGCAGTGTCAGGCCCTCTGTGTCTGCGTCTGTCCCCTCCTGACCTGTGATGGTCATGTGCTGGGGTCACCTGCTGTCCCTGCCACCTGGACGCGGGCAGGGGGGAGGTGCTGGTGGTGGCAGCACAGGTGGCAGGAGAGCTGATGGACAGAGCAGGCAAACCCGTTCAGGGGAAAAACCCTTTCACCCACCCCAGCGTGAGTTCCCAGCACCCAATTCCAGCCGGTCCATGCCACGGTCTTCCCAGCTGTGGCACTGTGTGTGCCCCACGGTCCAGCAGCTCTGCAAGTGCGGCCTGGGGAATGGAGGGCCTCCTGAGGGAGGATGTGGCCAAGGGAGTGCAGCAGGCTGGATTGTGCTGGTAGGATAAGGGCTGGGATGGCAAAGCCCTTGCGGAGGCGATGCCAAGGCTCGGGGCTTGATCAGATCAAGGACTGGGGACCAGCTGCACATGTGGACCTGCCTGGGGATGTCCTGGCGTGAGGGTCCGGCAGCCTGGAGGAGCGCCGGGATCTGGGCGCGGGGTTTCCCCCTCCAGCTGTCTGCGGAGCTGAGCAGGGACACGTGGGATGGCAGGAGGGGGTGTGGGCTCAGCCTGGGTGCTGGGTGGGCAGCGCCATCTCCCAGCATCGGGAGATGCACCGGTGCACCGGGTGCCCGCCGCGTCGTCCCTTCGTCGCCAGCAGCGGAAGGGGGGCAGCAACTGGCTGCCATCAAGCATCCGGAGCTGTTCCCATGCCAATTGAGCCGCCGGAGCATCCGCATAGCGAGGTGGCTATGGGGGAGCACCCTGAGCCTGGCCCTCCTTGGGTGTTCCCCCTGCGCATAGGTGTCCACAGCCTCAGAGTCCTGCAAGGGGCCTGGTGGAGGGAGCGCAGCGCTCTTGTCCTGAGATGTTTCACTTTGTGGCTGGGAGCGAGGTTTGCCCTGGGTGCGGATACGGCCTCAGCGGGCAGCCGAGGTCACGGCTGCGCCTGGCGCTGTGTGGCGGCGCGCCGCCAAGGAGCTGGCGCTGGTGGACAGAGCACCTGCGATCCCATCCCTTGGAGCAGCCGCTCACAGCACCCTGGGGAGCGTCTCCCCTGCAGGAGGTGGCAGGGCCCTGGGGGCAGCCCGTGCCTGCAGGGTCTCAGTGGCCGGGCCGCAGAGGAGCCGCTCGTTGCTGTCCCCCTTCCCTAGCAGAGGCCGGGGCTCCCTGCCCACAGCCCCAGGCACGTGATCCTCCCAGGTGGCCCCGTTCTCCAAGGGACTGGGACGTCCAGAGCCCATCAGCCTCCCTGTGCTGCTGCTGGGGTCTGCGGGACATCTTGGAGCCAGGGGAACAGGCTCCCTTGGAGCCAGCAGGGCACATGGACTGAGGCTCATGGACACCAGGACAGAGCTGTGGCCCATGTCCGAGCTGGGGAAGCGTTTGGGGGTCGGATCATGGGGCAGTGAGCACGAGAGCTTGGTGAGGAAGAGTGCGGACAGACCCTGGCATCTCCTAGGGGTGCAGGGGCCAGGGCAAAGCCACTGTGCCGTCCTTGGAGGTGATGCCAGGGAACGGGATGCAATGGGATGGGGCAGAGCAGGGGTTGGGGGTGGTGATAACGACAGGACAGGGGTCCTGCCCTGGCAGCCGCCAGCCTGGTGCTGCCGAGCAGCCCGTGCCCTCGCAAGGGGGTCGGGGCCTGTGGGCTCCCCGCTGGCGCCCGTGCCCCTGGGCTGACCTTGCTGCCGTGCCCAGCCTGCGTCGCTGCCGCCCGTGCCAAGAGCTGGTGAGGCTGCGCCGTGACGGGGGCTCGGCCCAGCCTGCCCTTTCCCCCGGGGCACCCACGGCACCTGGCGACCTCCTGGGTGAGCCGTGGCCCTGGCTGCTGCCGCCGCGCGAGGTTGCGGGGCCGGGCGTGCTGCGGGATCCCCGCGGGGCTCCCCCTGCCGCCGTGCCATCCTCGATGGCCCTTGCTGCTCGCCGCGCCTAATCCGTGGCTTAATCGGCTCTCAGGGAATCTCTGCCCGGCTCCCCCGTGCCCCCCCGCACGCCCTGGTGCATCAGCAGGATCCGAGGACGGTCCCCGCGTGTTCCCGCTCTCCCCGCGCTCTTGCTATTTCTGGCCGCTCTCGCATCGCAGCTGCGGCTCCGCAGACAGCGCGGGGCTGGGCGCGCTCCCCTTGGCAGGAGCCCAGGTGAAACGCTGGGGACGCTGCTCTGTCGTTTTTCTGCACGTCCCTTTCCCAGGGCCGGCGGGGACAAGGGGGCCCCCGGCCGTGCCGGGGAGCAGGGCGGCCCCGCGGGGGCGAGGAAGGGGACGAGGCCTCTCCGGGGCCTTCCGGGGCAGCCCCCAGCCTCGCGCTGGGCCAGCTCGCCCCCTCCCCAGCCATCGCTGCCCCGGCCCCGCGGGGCCCACGGCCTCCGCCTTGCGGCACCCGGCCCTCCCTGCTGCGGGCCGGGCGCTCAGGGCTCCGCTCTGAGGAGGCGCTTTCCCGGGCTGCGCGCCCGGGCTGAGCTGGGAGCCCAGTGCGGCGGCGGCGGCGGCTCCGGCCGGGCGCGGGCCCCGCCGTGACGTGGGAGCGCAGCCGGCCCGGGCTGGAAGGGGAAGCTGCGAGGGGGCCGGGGGCTGCCAGCGGTGGCTGGTGCGCGGGCGGGCAGGAGAGGCCGCCGGGGGCGGAGGCGGCAGAGGGCAGGGGCCTTGCGCGGGGGCTCCGGGCAGGCGCCGGCGCGGGCGGTGGCCGGGGGCCCTCGGGGCCTCCAGCAGCTCCTGCCGGGCCGGCCGCCAAGCTGCCGGGCAGCCCTGCGGGGACCGGGGCCTCAGCGGCTCCCGCGCCCGCCAGCGCCCTGGCCGCAGCGCCGCGGGCGGAGGAAGGGGTTAAGCGTGCCCGCGGGGGGGCCTCGCCGCGCCGCTGCTTAATGGTATTTGCACAGCCCGGCCGCGCTGGGAGCTGTTTGCTGTTCCCCGGCTGCCCGCCAGCTGCCGGGCCCTGGCGCTGTGGCTGGGCCAGGGGCGGCCGGCCCCGCTGCCCCTCGGCCCCACATGGGCCCGGAGCCCACGCTGTGCCAGCCCTGCACCGGCGCGGCGCTCACGGGGCCGGTTGTGTGCACTGAACATGTCGGGGCTCTGCTCGGCTCGCAGGCGGCCATGGGCAGCGCTCCGGGCGGCTGGGGGAGGATCCTGGGCGCGAGGGTGAGCATGGGCACAGCGAGCCCAGGGGATGCTCTGCCGCCCCTCGCCCTGCTGACACGGGCAGGCTGTGAAGGAGGAGCCTGCTGCTTGTCACGGGTCCCATGCTGTGCCAGGCTGTGGTGGTGGCCTTGGGGCTGGCCAGCCTGGGGGGGGAGGGGGGGAGGGCTCCCCTGCTTGCGTGTTGCCCCCCGCTGCCAGGCTGCTGTGGAGTGACCCCAGCTGCCCCTGGGGCTCCTGGGCATCCCCCCTGCACCCGCTACGGGCATTGCCAGGACTGGGAGGTGCTAGAGCCTGTGGCTGCTCCATGAGTGGTGACGTGGGGGCCCCGCTTGGTGCCCCGGCCCCCAGGAGGGCCTGTTCCCAGGAATGCTGGGCCACGGGACCATGGGTTTGGCAGCCGCTCACACGCGGCCTCACGCGGGAGCCATTTCGGCAGCAGCCGGAGGCCCTTTCCCACCGGCTCCACCCGAGCTGGCTGCCTGGAGCGGCTCCGCAATCCAGCACCGCGGGGTGTGCAGGACCCTGTCCCCTGGGGAACCGATCCCGGCTGCCACACAGCGTCTCCCGCCCTTCCGCGTGGTATCCAGCCCCCGCTCCCCATGCAGCGCTGTCCCCTGGGGCGGAATGCCGGCACGGGGCCGGGGAGCTGTGGGGCGTTGTGGGGCCCTGCGGCCAGGGGGCCGAGGAGGGGGTGGCTGAAGGGCCGGGTCTCTTTGGCAGGAAGAGGAAACGGCTAAATAAACTTTTAAAAAAGTTTTAAATAGACCAGGGCTGAGCCTGGGCCGCCTCCGTGCTGTCCCCGGCGGCCGCTGCGGCAGGGACGCGCGGTGGTCCCCACTGCCAGTGTGCGCCCCCCGGTCGTGCGCGGGATGTGGGGCTCGTGGCCGGCTGTCCCGGCCTGGCCCCCTGGGCTGGGCTGGGGGACCATGAGTTCCCCCTGCTCCCCCTTCCTCCCCGTCATCTCTCCTCCGTTTGTCCATCCAAGTGTCTGCCCATCCGTCCCCACAGCTAGAGCAGGGCCGTGGGGCTGCGCAGGGCAGGGCTGGCTGCAGCGCATGACCTGGGGGCACTCAGTGCAGGGCGCAGGGTGACGGGCTGGAGCTGGGACCTCGCTATGGGGCAGGTCGCAGGGGTGCAGGGGTGGGGGCAGGCCCCGACAACGGGGCAGCAGTGGCAGATGCTGGTGGATGGCGGCACCCTGGGTGCTTCGGCTCGAGACCCGTGCGGGGCGGAGGTGGCCGTGGGGCAGCGGGGGGCTGTGCGCAGGGCTGGTGCCCACAGCCCCTCGCCAGGGTCTCCTGGTGCTGCCCGCGGCCGCCCCCCGCGCGCCCCCGCGGCCGCCCCCCGCGCGGCTCCTCTGCATTCCTCAGCGTCTGAGCCGGGTTGGCCCCCTGCCAGAGCTGAGAGGTGGCCGCCCGGCCGCCGGCACAGGACGCTGCGGGGGACACGGCCCTGCTGCCCCCCCGCCTTGCAGGTGCCCCCCACAGCGCAGCGGCCCAGTGGTCCCCGGATCCCGCGGCAGCGCCGCCCCCCCCCGCCCGGCTGCCTGCCGCGTGCACCAGGCACGGTGCCCACGGGCGGCCCCAGCGAGGGGCCCCGTGGGGGCTGGCACCAGCTCTGCCACCGCGGCCCCAGGAGGGAGGGTGGGTGCCGCGGCCCCCCGCGCTGGCCCGCAGCCCCGCCTGCCTGTGCTCGCGCAGCAGCCGTGGGGCAGGGGGACGGGGCAGCTGCAATATCCGTGTGCACCTGGGACCTCCCCCGCGGCCAGGGCTGTTGCCATGCTGGGCTCTGGCCCCGTGCTGGCAGGACAGTCACTCCTGCAATGAGTTCCTGTTCTCAGCTGCGTCCTGGTGCAGCTGCAGTGGAAGGCGAACTGAGCCGGGGTCCCTGTCCCTGCTCTCATGGGGGTCTGAGATGGGGACGAGCAGGTTGCGGGAGACAGGGGGTGTCTGCAGAGCCGCTGGCGCCGCCCCCGGGGGCCAGAGACGCAGCCCAGCGAAGGGGTTGGAGGTGCCACACTGCGTCCTGGGGCATCTGAGGCAGCCGTGGCCGTGCTGTGCCGTGCTGCACCGTGCTGTGCCATGCCGAGCTGTGCCGAGCCCTGCTGCGTGGCGCCGCCAGCAGCCCCCGCTGGCCCTGGCAGGCAGCAGTGCTGGCACGGCGGGGAGAGGGGCCCCGGCAGGGAGGGGAGAGGAAACGCGCCAGGCTCGGCGTCCGCAGAGCCCTTCCGTCTCCCGGGGCAGGGGACGACAGCGGGGCCCGGCCGCTCAGGTTACAGCGAGGGGCTGGCCGCCCGCCACCGCCCCGCCTCGGCCCAGGGGAACCGCAGGGATGGGGGACAGGGACTGTTGGTGGAGCCCTCCTCGTCCCCACGGGGCCAGCCACCCCCAGCAGTGCCTGGAGGGATGTGGTCGCTGGGGGCTTGGTGGCACTGGTGGGAGGCACCTGCAACGTGGGGGATTTGGCAATCCTCAGTGGTGGGATTTGGCCATCGACTGGGGGCCGTGCTGGCCTGGGGGGGACACAGAGAGGGCGTTTGGGGAATGTCCTGAGCTCGGGGGTGGGTCCTGGGGGAGACCGGGCACTCCAGCTTCCAGAGCTGGCCGTGTCCCACCCACATGCTGGGCTGGGGAGGCCAGTGCCCGGCATGGGCAGGTGCCCGCAAGGCGAAGACTCCTGGGGGCCCTGTGCTCGGCGCCGCTCACCAGCCCCTTCCCTCTGCTTGTGCCCGCAGCCCGCGGCCCCGCCGGCGCCATGCATTCGCTGGACGAGCCGCTCGACCTCAAGCTGAGCATCTCCAAGCTGCGGGCGGCCAGGGAGAAGCGCGAGCGGGGCTCGGCCGGCGCCAGGCCCTGCCACGCGCCCCGCGCCGAGGAGGCCGCCGCGGCGCCGCCGCCGCCGCTGCCGCGCGGGCCCGGCTCGCCCAGCTCCCCGCCAGCCGGTGAGGCCGCTGCACGGGCCGGGGGGCAGCGGGCCGGGGGACGGCGGGGCGGCGCGGGGCGCCCTGCTCGGCGCGCGGGGGCCGTCACCGCCCGGCCCTCCGCAGGCCTCCTGGCGCACTCCAAGTTCCTCGACAAGAGGGACGCCCGCTTCGCCGCCGTGCCCGCCATGGACCTGAGCCTCTCGCCGCCCTCGGGCCTGGAGTCGCCCAGCGGCGCCGCTTCGCTGTCGCCCGAGCGGCAGGGCAACGGGGACCTGCCCATCTCCACCCCGCACGTAAGTGCAGCCACGGGGACCGAGCGCGGGTGTCCCCCCGCCATGGCCAGCGCCCGGGCGCCTCTGCAGCATCACCCACGCACTGGGCTCTGCTCTGCCGCCAGGATTTCCAGTCCCTGCGCTACATCGATGGCATCCCCAGCTCCTTCCAGTTCTTCCTGCCGCTGGGCGCAGCGGGGGCCCTGCACCTGCCCTCTGCCGCCTTCCTGCCGCCCCCCAAGGAGAAGCGCCTCTCGCCAGAGCTGCCCCTGCCCAAGCAGCTCGTGTGCCGCTGGTCCAAGGTGCGGGGCTGCCCGAGGGGCTGGGGAGGCGCCGTGGGGCTGGGAGGGAGCCATGGGAAAGCCAGGATGGGTCGTTGCAACGATGCGGGTCATGATACGGCGCTGGGAAGCCTGGCAGGGACCACACGGGCTGGAAGGTCAGGCGGGGATGGCTGGTGGCCGGGGAGATGATAGGAGGCTGGAGGGGCAATACGGGACTGGGAGGTGATGTGGGGCATGAGGAAGTCCCCAGAGGCTGGCTGACACTGCACTGGCTGGGCCTGGGGTGGCGGGGGGTGAGCAGGAACCCTTCGATGGCACTGACCCTCATTGGGGCCTCCCCGGTGTCCCCTGCTGCCACACCTGTGGTGCCCACCCTGCCATCGCCCTCTCACCCAAGCCCGTCCCTCCTGCCCTCAGTGCAACCAGTTCTTCGACCTCCTGCAAGACCTCGTGGACCACGTCAACGACTTCCACGTGAAGCCCGAGAAGGACGCGGGCTACTGCTGCCACTGGGAAGGCTGCGCCCGCCACGGCAGAGGCTTCAACGCCAGGTGGGTGAGCAGGGGGCGCGGGGCTGCTCTGAGTCACTGTGGGGGCAGCGCGAACCCGCTGCTTGGGCTGGGGGCCATGGAGACCCCTCTAACGGCCGCGGCCCTGGCTGGCACAGGTACAAGATGCTGATCCACATCCGGACGCACACGAACGAGAAGCCACATCGCTGCCCCACCTGCAACAAGAGCTTCTCCCGCCTGGAGAACCTGAAAATCCACAACCGCTCGCACACAGGTGGGTGGGCGCCGTGCCCGGCTCGCCTGTGGGGGGCACGGCAGGCAGAGATGAGCCCCCCGTGCCCGCTGCCTGGAGCCACCATCATGGGGGGCGTCGCAGAAGAGGGAACAGCTTGGAGGTGGGGTCCCCCTTGACAGACGGGACCTTGGGGGCGGTGTACGGCCGGCCTCCGGGCCTACCACGGTGCTCTGTGCCCTCCTGCAGGCGAGAAGCCCTATATCTGCCCCTACGAAGGCTGCAACAAGCGCTACTCCAACTCGAGCGACCGCTTCAAGCACACGCGCACGCACTACGTGGAGAAGCCCTACTACTGCAAGATGCCGGGCTGCCACAAGCGCTACACGGACCCCAGCTCGCTGCGCAAACACATCAAGGCCCACGGCCACTTCGTGTCCCACGAGCACCAGGAGATGCTCAAGGCGCACCAGCCCCCCAAGACGCCCCTGGGCCCGGCGGAAGTGCCTTACGTCAACGGGGCGCAGCTCATCATCCCCAACCCCGCCGCCCTCTTCGGCCCGCACGCGCTGCCGGGCCTGGGCGCATCGCTGCCCCTGCCACTGGCGCCGGCACCCCTGGATCTCAGCGCCCTGGGCTGCGGGGCCGTGGGCTCGGGTGTGCTGCCCGCGCTGCCCAGCCCTGTGCTCTCCCTCAACGGGGCGCCCTTGAACTTGGCCAAGAACCCGCTGTTGTCGTCCCCCTTCGCGGCGGGCGGCCTGGGGCTGCCCGTCATGTCGCTGCTCGCCGGCGCGGCGGGCAAGGCCGAGGCCGAGAAGTGCCACGG
This sequence comes from Tinamus guttatus, assembly GCF_059628265.1. NCBI lineage: Eukaryota > Metazoa > Chordata > Aves > Tinamiformes > Tinamidae > Tinamus > Tinamus guttatus. The sequence continues at coordinate 4,268,186 of NW_028288706.1, read as the reverse complement.
GGCCGAGGGCCGGCTGCCCAAGAGCGGCAAGTCGCAGGGGCCGGAGAGCCGCAAGGAGTCGTGCGAAAGGACGGAGCTGGCGCGGCTGAGGGCCACCCCCGAGAGCCTGTCGCTGCTGCCCGGCGCCGTGCTGGACCTCTCCACCGGCGGCAGCGCCGTGGGCAGCCCCGAGGCCCTGCCGCCCGGCTGGGTCGTCATCCCGCCCGGCTCCGTGCTGCTCAAGCCCGCCGTGGTGAATTGAGAGGCCGACGATGCCCAGGGGTGGCCATAGAGCCCACGGGCAGATGTCAGGCAGGGAGGGGGCCGGGGGCAGCGACCTCACGCCACCCCCACCCCATCCCCGCCGTCCTGATGCCCCAATTTCTCTTGTTTTTAACCTTCACGAAAGAAGAATCGGACTCTTCTGAGAATAGCAATAATCCCTTGGCGGCTGTGGCCGGCCCCAACCCTGTGCCACGCTCAGCCCGGCGCGACGCACCCCAGCGGCCGCCTCGCGGCCCCGTCGCCTTGTCCCCTCCTGCTCCACCAGCCTGCGCGGACACTGGCCCCATGGGGACAGCGTCAGACCGGGACGGTGCCGGCCCCACCAGAGCTGGTGGCAGAGCCGTTCCCGGGTGCTCTGGGCTGGTCCTGCGGGGAGGCCCCCCCGGCTCAGGCCTCGGCAGCCGGAGACGCCTCTATTTATTTATCGACCAGCCCCCGGCCCACGCGGGCCCTAGGTGGGCTCTTTGCTCTTGCTGACAGGGCGTCTCCCTGCCCGAGGCCCAGGCTCTGCCGCCGCTGGCCCTGTGCAGCCCTTCCCAGCACGGGGGCCGCCGCCAGCTCCTCCTGCCAGGGCCGGGTGCCGGGAGGAGCGGGCAGCGCGTGGGGATGGCAGGGTGACAGCTTGGGGACTGCAGCGAGCTTGAAGGGAGGGGGGTGGCGGCACCACGTGCCCCACTGCCGCATAGCCCGGCACGGCCGTGGGCTGCCTGCTGGCACCACGGACGCGGTGATCCGCACGCAGTGTCCTGCTCCACAGCTCAGCAGCCCCCCGCAGCGCCCGGGCAGCATCCCGGGGCACCCGCGCTCCGTCGGCCTCGCGCCCGGGGCTCCCGCACGCACAGCCGCAGAGACGCCCTCCGGAGGCGGCACAGAGCCGAGCCCAGCTGGCTGGGCACGCGGCGGAGCGGCCGCCAGCCCCTGCTCCGCAGACAAGGCCGAACTCGCAGACTCCGGACCGCTCGGCACCGACCCCCCTCCTGGAGCACGAGCGCCCGCCGGCCCCACGCCACGGACAGCCCCGCGGCACCTCCCCACGACAAGGCACACGGCCGCGTGTGCCGCTCACCGTGCCGGCTCCGCACCCACGGCAGAGCCCTCGTGTTTAGCTATGTTTGTACCTAACCATGTAACGCAAGTGCATGCAGCCAGCTGGCAGCGCGGGCAGGGCGCCGGCCTCGCCTGCGCCAGGCTCCGCCGGTGCCGGCACCGCGGGCCCCCAGCCCGTGTCGCTCGTCCCCTTGCCCGCTCCCCAGTTCATCCGCAAGCTGGGCCCTGTACTCACCCGTGCGAGCAGCTGCGTGGGCCCAGTGCTGTGCCCGGAGCGCAGTACCAGAGCTCTGTACTGAGCCCCACGGCAGCGTCTGCCGCGGCTGGCACAGGCACTGTAGGGCCATGCTTATGGCACAACTGCGAGGACACATGGGGCATCCTCTCCTTGCCACCACGGGCATGGGCCAGATACTGCCACGGCAGCGCCGCACAGCCCCGGCAGGGCCCCTGGCTGGTCACGCATCTAGCGCTGGGCCTGGCTGTGCCCCGAGCAGACACACGGCCTCGCCGGGGCTGCAAGCGGTGCCAGGAGCTACCTGTGTGCCCGGCCTCCACACAGGCCGACCCCCGGCCCAGCGGCGCCTGGCTCGGACACCACCCGTCCCCGCACCGCGTGGCAACACGGGGACACTGGGCAGCCCACGGGCCAGCGGCACCGCAGGGCCCTGGCGGTGCTCCGCCAGCAGCAGCAAGAAGGAACAGGGAGTCCTCTGGGCACAGGGCTGCCCCAGCCGCCCGGGTAGCGCAGAGTCCCTCGTGCTCCAGCCCTGTGCCCCCCTAGACCCTCCCTCGCTCCTGAGGGACCGCTCAAACTCGCCATGGGGCCCGACCGCCCCCAGCACGGGGGCCTGGCTTTGCCTCGACCAGCCCCGCTCCTGCGGGGTCTCCGGTGTCCCCCTCGCCCCGCTGGCGCACACAACGGGGTCCTGCGTACCTCCTCGTTGCCCTTGGGCAGGACCCCTGCTCACAGCTCTCTCCAGACTGGGGGTCTCCCTGACCCTGTCCTAGTCCCGCTGCTGCTGGATGGACGCCCCTGGGCAGGGGGGCTGAGGCTTGGCAAAGCCCCCAGCCCAGAGCGCCAGGACCCCCAGCCACGCGCCCCAGGGAGCCGGTCTCCCTGCTCACCTCGTGGGGCCGGGGTGCGCGCGCTGCCCCGCACTGCCGCAGCGACCAGGCCTCCCCGGCCGGTGTACGTTTTCTTGCTCATTTGTTGGTTTGTTGTTGCACATTCCAGGACATCAGTATTTTAACGGTCTCTAAGTGCCTTTCTATTGTAGTTTCTGGGTTGTTTTTATTTTCCTCCTGTTGGGCTCCATCGCTGTTAGCATAGAGTTTAAGGACTACAGAAGTAAGAGATAAGCTAACGATTATAACACTATATTCCTCCATGGGAGAGGAAGTTTATTAAGAAAACAATAAAGTGAAATTGAAGTAAGTTCCTGTCTTGGTCTGCAGTTGTGCCACCCGTTTCCCTGTGCCACCGAGCTGGAGGGCAGCGAGGAGCCAGAGTGCTGCAGCCGTGGGCCCGGGGAAGCTACAGACCCACAGTGGGGAGATAGGTGCTGCGGGCAGCAGGGGGGTGACCTCCTCGTGGCACCCAGGGCCAGGGATGGCCACGCTGGACCTGGCTCTACTGAGCCCCAGATGAGCGAGGAAGGCCCTGGGAGCAGGAGCGCAGGGACTGCCCCGCGCCAGCCCTGGGAAACCTGGGGCTGAAGTCTCAGCCCATGAACATCCCTGTGCCAGGGCAGCCCGGCCAGGGGCCGCAGCGTGAGCCGCTGCCTGGGACACCCCCGCACCCTCCCGCCAAGGGCTGCCCCAGCACAAGGGGAGAAAGAACCTGGCTATGGCCCAAGGCTCCCAGCTCGCACGTGATGCGGAGCCCAAGGCACCGGTGAACTTGGGCTAACCCTACCTAAAGCCACTGTGAAAGCAACCTCCCTGAACCTTGATTTAAGCACCAGCAGCCTTTGATGCCCCAAGGCCCAGCTGGGCACTCCCCCCCTTCCTCACACCACCTGCATTGCCGTCAGGTACCTCCCTGCCACAAAAACCCAGTGGCAACAGCTCCGGGGCCGCTGGGGCCTTGGCACTCACTGGGGCGGCTGGCAGGGCTGGGGCAGCCTCCTCCCGCCCCAGGGTGCACAGCACGCAGGCCAGGCACTGCAGGACGCGACATTTATTGGCTACCTATAACTTATGGGTGCAGAAAGCGGGGGACAGGGATGGCCGGAGTCACGTCTCAGCCTTCCAGCCCTTCTCCTTCTCGCTCTGTGCCTGGATGCGGAGCTCCTCGTCTAGCCGCTCCTTGGCTCTCACCACCTGTGGGACAAGGGCACAGGGTGACACACGGCCCCTAAATGTGAATTGCTGCCAAATTCTTCCCAAGTTGAAGACAGCAAAATGCGCTGAGGACAGAGCAGGAAGGCTGCAAGACAGGCAGCCAACCCAGCCCCCTGCATCCCTCTGCTCTTCGCTCACCTTTGACTGCAGGTAGAAGGAGCCTCCCACCGACTTGTCGTTCACCTTGAACAAGTGGTTGTAGTTCTAGCAAAGCAAAACTCCCCATTAGGTGCCTCTCTGCTGTCCCCCCCATCCCAGCAACCCCCAGCTCCCAACACTGGAGGCTGCTCTGTGCACTGCTGCAGCCCGAGGTCCCCAGGGCCACAGGGAGAGCCTGGTAGCACCTGGGTGCTGCTGGCAGACTCAGGAGAAAACTTGCCTGGCATCAGCTGATGTCAGTGACAGCACCCACAACCCAGGAGCCAAAATACATGGGATTCCCCCTATCTCCCGTGCCCCGGCAGCCGGAGGAAGTGCTGGGCAGGGAGCAGCCTCTGGGTACCCTCCTGCAGCGCTGCCTGCCCTCCCCAGCTGCCTTTACCTTCTGAATTTCCTCCGCGTTGAGGTTAGAAACGTTGAGGATCTGCTGAGCTTCCTGGAGGCTGATGCCGCTGATCCTGGAGGCGGCAGCGGACTGGGGCCTCTCGGAGCGCCCCCGCGCGTCGGCTGCGGCTCGGCTCGCTGCCGGGACACGCAGCGGGTTAGTGCCCCGCGCGTCCTGCTCCCCGCGGGGCTGCCCGCGGAGGCGCCTCCAGACCTCGCGCAGCAGCAAGGCGGCCGGACCCCTGGCCTTCCGGGCGGGCCGTGGCCACCAAGTGCAACTTCACCCTGCGGCCCTCCTCGCTCCAGCCCTGCCCGCTGACGCAAGGCCAGGGTCGGGGCCCGTCCTGCCCTCATGGCTGCGAGGGCAGTGCGGGGCAGAGCGCTCTGCTCTGGCCGAGGCGGACGGCGCCGGCGCCCACGGGCACCCAGCAGAGCCGGCCTGCGGCGCTGGGGCCTCGGGACCGCCCCGCTCTGCCCCCGGGGCCGCCAGGGCGCCGCTGAGCGGAGCGCGGGGTCCCCGTGACATCGCACGGGACAGCCCTGTGGCACCGCGGCGGCCGCCGCCCCCCGCGAGGCCCGGGGGCCGCTGCTGGCTCCTACCTGCGAGCTCCTGGCGCAGCGCCCGCGCGAAGGCCCGTCCGACCACTTGGGCCCCCACCAGGATGATCTGCGCCAGGTACTTGGCCTGCGGGGACACCCGCCGTCACGGCGCGGCCCGGCGCGGCCTCCCCGCCCGCGCGGCCGCCTCCCCCGGGGCCCGCCCGCAACCGCCGTCGCCGCCGCGGCCTCGCCCCGGCCCGCTCTGGCCCCAGTGCCGGCCCGGTCCCGCCCGCTCCGCGCTCACCATGTCCCCGCCGCCGCTTCCGGCGGAGAGCGAAGGTCGCCGCGACACCGAGACGGCGGCGCCGGAGCGTCCCCGTGCGGCGGCCGCGCGCGGCGGCGCCCCCTGGCGGCCGGTCCCCCCGCCCCGCCCCCCCGCGCCCGGCCGCGCCATGTTCCCGCGCGCGAAGCAGGACAGGAGGCGCGTGCGGCTGCGGCGCTTTAATGGCGGGGCCGGCACCGCGCGCGGGCGGGCGGCCTCGTGGCGGCGGCTCAGCGCGTGCGGGGCGGCCCCTAGTCCTGCAAGAGACAGAGGTGTGAGGCGGCAGGGGGTCCTGCTGCCAGCGCCCTGCCCCGCCGCCGCGCCGCGCCCCGCGTACCCACTCGTCCTCGTCCACGCCCTCGAAGGAGTCCTGCGGCAGCGGGCCGTCCTGGCTGCCCAGCTTGGCCACCATGGCGCTCAGGAGCTGCGGGGAGCAGGGCGAGCCGGGGTCGTGGCGGTGCGTGGGCATTGCCCCCGGGGCCCTGCCCTGGCACCCACCTCCTCCTTCTTCTGCTCATCTGACTTCTCGGCCAAGTACACGGCAGCAGGGACAAACTTGCGCGCAGGCGGCTCCTTGGGGGCCTCGCTCACTGCGGCGGCACAGGGGCAGGCGTAGGCGAGGGGCCGGGGGCGCCTGTGCTGCTGCCGTCACCCCCTTCGCCCCATTGCTGCCCCCGTGCCCGCCGCCGTGCCCACCTGGCGTCATGTTGGCCGGGCACAGGCTGCAGCGGCGCTGCTGCGCGTCGGCCCCTGCCAGCCACGCGCTGGCGCGCAGGGCCGGCTCCCACCACACACGCGTGGGCGGGTAGATGTCATCCTGGAAATACTCCTTCTGCGGGAGCGCAGGGCGGTGAGGCGGGAGCCACCCTCGCACCACCGCCCCCCGCCCGGCCGTGGCGCCTACCCGGACACGGGGCACGCGGAAGGCCACGGGCTCCAGGGCACTGGGGCCGAGGCGCAGCGCGCGGGCGAACTCCACCTCGCGCACGCTGCACGCCGTCTTGCGCAGGAAGGCGAAGCCCTACGGGGCAGAGGTGTGAGCGGGGCTGGGGCACCCCTGGCTGCGGCGGCTTCGGGGAGCTGCGGCGGGCGCTCAGCAGCCCCGTGACACTGTGGAATGGAGGGAGAGGGGCCGGGCCAGCGAGCGCACTGGCCCCTCACCTTGTGCGGCTCGCTGGAGGTGAAGCTGTTGCACTCCAAGAAGTAGGGAGGCTCTGGTGTCACCTCATACAGGAAGACGCGGGTGTCACCCTGTGGGCAGAGCGGGGATGGGGGTGGTGTGGGAGCACAGCAGGTCCCCGCACCCTGCTGCCCCGTGCCCCAAGGCCACGCTCTGCTGTGCTCCACACTGTAGGGCAGAGTGCTGTGGCCAGGCACGCGGGGCAGCCCTGGCCCACCTTGCCGGTGAGAAAGACCACGCTGGTGTCCTCGTCGTAGAAAGGCAGGAGGGTGGATGGTGCCACGTCGATGCTGAGAACGGACAGGGGCCCTGCGGACAGGTCCTGCGCCTGGTACAGTAGGATCCTCCGCTCGCTGCGGCTATGGGGACACAACAGCAAGCAGGGAGCTGAGCCTGAGCCCAGTGTCACACGGGCCCGGCCTCCCCATGCCAAGCGGGACGCACGTGCCCAGGCGCCACAGGGCTGCCCTCACCTGTCGAAGCCGGACGCCAGGAGGTAGCTGCCTCCGCACACCCACACCAGGCGGGCACCGCGGCCGCCCTCGGGGCCGGGACCCTCCTGTGCAGGGGAGAAGGGCCACATCAGCCGGGGGGACACAGCGCATGCCGGCACCCCTGGCCCCCGGCTGCTGCATGCCCACCTGCTCGGGCTCGGCGCTGCGGCGCGGCTCGTAGAGCCGCACTTTGCCGTCCTTGCTCGCTGTTGCCAGCTTCTTCCCATCGGGGCTCCAGGCCAGGCTGAAGATCTAGCAACAGGCAACCTCTCCATCACGGAGCCGCGGTCCCTGGGCACTCTGGTGTGCAGCAGGGCTAGGGCACGTGGTGGCACTGCGACCCTCTCCGGCCATGGGGACAGCTGGAGGCACTGGGGTGGCTGTGCTGGGCCCGCCATGCGCTCCCCCGCATGGGCAACCCAAGCTAACGGGGCCCGGGGGCGATGGTGGCCCAGGGACACCTCTTTTCCTGCTGCAGAGCCCTGGCACGTCCGAGCCCTGTTGTCCCCAGGGGAGCCGCTGCTGCCCTCCCTGGTGCCTGGCAGTTCCTGGGCTCAGTCCTACCTGGTCCGTGTGTCCCCGCAGGCACAGCACGTCCTGCCCAGCGCCCAGCTCCCATATCCGCACTGTCATGTCGTAGGAGGACGACACGAGGATGGCAGCGGCCACCGGGTGGAAGCGAATGGAGTAGATTTTCTCCGTGTGCCCTGACAGGGAGAGCAGAGCGTGTCCTTGCCCAAACTGCCACCGGGCATGGGGCAGGGCCACCGCTGGGACTGGGTTTAGCTCCCACTCTGCCCTTGGTGGGGGAGAGTCACAGGGAGCTGCGGGTGCCCCTGTCCCCACGCAGCCCTCACCTCTGAGCACAGCCTCTGGTTCCTGCAGCGTGTCCTGCAGCCCTCCCGCAGGGATTCGCCACAGCTGGATCTTGGCGTCCTCTCCCGCTGCGTCACCGAGGCGAATGGAAAGAGATGGGGAGCGGGTGAGGAGCTGCCCGCCTGCTGCAGGGTGCAGGGCAGGCTCCCCGCTGGGAAGGGCACGTACCCACGGCAAGGCGCCGTGTGTCGAAGGGGTCCCAGCAGAGATCGGCCACCGCCACGCCGTTCTGGATGGTGGGGACGGCCGTGTCAGGGAGACGGCCCGGCCTGGAGAGCTGGAGATGGGGACAGGGTCAGGGCGGAGCCACGAGAACGAACAGACCCCGGCGGGGACACAGCCCTGCTAGAGGGGCACAGGACACGCGGGGCTGTGGCACCTCGAGCACGGCGATCTGGCCGCCGGCGGAGAGCAGCGGGAGGGCGACGCGCTCGTGGTTGGCGCAGAAGCCGTCGCTCTCGCCCGGCGTGGTGAGGCTCAGCCCCCGCAGGTTGGTGATGTGGCTGTCGCGGTGCAGGACTGTGCCCTGTGCGTGCCGGAAGCGGGAGCTGGGGCCTGGTGGAGGCGAGCACAGGGTGAGCGTCCTGGGCATGGCATCCCTCCGTGCTGCCGGTGTCACCCTGGCACCCGCTCACCTAAAAGGCTCTGCAGCGACTTCTGGCTGGGGCTGCTGGCGAAGCCGCTGGAGGGGCCAGTGCTGGCAGAGAGCGAGGTGGCGGTGCTGCCTGGCGAGGCCAGTGAGCTGGACGGTGACGAGTAGCCGCTGCCCTCCTGGGGGAGAGGGCGGGTGGGCAGGGGGTGCCACGCACCCTCCGCACCGGGAGCAGCCCGGGCGTCCCGCAGCCGCGCGAGCCCCAGCGCCCTGTGCTCACGCTGCGGTCGCCGTCTGCGGGGCTGGTGTTGGGCAGCACGGTGCTGGGTGCAGCATCATCCACCCGCTGGGTGCTGGGCACGAGGGGCGACGTGAAGGACTCTGCAGGTCTCCGCGCCGGGTGCAGGCTGACCTTGGCTACCTGCGGTGGGAGCGGGGCCGTGGGCAGGGGCTGCACCTCCTCCCTATGCAGCACCCTGAGCAGTGGCGAGCGGTGCTGGCGGTGCCCCAGCGCCGCGGCGATGCCCGCATGGCCACGCCGGGAGGATGCCCTGTGCCCTGGTGCTAGGGACACCTCACGGGTGGCGCTCACCTGCTCACTGTCTCCTGCCCACCAGGCTTGAGCGCTGGCGGCCGGCACGGTCCCAGCGCAGTCGGGGAAGAGATCCTCATGAAACTCCTGGAGCGACTGCGGAGACCACGGGGGGATGCGCGAGCAGCCAGGCAGGGTGTCCCAGCACCCAGCCTGCGCCCACCGCACGGGCAGAGCCCAGCCCAGCACCCTGCCCAGCTCACAGGTGGGCAGGACGGACCCAGCACCCTGCACAGGGCACCCGGAGCAAAGATGGGCCCTGGCAGCGAGGCTGGGGCAGCCTCATCCAGCCCCAGGAGCCGCGGGCGCCGGCCCCGGCCGAGCTGCGCCACGAAGCCTGTAGGTGTCAGACGCTGCCTGGCTCTGCACTGCGTCTCGCGCCCCGGGAGCGGCCGGCTCCAAAATCCAGCACCCAGCATCGGCCTCCGGCACCAAGCACAGGGGATTCAGCCCCCAGCATGAGCGCCCATTTTAACACCCAGCATCTGCCACCAGCAGCACTGCCCAGCATCCCACCCCCATTATCCAACACCAGCGCCCACCACGCAGTGTGCGCACCCACCCCCACGCACCCGCTGTGCTACAGGCAGCACCCAGCTCTTTCCCGTCTCCTGCCTGGAATGGGGTCCCCTTGCCAGAGCCAGCGAGATGAGCACCATGGCATGGCACTGGGATCCCCAGCCTGCCACCGAGGAGGGGCCCTCGGTGGCACCCACGGCAGGGCCCAGGGCTGAGTTCTCATCTGGCCCTGCTCACGGGGTGGTTTTGGGCAGCCTGGGGGATGCCGCCTGGCTTGGTGGGGCCGCTCCTGTCCCTACGGAGTGCTGGGGATGCGGTGACCAGCCCCAGTGGAGCCTTGCTGGGCAAGCAGCCCCCCGGTGCTGCAGCCACCACCTCAAGCCTCGGTTTCCCCCGGGAGCAGCAGTGGCTGCTGTGGGCGTGTGGTGCCCGCGGTGCCCAGCCGGAGTCGTGGCCGGGCTGCCTGAACCCTGGCTGCCCCATGGCCTTCCCGCAGCAGCGCTTACGCTCCATGGCTTTTTTTAAACGCCACTTTTTCCACAACAGTGTCTGTTTACAGAAAAGGGTATTTTTGCTGTTGGCTGAACCACCCCCCGCCCCGCCTTACACATTTTTTTTTTATTTTTGGCTCCCAAGTTTGCTACGGAGGAGATGCAAGCGCTGGGAAGAGCCAAGGTGCTGTGTGCGCAGCGGGCAGCCGGCTCCCAGATCCACAGCAGGGGGAGCGCGTCTCCCCCAGCGCCCTGCGGCACAGCGGGGACGGAGCTGCCCCCTGTACCCTCTCACCTTGCGAGGGACCACGTAGCTGATGGGCACGAGGAAGCCGTCAGTGAGCTGCAGCGCGCGGAGCACCTCGCAGGCCATGACGTCCAGCGCCAGCTTGGGCACGAGGGCCAGGCCGCGCGTCCGCCCCTCCGTCACGCACTGGCTCACTGCGGGTAGGAGGGTGGCCTGAGCGGCGTGGGCTCCGCAGCGCCCTGCACGCGGGCACGCGCCTCCCACTTACCCTGAGTCAGGGCGGGCGGCGAGGGCGACGCTTCGAAGCAGTGCAGGAAGCTCTCACCCTGCGAGAGCGGCATCGGGCTGAGCGGCGCCACAGGCGGGTGCCACAGCCGTGCGCGGCCCCGTGCCGCTCCGCCGGCCCCTCACCTTCCCCGCCAGCAGCAGCAAGCCCGTGTCGGCGTCATACAGTGCCACGGCCGCCCTGCAAGGCAAGGAGCCGGCTGAGGAGGTCACGCCGCCGCCCGGGCCGTGCTGTGCGGCACCCGGCCGGTCCAGCCGGCTCGGCTTGTTGGTGGCGGCGCCTCTGGCTGCTGCGCGCTCACCCTGGCCCCAGCCCCAGGCTGGCACGAGGCGAGGGGGCGACGGAGGGCGGCCACGCACATCCTGGCACACGGCCAGCGCCGCCGCTGGCCACGCACACCCCAGTGCTGGCACCCTGGGCTGGAGCCCAGCTAATCGCTGCTGTATGTGCTTAAGGTAGGCACGGAGGAGACCCGTCCAGGGAGCTCTAGGTGAACAACGCGGCAACGTGTCACTTTCCTTCGGGGTGACCCTTTTGCAGTGACGCTGCTTGTGGCCAGGGTGCATGTGCAGTGCTGGGGTTTGATCCGGGCTGACTCTGAGGAAACGCCGAGGATAAATCAGGCTGCCCTGACTTGCCCCGGGCACCCCGCAGGGACCCCGCCGCAGTAACCTGTGTCCTGCCCAGCCGCAGGGACGCCACACGGTGCCCTCGCTCCTGGGGACGCGGCTCCCGCGGGGGTCTCGGGGCACAATGGGAGGCACCCGGGGTGCCGGGGCTGCCAGGAAGCCCACGGGCTGCTCGGGTGTATGTGCCCGCACACCCGTGCTGCCCCTCGGCGCACCCGAAAACGCAGCCGGGCCCGGGGGTCCCGGCGGGCCCGGGGGTCGCGGTCCGCCCGCCCCGCTCCAGGTGCGCGGGGGCGGGGCCAGCAGCCCAGACCGGCCCCGCCCCCTACCCCCGCCAATCGGGATGCGGCGGGAGGGGAAGCCCCGCCCCGCCGCGGGCAAGCCCCGCCCCCGGATTTAAAGCCGCCCCCCGCGCCCGGCGCCACCAGATTGAGGGGAGCGACCGCCCCGGCGCCACCGCCACCATCATCATCATCATCATCATCAGCAGCAGCAGCAGCAGCATCACCGCCGTCATGATGCAGTGACCGCCTCGGCCCGGCCCGCCTGCCGGTAAGTGCCTCCGCCGCCGCCGGGCCTCGCTCCGCGCGCCGCCGCTGCTGTCAGCGCGGCTCCGGCCCCGCCGCCTCGGCCCGGCCGGGCTGCCCACGGCGGGTCGCTCCCTGCCTGCTCGGCCCCTCCGCGTGGGGACGGGGACACGGCCGGGCCGACGGGCCCTCCCTCCCTCCCCGTCCCTGCGCCTGGCGCCGCTGTCACGGCTGCCGCCCGCTGCCCTCGACACGGTCAGGGCACACGTGGGGCGGGCAGGGGGCTGCCCCCGCTGCCAGGGCCGAGTGCCTGTGAGCCGGGATGGGAGATGCCAGTTTTCTGCCTGGGGTCTGGTCCTGCCCCGTGCTCCTTGGCTGGGGCTTGGCTGGGGTGGGCAGGGGGCTGCCTGTCCCCCATGCCGTCCCGGGGCGGCTCCGAGCAGTCCTGGCTGGGTCCAGAAGCACTGATGGGTCCCGCAGCATCACTGGGTCCCACAGCATCACTGGGTCCCGCTGTGCTGCCGGCCGGGCTCCCCTGCTGCTGCCTGCAGGGCTGGGTGCCAGGGGGCCGCTGGCCAGCCTGGCTGCCTGCCCGTGGGGATGCCCGGCGTGCTCGGCCGCCCGGCTGCGCCGTGTCCCGCACTGCTGCGGGATGCTGCCCTTTGCCACCCTCTCTGCGAGAGACTTTGGGCCACCACAGGGAAAGGGCCGCTGTGGGCCCAGCTGCCTTGTGGAGCGGCAGGTCAAGGTGCTGCCACCAGGACCAGTGCATCCACTGCCGCTCTGCGGGCATGCTCCAGGCACAAGGGTGCTTGGGACCCCTCTTCCGACCCCGAAGTGTCTCTTCTTCCCCCCATTGCCCCACATGGGTAGGTCTGGTCCTGCTGGGCACAGTCGCAGCCTGTCCCGGGGCGGTCAGCCTGGCGCGGCCCCGCTGGAGCCAGGCTGCTGCCCACACGGTGCTGGGCAGTGCTGGCGTGCAGGATGACACTAATTATTGTTTTCCCCGCGCCACGCCAAGCCCGGGTGGCCCTGCCGGGTCGCCCTGACGCAAGCGCGCGCCGGCCCGGCTGGCTCTGCCACCTCGGCTCACCTGCCGCACGGCAGGAGGAAGCGCTCGGGGACAGCACGGCCGAGGAGCCGCCCCGCTCAGCGCCCAGGAATTCGCGTGTGCGGTGGCCGGGGCTGGGCCGGGCGAGGGGTGCGCGCGGAGGCTGGCCTCTCCACCCCCATTTCCCAGCGCGCGGCCTCCGTGTCCAAGGAAAACCGGCTCTGTCTGTTCTGCTCATCCCCGGCACCTGAGATGGGGCAGCACGGCCGGGTGCTCAGGTCAGTGGGGCAGGAGCGGCGCGGGGGCGACGGGAGGGAGAGCGGAGGCCAGGAAGGCGGCTGCGGCGGGGGCAGCGGGAGCCCTGGGGAATGCAATAACCAGGCCCGCATTCCTCCGGGGCTGCTGCGGAAACTTTAATTAAATAGTGAGGGCAGCCCGGGAGGAGGTGGGAGCTGCAGCACAAGGCGGGTTGGAGAGAGGGAGGATTAAGGGCTAATCCTGCATCCCCCCCACTGGGTCCCAGGAGGGGGCACGTGCTGACATGGGCTCGAGAGGGACGGGCACGGGGCCGGGAAGAGAGCAGCACCCGCCGGCTGGGCCGGGCGCCCGCAGAGGCGCCGCGTTCCTGTGCACGGGGGCCTGGCCACCTCGGTGCGGGGCCGGGACGCGGCGCAGCCTCCCGCTGCGGCCACCAGCCTGGCCGCGCACCGGTAACAACGGTGCCTTTGTTTGGCACGGGGAGCGGACAGATGCGGGGCCCTGCTTGGCTGTGCAGCGTGGGTGGCCAAGGGACAGCCCTGCCGTGGGACGTGTCCCCTGCCTGGGACACCCCTGCCATGCCAGCTCCCCTGGGCACAGGGAGCGCGGCGACGCTAGCGCAGCACAGGGCAGTGCCGCACGGGTGGCACATGGGAATAGCTGGAGTTGAGGAGAGCAGAGATCTGGGGGGTCTGAAGGACCTGTGCCCGGCTGGGGACAGGGCTGGACGCCCATGGAGCGAGCTGGGTCAGCACCATGAGCGCTGGTGGGGCACTAGGGCACAAAGGGCAGCAGGCACAAACCCGCACTGCAGGACAGTAGGTGCTTGGGCCTGGGTGGCCCGGGGGCTGCAGGGCTGTGCCTGAAGCTGGTGCACGTTGCAGTGTCCCTATTGCCCCCTTAGCCGCCACCACCAGATGTGACTAAGAGGGGGCAGCAGGGCCGACCAGCCTGGTGTCTGGCCTGGCATCCTGCTCCTCTGGCACACGCGCCCGGCACAGAGGGAAGGACCCCGTGTCCCTGCTCGCTGGCGGGCGCTGCGGCGCTCCCCGGCGCAGGCAGCGCAGCCCAGCAGCGGGCACCCGCGGCGGCTCCCCGTGCCAACCGGCTGAACGGGAGGCAGGTAGCAGTGCCCAGGGGGGCTCGCGCTCCCACCCCAGCAGGCTGGCAGGGAAGAGCCGTGTGAGGTGGCGGGAAGCAGGGCCCAGATCCTCCCGCAGCTGGAAAAGATGAATAATTCGGCAAGTATCCGCGGTGCAGGCGCGGGGAGCCAGCCAAGGCCGCGGCAGGCAGCATGGCCGAGTACGCTGAGCGTGACGGCCCAGTACCCTGCAGGAGCTGGGGCTGCCCTGGTCCCTGCTCCCTGCCCGTCTCCCGCTTTGTTTCGGAGCGGGAAGCACTGCAAGCCAGGTTGAAGCCGGGAAACGCCGCTGAGCCAGGTTAACCCCTGCATGGCTCAAAGGCCTGAAGCACACGCAGACGTCGAGCGCGGCGCTGGCTGGGCGCTCCGGGGAGCTCCGTGCCGCAGGAATGCGGTGCGGAGGAGGCGGAGGGGGGCGAGCCGCGCTCCTGCGCCGAGGGCGGAGCGCGCAGTGCTGCGCCGCGCGACCTGCCCTGCGCTCGTGGCAAGGTGGGGACGGCCGCGGTCGCGGCCAGGCCAGCCGAACCTGCCCGGGGCCGGGCGAGCGGGGAGCCTGGCAGCTGGGGAGGAAATGCCAGCATAATTAAAGGGACGAGAGGTTTGGAGTCAGCAGCTGGTTGCAGCATGGGACACGTCAGCGAAACCTGACCCTGGCATTGCAAAACCGAGTCGCAGCCCAGGGCTCCTGTGCGCCCTGCTGCTGCCCCGGCTGGCCCTGCACTCTGCCCTGCTGTCCCCTCTCCCTGCAGCAGCCCCTGCCCAGCGGGCTCTGCTGGGGGCTCAAAGACATCCTAAATCTGAAGCCCCTGACCTGGCAGGAATGTGCTGAGTGCTTGGCACTCGCTGGGGTCGAGGGATGGTGTCCCCATACCTCTGTCCCAGCCACCCTCTGCCCTGGCTGGTGCTCAGGGGGCACCGACCGCCTTGGCCACGGGTAGCGGACAGGCAGCAGGTGATGCTGGCTGAGATGGGCGAGCAGCGCGGGGCCGGCTGCGCTTCCACCGCTGCTGCCTGCGAGCGCTGCTGCCTTGCACGTCCCACTCCCTAGGCGGGTGCCTGCACCCAGGCCGAGCGGAGCCTCCCAGGCCCATCTCCCCCAAAAGGCGCGTGGCGACACGGTGTCGGCACGGCCGCCCTCCTCCCCAGGAGCACGGACAGCGGGGCCGTGCAGGGGGCTGCCGCGCGGGTCACGGCGGGGCAGGGCCGCTCGGGCCAAGTGACTCAGACGGTTGTGGTGACCCTGCCCAGTGCTCTCGGCCACCCCACCCTCGTAGGCCCCCCAGGATGGGTGCGGAGGCGCGCTGGCCGCAGCGTTAACCCCGTCCTGATTGTCCCTGCCCAGTGCGTTGCGGTGCAGCTGGGCAGGTTGCCCGTGGGGGCTGGCAGCCCAGCCCGCAGGACACGCTGTCCCCAAGCACAGCCGTGGCAGCGTGGGCCCTGGCGCTGCAGGGGAACCGGCCCTGCGCTAGGCCCAGCCTCCGCCCCCGGCGCAGCCCCGCGGCGGGCGCCCAGGGCAGCCGGCACGTGCGGCTGCGCGACCCGGGAGCCCCAGCGCCGCGGGGGCCGTTTGCCTGCAGCCATTAACGCTCCGAGTGGCTGGCGGGAGCGGGGGTGCGGGGAAGGGGCTCCCACCCGGGTGCGGGGCAGCTCCGCAGCCTGCAGCATGGCTGGGTCCTCCCATCCCTTCCTGCCCCGGCTGTGCCTGGGGCGAGCAGGGGGTGCTGAGACCCCCACACACCCTAGGTGAAACACCCTCAGCCTGGCGCTGCGGATGGGAACTGAGGCCTGGCCCCCTGCGCGGCCCTGGGTCCCGGCACAACCGCGGCTGGCAGCAGCGCTTGGGTGGAAGGAGAGTCCCCTTCCCGCTGCTGGTGCCAGCGCCCGGGCTGCCCTGGCAGAGGCTCCTGCAGGCCGGGTCCCTGCTGTGCATCCTGGCGTGAGGCTGTGCTCAGAACCTGCCCTCCTCCTCCTGCAGAGCTCGGCTGTCCCTTCCCCGGCTGTGTGCGCGGCTGCCTGCAGCACTGCCCCCTCCCCGCTGCTAATTAGGGCTCTCATTAAACAGGCTGAAAGACAGCGTTGAAGGAAGAACGAGCCCATGCAGCACAGCCAGGCGCCCTCCCTCCCTGCCTTGGTGTGCAGCGCAAGGGCATCGG
Organism: Tinamus guttatus; assembly: GCF_059628265.1. Taxonomy (NCBI): domain Eukaryota; kingdom Metazoa; phylum Chordata; class Aves; order Tinamiformes; family Tinamidae; genus Tinamus; species Tinamus guttatus. The sequence goes on along the minus strand of NW_028288706.1, from coordinate 4,252,088 downwards.
AGGGGACATCAGGCCAGGAGGCAATGCAAGGGCATTGGAGGGGACATCTCCCTGTCTGGCCCTGACACAGGAGCTCCCCCAGAGGACACCCTCCCTCCAGCCCTGCTGGGAGCAGCAGGGGGTGACGCCTGCCAGCTCCGTGGGGCTGGGACCGTGCGCACCAGGGAGCTGTGCCTGCGGCACCGCATGAGCTCCCGGAGGGTCAGCACACGGGCACCCCAGGGGCAGGTGCTGTGCAGGGCACTGCGCAGAGCGGCTCCAGCCCGTGGGCAGGCCAGGCGGGCAGCATTCTTCCGTCTCCGCGTTGGTGTCAGTAACACCAGTGTGTTGCCAGCTTTGCCAAATCTCCAGACAGAAGCCGCGTCCCCAGCGTCTGGAGCTGGCCTGGCCGCGCTGCGGTGCCCGGCACTGCTGCAGGAGCCGGGCGGGCACTGCCACAGGCACGGTGCCCGGCCCCAGCCCTGGCAGCTCTGTGGGTGCTGACACTTGCTCTCAGTCTCCGCCGCCCTCCCGGAGCTCCCTTCCTGCGCAGGCAGATGCAGGGACAATGCGGTGGTGCCTGGGGACATTGCACCCGCGATCGCTGCCCCAGGGGATGCCGGCAGTGGGGCCACAACCTGCACTTGCAGAGAGGCAGCGCCGTCCTTGGCTGGCATGGTCGGGGTGCTGGCATCACTGTTCACTTCTAAAACCAGCCCAAAACACAGCTGCAAGCCCATGCTGGGGGGCAGCGCCCGGATGCTGCTCCCCAGGCATGGAGGGGAGGCCGGGCACAGGCGGACACGCTGAGGGTGCGTGGTCGGGGCGCTCACCACGGCGCTCGGCACGAGCAAAGGGTTAACGGCTTCGCGCGGCGCCGGCCGGGCCGGGCCGGCGGCTCCCACCCCCTTCCCTGGCGCAGAGGCCGAGCCGGGCGCGTCTGCTTGGATCAAGGCGGCGCATCCCACATGTTTGATTTGCACCCCGCCGAGAGGAGCCGGCGCCGCCAGCGTGGGGCCTCCGTGCCCGCCAGGGACAAGGTAGGGGCACACGGGTTTCATGGCAGCCGGGACGGGCAGCCCCGGGACGCAGGGCTGAGCCGAGGGGGCTGGCAACGCAGCTGCCCGGTCGCTCCTGCGTGTGAAGCGTGAGGCTGGAGCGTGATGGGCAGCCTGGGGCCAGCCTGCCCCGTGTGAGCCGGGGGCTCCTGCGCCCAGCGCTGCCTGCAAGCTGCAGGGGCATCACCACAGCCCCCTGTGAAACATGGGAAAAGCCAAATATTTTGCATGGGAAGCTGTGCTGGCGCTCACCCGCAGGAGGGGAGCCCGGGGAGCTCTGCAGCCTCGCTGCCTCAGCCTTGGGCACCTCGCCGTCTCTCTGCCGCTTTCTCCAGGCACCCTCCTGTCCAGAGCCCGAGCGCTTCCCAGCCTGGGCTGGAGGCTGCTTGGGCCAAGCTCTGTGGCCCAGAGCCAGAACTGCCCCCTGCGCCCTCCTTGCTCCGTGTACCCTGGATCCTGCAAGCCGGCGTGGCTGCCCCTCTGCCAGGCTCCGGTGTGGAGCCCGCGGGGGGCTCACAGGAGGGAGCTCCGAGGCTCCCTGTCCCCTGGCAGCACAGGGATGGCCCTTGTCCCAGGTGGAGGACACCTGCACCCTGGCATGCGCAGAGCCCTCGGATGTGCAGGAGCACCGACGCGGTCCCTGCGGCAGAGCTCGGCACCTAACCACACCTGGGTTTCTCTCTCCTGCAGAGCTGACACCATGAACCGGCTGGTGCTTAGGGCGCTGCTGCTCTTCACCCTGGGGGACCTCGTTCAGGCGTGTCCCACGGGCTGCCAGTGCCACGACCCCAAGACCATCCTGTGTGCGGCGAGGCGAGGCCACACGGTGCCCAGTGGGCTGCCCCAGAACACACTGTCCCTGTACGTGTTTGAGAATGGCATCACCACACTTGGTGAGGACAGCTTCGTGGGCCTGCCTGCCCTTCAGCTCTTGGACCTCTCACAGAACAAGATCACCACCATTCAGAAAAATGTCTTCCAGCCCCTAATGGAGCTCGTCAACTTGGACCTGTCCTCCAACCAGCTGCAGGAGATCTCCAACGAGACCTTCCACGGGCTGCGGCTGCTGGAGCGTCTCTACCTGCAGAGGAACAGGATCCAGCACATCCACGCTGCTGCCTTTGACACCCTTGAGAACCTCCTGGAGCTGAAACTGCAGAACAACCAGCTCTGGGTCGTGCCTCCCCTCGACCTGCCCAACCTCCTGTTGCTGGACATCAGCTGGAACAAGATCCCTGCTATTGCACCTGGCGCCTTCCGTGCAGTTAACATTGAGTCTCTGAAGATCGCGGGCCTGGGCCTCACCAGCCTGGATGAGGAGCTCTTCCAGACCCAGAACAACCTCCACGAGCTGGACGTCTCTGACAACCTGCTGGAGCGCGTCCCCGCGGTGCTGCGGCGCCTGGGGAGCCTCACCAAGCTCAACCTGGCTGGCAACGCGCAGATCGCCCAACTGCTGCCGGAGGACTTCCACAACCTCCACAACCTCCAGGAGCTGGATATCAGCAACCTCAACATCAACACCATCCCTCGGGACTTCTCCAGCTTCTTCCCGAGGCTCCGGGCCATGACAGCTGCAGGAAACCCCTTCAACTGCATCTGCCAGATGAGCTGGCTCGTACACTGGGTGAACACCAGCGGGGTGGCCCTGCGGCGGCCCGAGGAGACACGGTGCCACTTCCCCCCCAAAAACTCGGGCAAGCTCCTCCACCACCTGCAATACGCAGACTTTGGCTGCCCCACTACCACCACGACCACCACGACCAGCACCCTGCGCACGAGCACCCTGCAGCCGCCCGCTCTGCTCCCCACCAGCAGCCGCCCATCACCGGGGCCCAGCACCGCTGCTCCCACGCCGGAGGCCAGGGCCCCACGGGGCAGCTCCACGGCGACACTGTTCAGTGCCCCGGTGGGCGCCACGAGCCTCCCAACGCAGATCTGCCCCCCTCGCACGTGCTTGAATGGCGGCACCTGCCAGCTGGATGCTCAAAACCACCTGGAGTGCCTGTGCCCGCAGGGATTTGCTGGGGCCTACTGCGAGTCGCCGGTGAGGAGGACAACGGCGCTGCCAGCCACGCAGGCCCCCACCCCGAGCGGGCAGATCAGCATCAAGCAGGTCAGCAGCACGTCCTTGAAAGTGGATTTCCAGAACTACGTCCAGTCCAAAGCGCAGCTGAAGGGCATCCGGCTGAGCTACCGCAACCTCTCCGGGCCAGACAAGCGGCCTGTGATGCTCCGTTTGCCGGCCTCGCTCTCCGAATACACCGTGAGGGCCCTGAAGCCCAACTCCACCTACCGCGTGTGCATTGGGCCGCTGCGGGAGGTCTCCAAGGAGGAGTTCTGCGTTGAGGTGCAGACCTTGCACGTGACCCACCAGCAGCACTCGCCTGTCACCCAGAGCAAGGACAGTAACCTCACGCTCATGATCGTCCCCGCGCTGGCCGCCGTGCTGCTGCTCGTGGTGGTGGTCACCGCAGTCACCTACTACCGCCGGCACCGCCAGGCAAAGACGAGCACCAGCGCTGGGGTGGACTCCAGCCCGCTAGAGCTGGAAGGGGTGAAAGCCTGCCTGGAAAATGGGGATCTGAGCAACCACAGCCACAAGGTGCCAGAGAACGCGGTGCTTTCGAACCCCTTGGAGTGTGAGGTGCCACTCATGCAGTCCCACTACCCCAGCAACAACAACAGCACAGCACTAAAGCCATCCTACTTCTAACGCAAGAGGGGGCAGGCTGCCAGGCGAGGAGAGCCCCGGGCTGAGATGCGGGCGATGCTCCGGGAGCAGTGCCATGGCCGCGTCCCTTCCGGGACGAGGAACACTGAGGAGTTAACTAAGCTAAGACGGAAACCCAAAACCCGTAACGTGCAATTTCTGAGAGGCTTACACACTTAGGGAGTAGACACTAATTCTACCGCTCAGCATATGACTAAGTGTCTTGATTTCTGTGAGTCTACGTGGAACGTGGTTAGTGAAAGAGAAGGTTGTTTTTTTAATTTGGGGTTTGGGTTGGCTTTCTTTTTAGCTATCGCTAAAAGGAAAGTTGTCCGTGACTTAGTTGAGGGGCATCAATGTGCTGGTAACAAAGGGTCCCTCAGCTAAGTGTGGCCTGTGACTCTGGACTCCCTGGGAAGTCGACGTGAGCAGCAATAAGGAAAAACCCCCATCCCCCGCGGGAGACCGAGGTGCTGGGACCCTCGGCCTCTCCGTGCCCTGCATCGAAGGAGGTGCCGAAAGGCCGACCAGCAATCGAAGCTTTAAGAACTCAGAGAGAATATTTATACATAGTTATTTCCCATTTCTTCTGGGAAAGCTCTTTTCTAGTACAGGTTTGCATACATCTATTTTGTAAGGCAGACAGAAGAGTGTCTTTTTGTAAAAAAAATAAAATTAATAATAACTCAACCTTCTGCACAGTGTTTGCAATCATCAAGGGCTGTGTTCGAGCCCTCCCCGCGGCTCCTCTGTGCGCTGGGTGAGCAGCCAAGGTGCGGTTTCCATTTCTGCAATCGCAATCACTCCTCGCTTCCACGCCAGATGTGGCCGGGGCTCTCGGCGCCTGCTGGGCCCGGTGCCGCTGGCCACGCTCCCTGCGCTCCCTCCCCGCATGGGGCCGTGGCTGTGGCCCTGCCAGGCTGGGGCAGACGGGCCCTGCCTGCCGTGAACGCCGTCACTGCAGGAAGGCTCCTGGCACGGGGCAGCCTGCGACGGGGCTGCTCGGCCGCGTGTCCCGCTGGGCGCTGGCCTGAGGCGGGGGCCTGTGGCAGATGGGGCCACACGGCCACATCTTCCTGTTGTTGGAGGGGCTCTGGGATGCGTCAGGGCACGGAGGGGGGTAATCCCAGTTCCAGACCCTGAGCTCCCCCCCGCGGAGCTCCCCCCGACGGCGCGTGTTAAAGAGGTGTTACAAAAACAGAGGCCACGAGCTTCAAATCCAGCCAGGCCCTGCCCATCACGCCGCGTTACTTCATCCCCATCGCCGCTGCCAGATGTCTCCGGGGGCAGGCGAGACAAACAACCCGGCCCAACCCCGTGACCCCCTGACGTCACCTGCGTGCCCCTGGGGACGTGCCACCACGCTAGGCCCGTGCTGCTGGGTGGAATGCTGCTGCAGGCCCGCAGCCCTTCCCGCCCGGGCGCGCGGCACGGCCGCACGAGGGCTGCCCGGCGGGCACTCCTGCTCGCAGCACCAGGCAACACTTTGTGGGCGCTGCAGCCTAGCTGGATATGTAGCTGGGTACGAGACCCTGCACTTCGCTCGCTCCGGTGCTTCCGTCCCCAAATCCCAACACTACTGACACAGCTGCCCCCTGTCTGCCCCCCATGCCACCCCTTGCCGCTCGCCCGCTGCCTGCCGGGGCCACCCACAGCCCAGGGTGCCTCGTGCCCTGTTGGGGGTCGGGCCCACAGCGGGTGTGAGGGGACCCCGAGCAGGGGCAGCTTTGTCGGGCGCTGCCACACGGCAGTCCTGGCTCTGCCCCCACGGCCGTGGCACGCGGAGGTGACACCGTCCAGGAGCCACCCCACACTGGGGCCCCCTCACACCTCCCCACAGCGGGGCCCCGGGTTCTCTCGCCCGGCCCCCGCGCGGGCCCTGCTCACCGGGCGGGAGCAGCCGCTCGCGTGCGCGCGCCGGCGGGGGGCTCGGAGCGCCGCGCAGCAGCTTCACCGCCAAGCCTGCGCTGGCCTCTGGTTTTAATCGTTTTCCAATCCTTTATCATTCAGGCTGGAATTTTCCAGGTTGGGTCCCTGCCCACGGAGGGATGTTTTATTTGGAGAAAATGAGCAAACCGGGTGCAGCGGCTGCCCCCTTTCCCCAAGCCAACGCGGCCCCTTCCGCGCCGGGGCGCGCGGCGGCTCCCGGCTGCCGAAAGGGTTACAGCGGCGCCTGCAACCTGAGCCGGCCGCTCCGGGAGGGAGCGGCGCGCGGCCTCGCAGCGGGGCCGGGGCAGCAGCCGTGGCCGCCCGAGCGCTCAGGTGAGCGGCCCCTGCGCCACGTTGACGGGCAGGACGTGGCCCCAGCGCTGCAGCCGCCCTCGGCCCTGTGTGCTTGTCCCCAAAATGTTTCTATCCACCTCCACAGGGACAGCAAGGGCTGACGGACTTGCCGAGGGCACAGAGCACCTCAGGGCCCAACGCCGGGTGCTGAGCGACGTCGGGAGCGCGGAGCAGGTCCCGCTCTGGATGCAATTAGGGCCGGGCCGTGCGGCGCGGGCGCTCCCACGTGGTTTTCCGGTAGGGCTGGCTCCCATTAGGGCCGGTGCGGGGCCGCGGGGGATCCTCGCTGGCACGGGCGGCCCGGCCCGGCAGGCAGGCGCGAGGGCCATGCTCGACCGCTCAAAGGGCCCTTTGTGGTGCTCTGCCCGCAGCTTTTTTAAATTAGCCTTCCCAAATTCCTCCCCAAATTGCTGCTGTGTAAATATTTTCCCTGCGCGCTCTGTATATTTTCCAGCCAGGCGAGGAGGAGGGATGAAAATGCCGCCGCCGAGCTCGAGCCCCGCGCCGGCGGGCGGCGAGCGGCGCCTACGCACGGCCCCGCCACAGCCTCTCGCGGGGACGGACGGACGGGGCCGCACGAGGCACCGACACTGGCACCCAGCGCATCCCGGCATCACTGCGGATGCGCCGCGGGGGCAGCTGGCAGTGGCAGCAACGTGACCAGCAACTCACAGGCTCTGCTGGCACCAGGCACGACCCACACGGACCCCCAAAATGGAGGCCGGGAGCCCCCTGCGCCGCGGCATGCCAGCAGCAGATCAGTGCGGCCGCTGCTGCTAATTCTTGTGAGCTGAATCAGCGTAGGCAAAGGATTGCAAAACCCCTGAAACGGGACCAAGAAAACAACAAAAAAACCCTGCTTGCTATTAAATGCAGCCGGGCTGGCGAGCAGGAGCCGCGGGCGGAAGCCGCGGGCAGGGCGAGGGGCTCGGGGAGGGACGCGGCGGCCCGCGTGGGGCCAAGCTGCCCCTCGCGCCGGGCGTCCTGCCCGCCGGGGCCGCGCGCCGCCCGCTGCCGGGAAGGGCTCGCGGGAAAGCCGACATCTCGGCAGCTTCCTGGAAAGCTGACGAGGCCGGAGGTTTGGGAGCGCTGGTCACTCGAGGGGGCGGCCTGGGCCGGTGGTGAGGCCCATCTGGGAGCCATTTGGGCAATTAGGCCGCGAGGCGGCTGCCCGCCGCGAGCCGGCCTCTCGCGAGGCGCTATTTTTACCCGGTGTAATTACCCAGGCAGCGATGCTGCGCTGCATTAACCCTTTGGAGAGGCCGCCTCATGCTCATGGATGTCGGCGCGGTGGCCTGAGCGGGTGCCTGGGTGCCACGCTAGGACGTGCGGTAGTGGCACCCAGCAGGACACGCTCATCTCCACGTGTGCGGCCGGGCATCCCCCAACTTGCTGGCACAAAGCCAGGCAGCGCCAACGCGGCGCGGGCAGAGCACGGCATGATCCATCCCAGGCCGTGCCTGGAGCTGCTCTGCGCCCTGCGCGGGCGCTGTCCCTGCTGCTGCTGGCCTGGAAGGGGTTAAACTCCCACGCGGGGCACCTGGCGCGGGAGGTCCCTGATCCAGCCAGGCTTGTCCAGGATCCCCAGGGCCACCCAGTGCCTCCCCAGCATAACTCGGCAGCTTTCTGCCTATTCCTTCTTTGAAGAGCTGCAGCTAACTGATTCAACACTCCCACTCGACATTATCAATGTGGCCGTGGCCAATTCTTTCATCTCTGCCCGCGGGTTTTCGCTCTGCACCAGGACGCACGCGGATTGCTGCAGCGAGAGGCACGCGAATTGCCCATGCCATGATGGCGAGGCGCCGCGCCAGCTCCGCACCCGTGTGCACCTCCCAGAAGAGCCCATGCTCCGCAGCCTCCTGCCTCACCCACAGCGAGTGCTCAGCACCAGATCCCTCCCAAAACCCTCCCGAAACCCTCGCCCGGCTTTCTCCCTCCCCACAGGCTCATCCCATCCCGGCACCGGGTGGACTTTGCCCCAGCAGCGTGGCACGAGCATCACCCAGAGCCGGGTGCCCAGGCCCTGCGACATGGTCGACTCCAGCCCCGAGCTGGCGGGGACAGGATGCCCCTGCTCCCCTGCGGGCAGCTCGGCCTGGCCCTCCTCCTTTGCGGGGCCGGTGTTGGCAGGGCGGAAGGTGCGGTGGCCACCACAGCGCTGCGGCACAACAAGGGAGTCGTTGTTCCCAGCCGCGGGCCCCGGCGCGGGGACGCCCCGGCCTTGGCCACGCGGCGGCGGACGCGCGACAGCGGGGTCTGGGCGCTGACCCGCGAGTCGGCCCCGGTAACCCAACTCCTCGGGTCCTGGTTACAATTTAGGGCAACAATAACCTATTGAGGCCACTTCCTGGCTCCTGCCCTGCTGCTCCTTGATCTAATTAAGGGAGGCCGCAGGGAAGATAAAACCCGATTCAAAGGGAGCGACGGGCGCCCAAAGGCAGCCCGGCGAGTGGCTGCGGCCACCCACGCCTCCTGCTCCCGGTTCCCCCAGCGGGCTTTGGTGGACTGCGGCCAGCGGAAACATCTCTGGGCGTTAGGCAGGGACAGAGATGCCACCACGGCTCGTGTCCGTCCCCACAGCTCGGCCTGGCCCAGCAGCAGCACAGCTGCCTCTCGGACGCAGTGCGGTGCCCAGTGTGGGCGTTCCAGGCACGCACCGCAGCCGGGGCACCCGAGCATCCCAACCCACCAGCCCCCGGACCAGGCAGCTCCAGCGGAGGCAAATGCAGCTCTCGCTTATCACATCTGCCGGGAGCGAGCCCAAAATCCCCCTCCGCGATGTGTCATCTCCGAGAGATTTACGGGCCGCGAGAGTTGGGGAGTGGGCTGGAATTTCGGCCGTGAGCGCGCGGCCCCAGCGCGCTGCTTTCTCAAAACAGCACCTCCCTCTCCCGCACGGCGGGTGCCTCCGTGGGGGAGCGGGGCTCCGGCGCAGCCCCCGCTCGCGCCCGGCCGCCCCTTGGCCTTATCAGCACCACGAGCTCGCGGAGCCCAGCGTGCCGCGCAGATAAGTGGCGCGCACGCGGAGCCAGCCAGCCGCATTCCTCGCGGCCGATAAACCCGGCAGCCAAAATAACTCGGAGGCGGCGTGCACGGGGCCGGGAGCAGCGCCGCGAGTTGGGCCAGGAGCAGCAGCACGAGTGAGGCTGGGAGCAGTGGCGTGCACGTCTGGATCCAACTGAGTCGGGCGGACTCACTGGGTGCCAGCGGCAGGGGCAGCGCAGAGGGCTCGGGCGCGCGGGGTGGGGGAAGGCAGCGACCCCGCCGGGGCATCTCCTTGACACAACCTTTGGGAGCCTGTTGTGTGCCCAGCCCTCCCTTGGAGGTGTTCACTCTGGATACTAATGATGGTCACCACAAAGGGCAGCTACAGCATGTGCACGTGAAAGGGACAGCTTCCCACAGCGCTGCGCCACCCTCGGCTGGATGTGGCACCCCCAAGGCTACCCTGGCCCCGGGCAGCCCTGTCACCTCCAGTCACGGAGTCCCTGCACCCTGGCGCAGCTGGGGACATGCCCACACCACACTCAGTACTGCCACCTCCTACCCTTCCCACTTGAATGATGCCAGGAACAAGTGCCACCAGTGCTGTCACCTCTGTCGGTGTCACGGTGAGCTCCTCCCACCCTGGCGCTGCTGGGGACAAGGCCACCCAGCGCCCAGCTTTCGAGGCAGGCGCTGCCGACACCAGGAGCCCCCGCTGCATCCTCCTCTCCCACCACACTCACCGTGGCCAGACGCGTCCCCTACCCGGCAATGACCAAGCACCCCATGCTGTGCCGTGTGCCCCAGCACCCTCCCATTCCCTGGCAAGTCCCCATCCCTACCCGGGCGAGGTGTCCAGTGTCACGGAGTGTGTTGCGCTGCTGAACTTCCGCGTGTCCCACAGCTTCACCTCGCGCTCCCGCATCTGTGGGGGCAAAGACTTGGCTTCATGACCGCTGGGTGCCAGGCCCACCCGACACTGTGCCCCTCACGCAGTGGCAGGCCACCTTCCCCCAGTGGGTGCCGTGCCATCCAGTCAGCCCTGGTGTGCCACCCACAGGGTACAGAGCCTGGACCTGAGGCCTCCAGAGCCACCTGCTTTCCCAGGGGCCACGCAGGCCGCTCCAGAAGCAATTGGCTTTGTATTTACTCAAGCAGGAGCAGGCTGGCATGGAGGACACATGCGGAGTGATACCAAGGACCTTCCCAGAGAGGACTGTACCTGGTTGCAGCCAACGGAGATGAGGTAGTCGCTGGCCCCCATCCAAAGCAGCCGAGAGTCCTTGCTGTTCTCGTGTCCCTGGGCACTCTGCAAGGCACACATGGGAGCACACTCAGTGTGTGCAGGGCGCGCTGGGGGTGCACGTGCCTTTGGCGTGACTAAGGGGTGGCCATGAGCAGCCCCGGTGCAGCACGGGCAGAGACGGGCGCTGCCGCGTGGGTGCCTTGCAGCCGGGCTCGCCGCGAGGTGCCCATTGTGCCAGCGGTTTCAGGGTGCTGCAAGCGGTGACAGCCCTTGGCTGCGTGCTCAGTGCCGGCTCGCAGCAATGGCAGGGCAAGCAGGACGGGGCGCACAAAGGCTCTGGCCCAAGGTGCTACCCGGTGCCGGCACAGGGCTTGGAGCTGGGCGTAGCCGCTCATGCTGGCGGGCACGAGAAGACAGGGCCAAGGAAGCAGCAGAGGAACTTACTTCCCTGGGCGCATCCCAGCGTTCACCATCCTTGCCAAATCCCAGTTGCAAGAGGCTACCAAGATGCCAAGGGTCAACCCCTTCCTCACCACCGCCAGCCCCACTCTTCCTCGCGCACTCTGTGACCCTCCAGCCACATCCCGAGCCCCATCCCAGCGCATGGCCCCCGGCGCCGCTTCACCAGGGACGGCAGGGGAAGGGTTTCTGCCCGCCCGGCTGCGCCTGCTGCTGGCTCCCATGTGGCCCCCAGATGGGTCCTGTGGTTGGCGGGGCCCCAGCGGGACGCGCAGCCAGCGCTGGCCCCACCGCGCACGGGAGGCTTGGAGCCCCCTTGCATTTTTTTTTTTAATGGAGCTCCCATAAAACAGCCAAACTGCTCACGATTTAAAGGCTGTCATGGAAAAAGCGAGGATCTCTGCCAGCGCTGAGCCGAGCGCGGCGATTCCAGCACCGCTCCGCAGCCACTGCCTGCGGCCGCTCTCCTCCTGCAACCTGCCCGGGCTTCCTGGGACAGGGGGCACGGAGGTCCCCGCGCTGCCCAGCAGGCCAGCTCCTTCCAGCAGGCTCCTCGGCGCTCCCCAGTGCCTGGCACGGGCAAGATGTTGCCCTCTCCCAGGAGGACAAGACCGGCCCCTGGCCATGTCGGGGAGGGATCAGGGTGCCCGTGCTCCCGATGGGCCAGACCAGCCAGGGCGGGAGCAGGTGTGTGGTGCTGAGCTCCCGTTCCCCTGGCGCCGGCCCGTGGGCCCCGCTGGCAGCCCAGCACCACGCAAGGCAGCGGGGCCTGTTAGGAAGAGGCAGCACTGCCCAAGGCCGGCATTCCCAAAGGTGGCAGGTGGGATATGGCCTGGGGGGCCTTCCCTGCACCTGGCAAGCTGGCACAGGGAATGACTCCTAGCAAGCACAGGCTGCCTCTCGGCTCACAGCTTCGCTGCCAAGCCGAGACAGGCCTGGTAGCAGGGACCATATCCCTGATTCCTGCCAGCTCCATCCCACTATGTCGTGCGGGAGCTGCTGTCTGGGTGCAGGGAGGAGGCGCACGGAATGGCACCACTCTGGCCCCTTCCTGCTCCCAGGGCCTTGGGATGCCGTCAGGGCAAAGCAGAGGGCCAGGGCACCCACGGAGCTCGGCATTGTCGAGGAGGAGGAGAGGCCGAAAGGCAGGCAGGGAGCTGCCCCTCCACGCCAAGCTGGGCTCCCAACACAGGGCTCTGTGGGCTGAGCCGGGGTCTCAGGGGCAGCACATCTCAGGGGGCTGGGGGTGCTGCCCCGCCACCCGCTGCCAGCCCAGCACTACCCGCGCGGTGACCTCGCCGGGGCCGGGACGCCCGGGCCAGCCCCTCGCCGGAGCACTGCCGCCTCCCGGCTGCGCGCTCGCCCCCGCCGCCGCGCGGAAACATGTTTTCTGCATTAGTTCCATCGCGGGCCGAGCAGTACGTATGTCAGCAAATATGCGGGAGGCTGGGGCTGGGGCGCTCCGGTTTCGGCGGCGACTCGGGCGCCAAGCTCTGCGGGTACTGGAGGTGGGTGCGTGGGGCGGATGCTGCGGGGGCCGCCCTCCTGCCCCGCTGTCCCCCTGGGGGCAGGTGCTGCTGGGGCTCGTAAGGGATGAGGACGGGTGAACAACGAGCCAGCAGCCTGGCACGGTCCGGAGGAACCTGGCGGCTTGGCCAGTGCCCCGAGGGACACCGTGGGGTCCGTGGGTGCCAGGCAAGCACCCACGTGCTTGGCCCCCTGCCTGCATCCCCAGGGCACGGAGCAGCCGCGGAGCAGCCGCGGGTGCCCCTCCTGCACGTCCTCAGGCTGCTCATTCCCCGGCAGGCTCGGAGGAGAGGCACGAGCAACGGCAACGTGGCAACCGCCGCCAGCGCTGACTCCGGGCGGGCGCACGGGGAGCCCAGGAGGCCTCCCAGCTCCCGCGCCGGGGGGCCCTGCCTATTCCAGCCCATTGTGCAGGTCCAGCCCAGCTGGTTTGAAGCAGCCTGGACTGGGGGGAACACAGGCTCCCTCCTCCGAGACCGCACAGGGAGGATTTCCCTGTGCTCCCTCCTGGTACTGTGCCCTCCCTGGGGGGACACGCCAGCCCCTGTGGAGATGCCAGCCCCAGGCGCTGGCTCGGGAGCCCCCAGCTGAGCTGCTGGCCGCTGGGGGCCGTGGGGGAGCCAACCATTACGCACCAGCCGGGGAAGGGGCCCGGCACGGCCAGGGAATGGGAACGGCGTGTCGGATGCAGCTGTTGGCAGCGGAGCCACGGGCGGCTGTGTGAGCTGGTAACAGCTGGTGGCGGCGAGCGACGGCTTCTTGGCTTCGCCGCCGGCTGCCTAGGAGAGCACGACACAAAGCGAAAACTGCTCCCTGCGCCAGGACAAGCGCTGCCTTCACGGGGGATATTTGCCTTGGGCCACACTACGAGGGCAGGGGGAGACATGAGGGGGCCCAGGGCAGAGCTGGGTGGCTCCCGTGGCCGCGAGCGCCAGGAGAGGCAGAGCCGACCTTGGCTCGGCCGCTCGCGGAGGCCGGGGGTCCCGGCTGGCTGCCTGCCCTGGCCCAGTCCTGCTCCCTGGGTGGGGCCTGGAGGTCTGCAAAAAGGAAGCAGAGAAAGTTCCAAAGTCCTGCTGAGCCGCGAGGGGCTGCCAGGGAGCCTCCCCTCTGCTCCAAGCGTGGCTGCGGGGGCCTGGGGCAGCGCCTTGCCCTTGCACGGCTCAGCCTTGCCCGTGCCCAGGCAGCTGGCAGACGGCGGGTGTCAGACCCCCGCGGGGAAGCAACAGCAGTGGCGGGATCTGCAGAGACCCCAGGCACAGAGCCGGGATGAGCCGCGTCTTTGCCAGCGGCCGGTGGGGCAGGAGAGGCCCTGAGGGACCTCTCAGGCCAGGCTGCTGGGGCAGAGACATGGGCAGAGCCCTCTCCACATGCTGAAAGGCTGAGGGCCGTGGGCGTGCGGGGGGCACGCGTGTCTGCACACAAGGAAAGCAACTGCTTCCTCCATAGAAGAGTCCTGGGCAGGAGAAAAGGCTTCTCGGAGAGCCTCCTCCCGACGGCGCCGGGAGGGTTAACTCGGAGCATCCTCAGTGCCTGCGACCCCTCCTCCAAGCAGAAGAATGTGAGCTCCCAGCCTCGCCAGACACAAGTTATTCCAGAGGTAGCCAGGAGAGCAGAGCGGCTTGGCGAAGGCCAGCCCAGCCGACGCGCCCAGCCAGCCCGCAGCCCTGCAAACTGCGCACCCGCTCCCCGCTTCTGGCCACAGCTCAGGGAGAGCGCGAGCTACAGAAAGCCCGTGGAGAAAGGCCAGGGCAGGGCTCGATGAGGGGCGGCCTGCGAGGCGGGAGCGCTGCGAGCTCCAGGAAAGCTTGAGTTGTGCGGGCAGAATGCACCCTCCTCCGTTCCCCTCTGAAACAGGAAAACACGGACACAGGCCCAGCTACCAAGCAATGATGAGGCCTCTCTGACCTCTGACTGTAACAGCTAGCAGAAGCTGCCTCTCCTCACAGGCCTCACTGAGCTCCCGCGACAAACGATTGCTGTCACATCCACTGGCCTGATGTGGAAAGAGGTTGCAAACTTCCCCATGGTGCCGGGGGCACCCAGACTGCTTTCAAAGTGTCACTTTCCCTACCCCAGCAGAGGAAGGACAGTGCAGCAAGCGTGTCGCCGCGGGGGGCAGCGCTGGGAGAGCACCTCTCCCACCTCACCCTCCAGCGGAGCGTCCCCTGCGGCATGGGGAGCTGGGCAGCCTCCCTGCACCAGCGAGGAGGGGAAAGTGGGGGGACGAGAGCAGATCTGCACCTAGCTCATGGTTTTAAGCGACCACGGGTGCTTATGTTGGGGCCCAGAGCCAGGGGAGAGCATGGACAAACACGTGAAGGCAGGGGCTGAGGCCAAGAGCAGGAAGATAAGGGAGATCCATCCTGTCACAGCTCAGCTCTCAGTGCCGGAGGGATCCCACCCTGCTGCCACGGAGCTCAGGAGAGGAGCTCCTGCTCTCCAGCTGCTCCTCCGTGCCCCTGGCGAGGCCAATCCCAGAGGACAGTCACAGCTCCGCAAGAGCAGGGAGGTGGGTGGGCTCCCAATGGGGGCAGCCACCAAGGCTGCGGGGACATTCCCACCTCAGCAGAGTCCTCACACTGCTCTCCAGCAGGCAGGAATGCTGCTGAGGGCTTCCAACCCATTTTGACACCGTTCTCGGCTTTGTCTGCAGCAAGATGAGACGAGGCCTTCCCCGTCCTTCCTAGCACCTGTACCGAAAACAGTTGGGGCCCGTGGTGCTTTTTTCTCACGAGCTACAGGGCCGGGGTCTATAGCGGGAGGGCATTACTGGCCATCCTCCACCTCAGGACCCCGGCTCGATCAGTGCCCTAGAGAGCCCTGCAGCACCTCTGCCCGGCGAGGAGCACCGCGCTCACCGTGCCCTTGTCACCGACATGGGACCAGCACTGCGTTCTGCACAGCTTGGCACTGCTGACTGCAGGGCGGCCAGGCTGCACCCGAGCACCCAGTCGTACTCCCCATGCCCCTCGCGTCCCTCCTCTCCACACCAGCAGATGCCAAGCCAGCCAAAGTTGTCCCCACCGCACTGGCAGGAGGAAAGGCAGACGGGGTGCAGGCAGGGAGAAGGACAAGATCGTGCCCCCTGCACGCCCACGGTCCTCGCGAAGCCGCGAAGGAAGCAAAGGGCCTGTCCCGAATCCGCCTCTACTTCCCCATCCCTGCAATACCAAGCAGCATTCCTGAGAAGGAAGGATGAGGGGGAAGCAGAGAAGAGGAAATATAAACAGTCCCGTGCAGCTACGCTGGGGAACAGAAGCATGAGAGATCGGAGTGTGCGTTACTATAAATAGGCAGCCCAGAGCTAGGCCAACTTTTTCAAAGCTTCCCACGGTCTCCTTGGGAATGTGGGATGCTGTGGACTTTCCCCCAGCCTGGAGGAAACTGCTGCCGAGGCTGGGAGTCAGGTACCCCCGGGGTGACCTCGGCGTGGGATACCGAGCATTGGGGCGGGGGGAAGGACGGCCAAGAGCCTCTTGCCGTCCTCACGTGCCTTCCTGCCGCACGGTCTCCTGGCCCCTGGGCTGAGGTGACAACGTGCCCATGGCCATGTCCAGCTCCCCAGTGGAGGTGGAGGAGCTGCATTTGGGCGCCCCAAGCCCTTGGGCACCGCCATTGCACGGGGCAGGCTGCTGGAGAAGCTGTTGCAGCATCCGGCCGGAGAAGACAGAGCAGCTGCGCGGCAGGGACGCGGCAGTCCCCAGGGACTGGCCGCACGGCTCCCAGCGCCTTCCCCTCGCCCGCTCCCACCGTCAGCCCTGCACGGGGTGACGCCGGCAGCGGCTGGAGGACACGTAGGCCCCGGCACACGCTCCCTGCAGGCTGCGGCCGCACCGGGGCACACACGGAGGTGCCCGGCGGGGCCGCACCGCAGCCGCTGGGCATGTGGGCCGGCCACTACGCAGGGCACGGGGCAAGTGGAGCGGCCGGCGCGGGGGGAAGTGGAGCGGCGGCCGCGCATTCCTGCCGTGGCCCGGCGCGTCGCCATGGCAACGCGGCCTGCGCGGCGCCCGCTCGCCCCCCGTGCCAGGGTGCCGGGCACGGAGGGGTCACTGCCCCCGCGCGCCGCTTCCATTCGCACCCCTGGGCAGCACCCGGGTGTTGCTGGGCCCTGCCGCCTATGCCCACCGCCCTTGGCCCTGCGCGCCGGCACAGGCTCCACGGGGAGCCATGGAGAACGTGAGGCCGGGCAGGCCCCATCCCGGCGCGCAGGGCTCTTCCCTCGCCCCCGTCCCGCTGCAGCCCCGGCGGCGGAGGTTTCTCGTGAGAACGGAGCGAGCACCGCTCCGTCCCACGCTGGCCACGCTTGCCGGCTTCCCCAGCAGCCGTCACCAGCGCCGCCTGCCCCCAGCGCCGTAATGGGAGCCAGGTGCCGGCCAGATGCACGGCGCTCGTGCAGCGTGTGAGCGCGGGGGTGGCGGGGCGCACGCCGAGGCGGCAGGGGCCCGTGGCCCATCCGGCTCCGCGGCCTGGCCCAGCACCGCTGTGCAAATGCTGACCTCGCACTGGGTCCGTGCACCTTGGTCCCACTCTGGCCCAACGCAGTGTGTGTCTGGCTTGAGGTGCATATGTGGTTTTGCCCCTTGCTCCTCAGCTCCGCCGTGCAGGACAGGGCCCCAAGGGGGTTACGGGCTCCTGTTTGTAGAGGACACGTGTGACGCCAGCCCCCTGCAGGCTGCCGAGGCCCTGCACACTGTCCTCGCCGCTCCCGGCCTCTGCCAGCGTGGGAAGTGCGAGGAGCGGGGCTGGCAGAGCGCAGGGCAGGTGGAGGTGCCGCCCGGGCACCCTGCCAGCCGCTCAGCTCCCGCACTGGGGAGGCCCCCGGGGCACTGGCACACTGGCCACGGACGCTGCAGGGCCACTGCTCTGCTCCTGCAGCGCTGAGCTGCCATGCAGAGGTGCCCCTGTGCCATGCTGGCCCTGCACTGCCTGTCCAGCCTGCTGCCAGAGCAGGGATGCCCCATCGGAGCTCCTGGATGCGAGTGGTACCCAGATGTGCCTCAATTTAGCAAATGTGCCCTCCTGGCACTCTGATCCCCCGCTCCCGGCTCAGCTCCTGTCCTGTGAGCCCCCAAAGGGTGGGCTGGGGGGAGCTGGGAGCGCGCGGGGGAGGAAGGGCCTGTACGGAGCCTGGCTGAATTCCCAGGTGTCGCAGGGACAGCAAATGCAAGAGCGGGACAAGCAGGCGGAGGTACACGGAGCCCCAGTGGAGCAGGCCCCAGAGCCAAGGCCAGGAGAGACCGGATACAACTGCTTCCAACAAGGGGGTCAAGATAAGGAAGCGACTCCGCACAGTGGCAGCGGGTCCAGAGCACGTGGGAGGGAAGAGCAGGCCCTGGCGCGGAGCACGAGGAGCTCGGCCTTGGGAGGAGCACCAAGGCCACGGCCAAGAATGACACTCACGGGACCTTTCCGAAAGGACTTTGAGCTCTCTGGGAGTGGGGACAGGCACAGGGGGAGCAGGGCTCGTGGAGCACAGAGACCAAGAGCAGCTGCAGCGAGGGGTAGCCCTGCTGCCCCGTGTGGGGCACAGAGAGCCCTGTGCCACCCGCCGAGCAGGACTGAGCAGCCAGTGCCCAACTAGCCCGGGCCCCGTGTTGCACTGGCTTGGGGTTGTGCCCAACTAGCTGCAGCACCAGCTCACGCTGCAGGCAGGGCAGCAGCCGAGCAGGGCCCACGGTCCCCTGCATGCTACAGAGCAGCGGCCAGGACTTCGGCTACGTGCCAGCAGGACGAGGTGACGGCTGCTCCCCAGGCACGGGGAGGATTGCACCCTCTCGCCTGTCACAGCAGTCCACCCTGGGCGGGAGGATGTCCCTGAGGGGATTTAGCTGCATGTTTTTCTCCGCTGTTTCCCCAGATGGCCTCAGATGAGCTAGGCAGCCCACAGCTAGTTTAGGGATCCCAGGTAGTCACACTGGGCAGAGGAGCCCATGAGGTTGTGCCTCCCTGCTCCAGCCCCGCCACAGCAGGGGTCCTGCCGGGTCCAGCAGGGTGACAGCAAGGCCAAGCCATACGTCAGCTTTGGATGTCCTTGGGGGGGTCAGCAAGCCCCTGGGCACCTCTGCCCCTGGCAAGCTGCTCTCGCTGCACCCTGCCCTCCATCAGAGCCCCTGCTGCGTCACCCGCAGCCTGGGACACGCTCAAAATAGCTGTGAGACACAGAGCCAGGAACAGCGGGGCCCGGCCCCAAGCCTCCCTCGGCGTCAGGACAGCCGTGCCCTGGCTGTGCCCCTCGGGGTGCAGCCCGGGGAGCCCGCGGGCGCTTCCCTGCAAGCCACGGAGCCGGCGCCCTCCCCGAGCCCTCCTCCCGGCCGCGGCCTCGTGAGCGGCGCAGGACGATGCTCAGGACAGCCCCCAGGTCGGCATGCGCTGCATCCCTGGGATGCGAGAGCGGCGCCAGGCCCAAGAACAGGGCCACTCCCTCCCCGAGTCTCCCAGTTTAACTCCTCTTGATTGTTTTTCCCCCTTGCTCTAAAAAAAGGAACAGCTTAATGAAGCAGGCTTGGCAAATTAAGAAAACCAGCCGGAGGAACGGCTCGCTGCCGAGACAGCCTTTCAGCACCGCACGCTACAAAGGGACCGGCGAGAGCCCGCGGTAGAGCCGGAGCCAGGGCCTGAGCCCTCCACCTGAGCTCCTCCTCTGAATGGAGCTGGCTGCAAATCCAGCCTTGCTATTCTCGCCTCGCCGCTGGGGCCAGCTGACCTGGAAAACTCATTGCACTGCTAACCTTGTTCACCGCCGTAAAAACCAGGAGACTTCAAAGATTGGAGCGCGAGAGGCGCTGGCACCGCTCGGCAGCCCCAGGGTCACCCCGTTTCGTAACCGCGCTGGCCCCCAGGAGAAGGAGCCCTTCCAAAAACCCCGGCCCCGCGGCAACAAGGGATAAAAAACAAAACACAGGAGTGTTATTCCTCTTGGCTAAGCAAGCCCTGCACAAACTTCCAGAGGATTTATGGCATTTTAAAGTTTTCCCCTTCAGCACAGTACTTCTCCAAGACTAAACATCTTCATTAATTCTCGGCAAGACGGGGTTACGGCTGCGGTGCTGCAGTTCTCGGCAGCAAAGGTGCATATTTCTCTTGGCAAAGCCCGAGTGCAGGCGAGGGGCGCGCGCCGATCCCGGGCCGGAGCAGACAGCAGCGGAGGGAAGCGATCTGCCTGCTCCGAACAGACACCATCATTCACACGTTATTTTTAATAGCTCAGCTAGACAGAGTCCACCCGCCCTAGGAGACTTGGCTTGAGCGCGTGGAGCTCATGGCTCTGCTGAAATGGTGCTGCACGAGCCGCCAGGTCTGGCACAGGACGAGCCGGGGGCAGGCAAGGAGGGGAGCAGGGCAGAGATGACTTGAGGATGGACACAGGCTGCGTTGAGGAACAGACACCCAGCACTTTCCTGGACGTGCTGGGCACGGGAGCAAAAGAGAGGCAGGGGCACCATGGAGGGCTGGGAACACTCTACTCTCACGCCCGCAGCAGGACATGCTCTGGTCCATTGCAATGCCAGGGCACCGGTTCCCTCCCGCACAGCCCCTCTGGTTGCTCCCAGACATGGGCCAGAGAGCATCGTGAAAACGGAGCCCAGCTCCGGAGAGTGAGATCCCACCCCACGCAAGCGGAGAAACCACTGTGACCCAGCGGAACACGCGCTGAGGGACGCAGGCAATCAGGGCCACCAGGAGACCTAATGCCGTAACTGCACCAGGACGTGGCAGGAGGGAAGAGCAACAGGACATCAGGGAGCCCTGTGGCTCTGGCCAAGCAGCAGGCCCCGGAGGCTGCTGGCTTGCCGGACCCGCGGCCGTGAGCGGAGGAGAGGCCTGAGGAGCAGTGCAGCCCACAGCAGGGCATGGCGAGGGGGTGGTGAGATGGCTGCAGCCACCCAGGCCCGGCCTCCACCGGCTCCTTCCCCTTTCACAACCTTCTGCGCAAGAGGGACGGCAGTTTCTGACAGTGAGAGCCCCAAAGCCACAGGAAACCTCTAATAAGAGGCTGTTTAAACGCCAAGTTGAAGGCAAGGCCCAAGTCCTCATTTCCTGATCACTGTTATTTGCTGAACCGTGCGGATCCAGCTGCCCAGACCTCACCCTTGGCAGATCCTCATGCGACAAACCCTTGTGCTCAGCTCCTGCGCGGCAGCACAAAGGCCAGGAGCTCCCAGCCATGCTGGAGCCCTCGCCGGCCACAGGCCTGGGGAACGGTGCCCATGGCAGCCGTGGGGCTCCTCCATGGGACGCGGGGGCAGGCGGCAGCAGCACAGCCCTTACGGCTGCTGCTCGGCCCAGCAGCAGCTTGGGGAACCAAGGAGAGCTCAACGGCCCGGGTGGGCGGGCAGGGATCCCACTCACGGGGCGGGCAGGTGACGTGCTGGATTTCCTGGGGCAAAGGAGGAGGCAGGTCTGTCCCCACTGCCAGCAGCCTGCGGAGCAGCCACCGGCATCTGAGGAGCCGGGGCCTCCGGCAGCCCCTTTGAGCTGCGCTGTGGCTGGGACAGAGCAGGCACCGACCTATCCTGCGGCAAGCACCCCCACCGAGGAGGTCCCCCCCGCCCCCCACACAGCACGCAGGCAAGGCCAGTACCTGTGACGCAGCCGCGCTGGCTCGGGGGTCAAAGATCCGCAGTTTCTTGTCCTGGCAAGATAAAAAGAAAACAGAAGGAGGTTAAAGACCCCAGGGCCAGCAGGATGTAAGGCCCCATGGTGGGGAGGGCTGAGCACCAGCTCCAAGAGCACCTTTCCTGTCCTGCCCCACGCTGCCTGCTGGGATGCAGCGCCAGGACCTGCTGGGCCTCACCATGCCCAGGCACCCCCCAAAATTGCTCCCAGAACCTGAGGGAAACCTCCAGACGTGAGCTGCAGCCCAGCCAATTGGAGCAGCAGCTGGATTTGAACTCTGGACTCATGGCTGTGAAGGGAGAGACTCACCCAGGCTGCCTGCCCACTCCAATCTGCAAGGAGGAAAGTGAGGGCAGAGATGGCTAAGGAGACATCACTGAGCCCTATGCAGCCCTGGCTGGAGGTATATTGAGCCTCCTGCTGAAAGGCTCTTGGAGGCATCTCAGATGGAGAAACTTCAGGCTCATGGCCAGAAGTGCAACTGTGAAACAGGAGATGCCATCAGGGGCTCTGTGGAAGTGGGACCTGGCAGAGCAAGCCAGCACCAACGTCAGCTCCCCCTCACTGGCACTGAGGATGTGGGGCCTCAGGGAAGCTGACGCCCTGGCCTGTGAAGTCACCCTGGTGGCCACAGACCCCACTGGCCTCAGTGTCGCTGCTGACCCAGGCTCTGAGGTTCTCCCTACGGAAACAGGGGGCCTGCTGCATTTCACCTCCCGAGCGGCAGAGCCAGCGAGAAGCTCCCCTGGGTGCCAGCCTGCTGCCAGGGTGCTCTTTGCTCTGCAATGACATGCGGCTGGATCTGCTGCAGTTCCTCAAGACCCTTCATGGCCTCACACCCTGCAGACGAGGCGGCGAGCCTGACACAGGCAGGCCCGGCTGGCCCAGGCCCGGCTGGTCCGCGCAGCCCAGCGCCGTGCGGCGCCGCGCGAGCCAGCAGGCTGCAGGCGCCACCTAGCGCGCCCGCCCGGCTCGGCCCCGGCACCCCTCGCCAGCCTCAATTCTGCCCTTTTCCACCCCAGAACAGGAGCCGGTGCTGGCACCGCAGGAGCAAGCCCAGCCTGCATGGCAGGGGCACAGCCAGCCCCGCTGCAGAGGAGTGACGAGGTCCTGTGACACCCCCGAAGGTCCTTGCATCCCCTTCCCTGCATGTTTGGCCCTTTCCCTCACCCCAGCAAAATAAGCCATGGCCAAAAAGGACCCAGAGGGCCAGGATGGGGAATCAGGACCGGGGGAGGCAGTAGGATAAAGCTAGAGGAAAACAAGCTTCCATCCCTATGCAGCTACCCATGGATTTCTGCTTGCAAAAGAAGGTGGGTGCCTCTCCAACAGGCTGGCAAGGATGGAGAGGAGCCACAAGGAGGGCAGAAAGACACAGAATCCAGCAAGCAGGCAGCACCCAAACCCTCTTGCCTTGGCACTACTCTCGGGACAAGTCCAATCTCACCAGTCGCTTTTGACCCATGCTGTTCCTCTAGGTTAGACAACAGTCCATGCAAGATAGGTCTGCAGGCTGCAGCCGCTGTCCTTCCAGTGCCTGTGCTCTCTTAAGTGGATTTACACCATCACTGGAAACATCTTGTGTGGAGGAAAGGGACCATTGGCAAATGCTCACAAAATGCCATACAGGAGCCCAGAAAATGCCTGCTTGGTCCCGTGAGCACAGCAGCAAAGAGGGATGTGCGCTCAGAGGCTAGCTCCTCTGGTGGGTTCATTGCGCACAGCTAAGGACACCGCCCTGGACACCAGCTCGGTGTCGGGTGCCGGTCCCGAGCGCTGCCCCGCTCACCTTGCACGCAGTGCCCAGGAGGCGGCCGTCCTGCTTCCACGACAGGCTCTGCAGCTGGTCCCCGTGAGCGTCCAAGGCTGGGAGAGGAGAACATGGTTAGGGCCTCCAGTGCGGCCTGAGCCCCTGCAGTGGCTTTTGCCCCTGCAAGGACAGAGCGGGGCCGTCCCGCCCCGGGGCTCAGAGAAGGGGCACAGAGCTAGCAAGGTTTGGCAGCAGGAGCTCTGTTTGCCACCGTGCTGCCTAGTTGTTTCCCATCTGAACACTCTGGTTTTGCAAACTGATGCACTTTTGCTTGAGAAAACCCTCGCGTAGGAAGCGGATTTCTCCAGGCTGACTCCACGTTTCTCACACAGGCAGCATGATATCACTGGCTTTTTTTGAATCCAAAGCTGTTAAACTCAAAATCTAAACCATGATGGCACGGCTACACACACAGCCTTGAGAGACCTCTGGGTCCACACATCCCACATTTGCCCAGGGAGCAGAGCCCTTCAACAATATCCTGAGTCTGACTCTTTTCCTCTAATGAGCCTTTCTGTAAAGCACTTGATTTCCAGGGAAATCCAGGGATTTCCAGAGTAATTTTGTCATAACCCTGCAGCCCATGTGGGAGGGACACAGGGAAGAAGCTGTTGCTTTTCCTCCATTAGCTAGTGGAGGGCTTCCCAGGTGACCTGATGGGGCTTTGCCTGAGCCTGAGGATCTAGGACTCGAGGGGATTGTTGCATTTGTGCAGGGAGCATCCCAGCTACACTGGCAGCTCAAATCATTGGGAAGGAGACCCTCAGCAGGCAACGGCAGCCATGTCCTCCCGCTCGCAGTGCTGGAGGATACCCAGGGAGCGGGATCTGTCCCTGCATGGGACCCCAGCAGAGCTGCTAGAGACGTGCCAGGCAGCACAGGAGCTTGTGGGCTCTGCGCCAGTCTGTGGGAGCCCCCACACATGCAGAGGGGCTGTGCCACTTCTCGCTGTGCCCAAAAGCTGCCTGCACTGGCCATGAAGTGGCACCAAGGTCCAGACCAGCCCCTGAACCCAACGCTTGCGCAAGGCAGTGCCGGGCATCATCACAGCAGAAGGGAAACCCGTGCTGCAGGGCCGGGTACGTCTGAGCCTACCTGTCAGCGACTGCTGCTGCCCCACGTCCCAGACGGTGACTCGCCTCCCTGCGCCGCTGGCCAGCACGCCGTCCGCTGTGGGGTGGAACTGCAGCAGGTCCACGGGGCAGCCGGCGGGCGCCAGGGTGAGCCCGGCGCTGCGGGGCAGGTCCTGGCCACTCCGGGGCAGCCGCCACACCTTCACCTGCAGCCCGGCAATGAGCTCAGCGAGGGGAGGCGCTTCTCTTGCTGCACCCACCCACCAAGCCGAGTCTCCGTGTCCCCATGTCATCTACTCCATCCCTCATGGTTTGGGGACTTCCCATACCTTTCTTCAAGGCTAGCACCCTCCAGCCCAGGCTCTTTTTTCCATCTTTCCAGATCCATTTTCCTGCAGTATCCCAGCCTTTCTTCCAAAGAACAACGAGCCACAAAGAGAAACACCAGAGTCCCACCATGACTCCGTGGGTCCCCACGGTGTTAAACACTCACCGTTTCATCGGCAGAGCCCGTGGCCAGCAGGAACTGATCGAATGGCGAGAAGTCAAAGTCTGTCACCACATCTGGAAGGGAAGGGAGCAGAGGCTTGTGTCAGCATCACCGCGCTCCGAGTTCCCTGCAGGGAGCATGCTCGCTCCCTGCTTGGCTCTTCCCTGCTCACAGGCCCTTTCAACACACACACACCACCCTGGAGCTCACGGCCGTGACCAGCCCCACCGAGGCATTTCAGAGCCCATTGATTCTGCTATTTCAGCCTGGCCGCTGGCTCGGCACGTCAGCGCCTGGTGTCCCTTCGTCTTCCCAGGCACGCGGACAAGAACCCCAAGAGGCAGCTCTGCACAACTGCGCTTCCCCACCTAAACTGCCACCATTCAGCTTTGGCTTTTTTTTTTCAAGAGAGCTTTGAATGTCGTGCGTGGCAGGACACGGAGTGTACAGCAACACATGCACAGTGCTGGGAGCAAGGATAGACCCAGACACCCGCACAACCTGACAACCTTCCCACATGGCTTTATGAATTAACTGCAACAACCGCGTTTCATTGACAGCAAAGGGCCTGAACAGAGTGGCTCGAACTGCAGCAAACCCGGGGTACAAGCCCTGACTTTCCGTTTCCTTTGCTACCTGCCCTGGGACACCACACTGATTAAGGGGCACAAGGGAAACTGCCCTGCCCAGGAGTCTGCCGACTCCGGTCTGCAGCGCTGGCAGCCAAGGCTGGGGCTGAACGGGGCAGCCCCACATGCGCAAGGGTGTTTGTGCCGGTGACGGAGGCCCAGGCCGGTGAGGGCTGTGCTGGTGGGCCCAGGCCGGTGAGGCTGCCTTTGTGGCGCCCGGCGCAGCGTGCCGACACCGTAGCCGCTCCGTGTAACACTGGCAGCAGGGCCCTGGGGAAGGCAGGCTGCCTCCATCATTAACAGCCCCTCTGCTGCATTTGGCACATCAAGAAAGTAGGTCACTGTGTACTTTTCCGCTTCTGCGAGGCTGCCGAGATACAAGCCCACAGGGCACGAAAAGAAAGCAGCGTACTCCAGCTTCCGACTTATCTGCTCCATTTGCCCTGGGAGGAGGGGAAAAAAAATCCTCCCCTGCTTGGAACAGAGAAGGGAGGCGTTTCTCAGGCATAGCCACCTTCAAAGGGGTTGCACCAAAAGTTCATTAGTGGGAAGTGCTGTTGTGCCCATGTGCCAGTCACTAGCACCCTGTGCTGCTTCCTCACCTGCACTCTGGAGCACTTCTCCGGTGCCATGGGGACACCTGTCCAGGGGCAGGACACAGAGATACAAAGCTGTGGCTGTCAAAAAGCTTCCAAGTGTCTAAAATCCTCCCCCAGCCAACAGAAGAGTCTGCTTCCTGAAATCTCTCCCTGGATTCCCACCTGCGCTCAGCATCTCCATGCCAACTGTAGTCACGCTCCTGCAGGAAAGCTCTGTGCAGGGCGTCCCTCTGCACAGCCTGCAGGGACCCGCCTTGGCCTGGCGGGCGATGTGGGAAGGGTGATGGTTTGGGAACACCCTGGGAAGGATCCCAGCAGATCCTGGGCTAAGCTGCAGGGAAAGGGCAACCCTTGGCAAGGACCTGGCATGACCGGGAGCCTGGAGCAGCTGGCAAGTTTAAAGCCTCCTTGTTTAAGTGGCATCTTGGCTGCCCTCTCTGCTGCAGCGGGGGCGCTCAGGGCAGCCAGCCCGGGGCATGTGTTACTCTGCCAGGGCAGAGCCCAGGCATTCCTTGCTTTCAAAGCGGCCAGGGGCGTGGGAGGAAGGCCAGTGGGAGGCAAACGCCAGCGCCTCCGAAGGCAGGCGAGCTGCAGGCAGCAGCGAAACTGCTGGCAATGCCACATCTGGAGGCTGCCTGCTCAGCAGCCAACACCTGCCCTGGCACTGCCCACTGTGGGGATGGAGACTCCAGCTCACCGGCTTGGTCTGCCTCAATTACCGAGTGAGTTTGGTCACTGTGGCACAGCAGCCTGTGCTGCCAAGGTGCCCAGGCTGGCAGTGTCACTCCGGCACCAGGAGAGGGGCATCGTGGGGGCTGCCCGGCACCCCCTGCTCCTTCCCTGCGCCAGCCAGGTGCCTCCTGCACCAGCAGTGACGCTGCCGGCTGCCGCTTCCCCCGCGCTGCATTCCTGCAGCGCTGCAGGCGGCCAAGGCCCCCCGCTGCCACGTTCATCGGATCTCGGTGGGGCGAGCGCCTCTGCACAGGCTGCTCGAGTTAACGCAGGCTAGAGTTACGCACACGGGCGCTTCTCCCGCTCATGTTCTGTGCTGGGGTGCTCTGGGCAACATGTTGCAACGAGCAGCATGGGAAGGGTGCACAAAGGAAGAGCTCGAGCTCTCCAAGATCTTGACAGCTACATGCTCAGGCCCCTCTGCAGCTCCCTAGACGAAGGGCTCGGGTTTAGTTCAGCTCTTCAGTGATAGCTGGGCCCGCACTGTTGTGCACATTCACTGTGGCCAGGCAGCTCCCAAACCTCCTGCTCAGCAGCACCCCAGCTCCCTGGGCTGCTCAGACACCGCACATGGAGGACCCAAGTCCCTCGTTCTGCTGCAGCGTGCCAGGGCATTGAGAAAGGGTCCATGTGCAAGGCACGGGTGGCAGCTCTTGGCTCCATCACTCCGAATCCAGCAGGGATTGAACAGGAGAGAGGCACATCAGGGTCCCTGGGGACTCTACCAGCTCACTCAGCTTCTAGTCTGGGAAAAATACAACCTGGCACAGCAGTGACTGAGTCATAGCTGAACATCAGCACCTGAATCATTCTGCACTGCCTGAGCTGGGCCAGATGCCTGCTGTGGAGATGGGATGTGGCAGTGAGCTCCTTGGTGCCCCTTGGCACAGAGGGCTGCACACACACGGGACGAGCTGGATTAGGCAGGGAGGATACCCAGCTCACCTGAGTGGCAGCAGAGCTGAGATACCGTCCTCTTGTCTCCATTCTGGCCCTCCAGTGGCACGATGCCCAGCACACCTGCAGGAGACACCCCAGGGCAGGTCACCCGCTGCCCTCCAGCTGCCAAGCACTGGGGCTGCTCAGAGCCTGCGAGAGCCCAACACAGGAGAGCAAGAGCTCCCATGAAGTCCCCTCCTCAGGGAACTGCAGTGCCAGCATCAGGGACAAACACACCTGGGAGCTGCACATCCCAACGCGCCCTGTGCCCGCTCCCTTGTACCTTACCTGTCGTGTCGGCACTGAAGGCGACCCACTGGCTGCTGGCCTTCACGTGGTTCCCGCAGGACACGGCAGAGCCGGCTCGCACATCCCCAATCCAGGCCTACAATCGAGGTGGGAAAGGTCCACATCAGGAGACGGTCACAAATGGGAAGACAACAGAGCAGTGATGCAGGTTTGCAGATGCACTCAGGCCCAACAGAGCTCCCTCGCCGAGGACCTGCAGCTATCAGAGCTGTCCGAACCACCAGGGCCCTGCTGAGGGCAACTGCGGAGGAACCACGACCAAAATCCCACTCTGCAGCGAGTTCCTGACCACCTCCGTGGGTGACCATGATGACTCCTGCGCAGGTGACGCAGACAGGTCGCTTCAGGCAGTCCCCAGCCCGTGGGGCCAGGAGCTCCCGGCGCTCCCAGGGCTAAGTCCAACGCTGCAGCGAAGGTGACAGGGCCCTTCCCGGGTGCCACTGCACCTGTGCGCCCGCTGGTGGCCCCAGCATCACCCCCAGCAGCACCAGCCCTGCACAGGTGAGGACCCCTGCCGACCTTGGAACACTTTGTGCGCAGGGGTGCTGGGTGCCCAGCAGGATTGAGACTTGCCTGTCCTTTCAGGGCCTGGGTTTTCCAGCCTCACTTCTTCCCTCATCCTCATCACATCAGCCTTTTTTGGTGTTGGAGCTGTTAACCCTTCCCTGACTGAAGCGAGGCTTCTCTCTCTGCACTGGGCAGCAGAACGATGTTGTGGTGGGGCAGGAGCATGAGCAAACCCAGCTGCACACCAGCACCAAGGCAGACCAGGGTGCTGAGCCCAGGCCTGCACCATGGCCTGGCTGCCTCCCTCCCAGGCAGCTCTACGTGAAGGAGGGAGCTCTTGGGCCTCAGAATCATGTCACTCTCCTTCCCTCCTCACTCCAGAGGGATCTGGGGAATTTCTGGCTCCCTTTTGCCAGCAGAACGGAGGTATCTCCTCATCTCTATTATCCAATGTGTAAGAGTTTTGGTGGCTCCAAGGCTGTCATAGGGATACTCACACACACAGCCCCTCTCTGTGGAAGAGGGGGAAGGAGCAAAGAGGTCCCATTTCAGAGGCAGTCAGTGCTGCCCCAGCACGCCCGGTAACCAACTGCCTGTGCCAACACACACGTGGGCCTGAGCCCCACAGAGTCTCCTGTTCCTCATGGTGCCAGTCACTCACTCCTGCCAACGCCTGTGCCTGGCACACACTGAAACTGCTTCCCTGCGGGCCACCAGCCATCCCGCCATCTGCGGTACCCAGCACTGCACAGGCAGGACGAGGCTCCTCCATCCGCCTCTAGCATCAGTTCCTTCCTCGCTTCCTGTCCCAGTTCATCCCGTCCCACAGGCCCGCCCCAGCCGCCTTGGCAGAAGTGCAGCAGAGCGGAGGCTGCAGGCACCCAGCTCGGGCTGCAGCCGCAGGGATGGGGCTGCTTGCACGGCACCCCTTACCCGGTATATACTGCACTTGAGTATCACTTCCCCTGCTCCCATGGGGCAGAGCCAGGGCAGAGGCACCGGCTGCCAATGCCAAGTGCAGCTCTGTGAGCTGGGACAGGGCAGCAGGAGACTCATGGGGTGGGTGGCAGAGCCAACAGGTGGGTGCTCACGCAGCTGTTCCCAGTGGGGCCCCTGCTGCGCGCGGTGCTGCGCACAGGGGTGCTGAGTCCCATGCTGCGAGGGAGGCGCCCGGGGCTGCGCGTCGCAGCGGAGGAGCTGGGTGCCTGCGGCCGGGCCCCAGCACACTGCTTCCTCTTTGCGGTGCGGAAGCAGCTCCATGGCAAGTGCTTGCAGGCCAACGTCCCCACAGCCGCTCGGGCGAGCAGGGCTGCGGCCGCCCAGAAAGTGGGCGCCGCGCGGGCAGCACCAGGTGTCGCGGGAAGCCAGCGACGGAGCCTCCTGCCCAAGTGCGGTGCAGCACACGGCAAGGCGCCTGCCGCCCCGGGGGACTGGGCCGGGCCGCACGGAAGCGGCTCGGGGAGCGCGAGCGGCGGGGCGGGCGGTGCCGAGGAGGGGCGGCCGGCGCGACGCCCGGCGCGGGCGGAGGTCGCGGAGCCGAGGCGCGGCCAGGCGGGCCCGCGCCCCCAGCACCGCCGCCGCGAGCCCGTGGGCGCGCTCACCTCCCTGCGGGGCAGCCGGGCCGCCGCGTGCCGGAACTTGGACGCCCTGAAGCGGTTCATGGTGCCCGGAGCGCCGCGCCGCACGATCCGACCCGAGCCGAGCCGAACCGAGCCCCGCCCGCCGCCTGGCCCCGCCCCCCGCTCGCCCCGCGCCGCCACTCAGCGCCGCACGCCGGGCGCTTAGCCCCGCCCCGCATCCCGTCAGACCCCGCCTCCGGCCGCTAGCCCCGCCCCCGGGACCGCGCCCTGGCCCCGGGCCTGGCACGCGCTAGGCGCGGGGTGGCAGTGCCGGCCGTGCGGCTGTGTCCTCCGGGGACAGGAGGCGCCGGGGGCACCCCACGAACGGCCCCCTCAGTGTGGACACCGGAGCCCCTTCCTCTCCCACTCTCCTACCCAGTCCCCCCTCAGTTCGGGCTCTCCAGCTCTGGGGGTGACTGCCAAGCGTCAGAACAAGTCCTGAGAGACCATCTTGGGACAAACTGGGCAGTGGGGATGCCCTTCCTCACCTCCCGCACATCTGGGTTTTGTGGATTCCCATCGCTCTCTGGAGGTGTTGCCACATGATTCCTATTCACATAATCCTACAAGGTTCATGGCTCACAGGTCTCCAGGTCTCTGTACTTAATTCACCCAGGACACAGTGAAGCATTTGGAGATGTAAATGTCTTGAAGGTCAAATGGCTCCGCAGCTGCCTCCCTGCAAGCCTGAGCCTGGGATCCTTAGGGCAAGAATCACCCTCTGCTGCCCAAATATCTCACTGGAGATGACTGCCGCTGCCCTTCTGTGCTGCACGCAGATAACATGGGGGAAACAGCAGATTTTTCGTCCCGTCAGCTCCGCGTGCTTGTCCCCTCCCCAGACTTCCAGGCAGCAGCGAGCAGAAACTTTTGTTTACAGAGAGCTTCCAAGGAAGGGAGCAGAGTAAGCGCTGGATCCTTGCCCGTCCGCAGTACGCACGGACATCCTGCCTGGTCCCTGCTTCATGCTACTGCTTGGGACCTTCTTTCTCCTTCTCTCTTTGCACACTGGCACCCCAAACCTAGGCAGAGCAGGGGACTGTGAGCGCTCAGGGTGCAGGCGACCATGGCCTCATCCTCAGCCAAAGCCCAAAACTCGCTCCCTGCGGCTCTGGGCATTACACAGCCCGGTGCAGCTTCACATGGCATGGAGCTCTGTGGCACCAGTGCGCACGCAGCAACAGGAGACGGGATTTCACACACCGCCTCCCCGCTCAGCCTTGCTTCCAGCCCTCCCACACACCACGGAGCAGAGCGGAGCTGAACCTCCCTGCGGAGCACCAGGGAAAGGCGCCAGCAGCAGTAACTAAGGCAGGAGGTAAATGCATCTGGCACAAGCTACCTGCTGCCTCTAGGCACCCTCCCACCCATGGAACAGGCTAATTCTGATCCAAAGGGGCTTCAGTTCCGCTCAGGGATTATGTTTTACCCACTGAAGCTACAAAAGATGCACAGCCCTTCAGGACTGGAGCAGGAGATCCCATGGGTCTGCAGGCCTGGAAGCACTACCCAAACCCCCTCCAGGGGCTGCCACCCTGTGTCACAGTAGCGTGACCCCCTCTGGTAGTGTGTCACGGGGGCTGGCCGCTCACAATGATCCCCGGGGGATAAATCCTCTTGCCCACGGTCCCACGGCCTCTCCCTCACCCCGCTTGGTCTCTTCTGCCCCTCTCCTCCCACGCGCTCGCGCAGAGTACCCCGCGCGTCGCCTCAGCCGCGCGCCCGCCTCGCGCGCGTGCGCAGCAACGGCCGCCCCCGGCGGCGCGCACGCGCGCAGCCCCCCGCTCCGCCCCGCCCCACGGCGCGCGCGCGGCGCAGGCGCAGGGCGCCGCCGGGGGCCAAGATGGCGGCCGGGAGCTCGTCACGCTGGTTCGGCGCGGCCGCCGCCGCCGCCGCCGCCCGCAGCCGGCGCCCGGGCCAGGGGCGGCTGCTGCTCGTGTGGCTCGTGCGGGGGCTGAGCGCGGCGCCTCCCGCCGCCGCCCCGGCCCGCGCGGCCCGCCGCCTCCTGCTGCCGCTGCGCAGCGCGCTCGGCGCCGCGGGTGAGCGCGGCCCGGGGGGTGCCGCGGCCTTGCCGGGCGGGTGGCGCAGGGGGGAGCGGCGGTTCCCTGGGCCGCGGCGCCCCGATGCTCACGCTGTCCCCTCTGCCCTCCTCTCTCGCAGGGCCCGGGCGCCTTCCCGCAGCGCCCGCCGCCGCCTTCCACAGCAGCGCCGCGGCCCGCGCCAAGGAGGACTATTACCAGGTGCTGGGGGTGCCGCGCAGCGCCTCGCAGAAGGAGATCAAGAAGGCCTATTACCAGGCACGTCCTGCGGCCCCGGCCCTAGGGGGAGGGAAGCTCCTGAGCGGGCCCTTGGCGGGGGACACGGGTCGGGTCGTAGCTGCCCGCAGCATCCCCGTGCAAAGACCTGAAAGCCTTCAAGATCGTACATTCTAAGAAACCGTTCTTTATTTTTATTTTTTCTTAAGGATTCTTTTGTTAGTAACGTTCCTTTAAGTTAAGTAAGTCCTTAAGGAACTTAAGTAAGTCCTTAAGTAAGTTCCTTAAGTTTAACTAGTAAGTTCCTTTAAATTTCCTCTGGTTGCACCCACTGGAGACGAACACTGGGTCTGAATAGGAAAGCCTGTCTAAATAAGGGGAACCCTTATCGAGATGTGGTGCCCTCTTCAAAGGGTTGTTCTTGCTGCACATGTGCTCTGTGCTGGCATCTTGGGCCTCTTTACAGCAAGACTTTCATCCCCGGAATCATGTAGCAGCCAACGGGGGCGGGGGTAACCTTGTGTTTCCTTACAGTGAGCTGATACAGTGAGTGCTTTTAGTTCCCCATGTTGAATGCCAAGCTCTGTCTCATGCATATTTTCTTTTCCTGGCATGTGAGATAACGCTAAAACAAATCACTGTATCTCTAATTTTGTTCTTGTTGTTTAGCTGGCAAAGAAATACCATCCTGATACAAATAAGGATGACCCCAAAGCTAAAGAGAAGTTCTCTCAGCTGGCAGAGGCCTATGAGGTAATTAATATACACAGTTCATCCTTGTGAAAAGGAGGGAAGTCTGGAATAAGACTTGGAGTAGGTGGGGGAAAATATTTCTTCTTCTGTGGATTTTCTGCAAAACTGTCACTATTGTTTCATCTCTTGTATTTTATCCTTGAGCAGAGTCTTTGCTCCAGCAGTGCTTTTATTACCTCTGGGAAGTTACTATATAACCCAAATATCTGATTTAGTTAAATGTGTTTTGACCTTTTTGAGTTTGTGGTCTTTCTCAGTAAGAGTGCCTGGCATAGATGGGGCAGGAGAATCACCAGTCCACTTAAAGCAAGAACACTGTTAGTAGTTACTAGATTTTTGGAGAGAAAGGTACTTGACTTTGCTTTGCATCCTGCCAGTCCAGCTCCTCCTTCCTGCTCTTCAGCTTCTTCAGAAGTTTTTTTGGGCTGGTTTTGGCTCTTTGTAGATTTTCAAATTTATTCCAGCACTCGCT
The DNA here is from genome assembly GCF_059628265.1 of Tinamus guttatus. Lineage (NCBI taxonomy): Eukaryota > Metazoa > Chordata > Aves > Tinamiformes > Tinamidae > Tinamus > Tinamus guttatus. The sequence goes on along the minus strand of NW_028288706.1, from coordinate 4,219,029 downwards.
GCTAACTTTCATGTAACATATTAGTGATCTAATATGTAATGTAAATTATTCTTGTTTATTATGAATTAGCAAAATCATGTCATTTTCCTGACGACTCATGAGGGAATGATGGAAGAAGAGGCTTTCTGATAGACCAGTTGATCGTGACAGCTGGACTAGCCTCCCTAGTGTCACGAAGAAGGTTGGAGAATGGGCTTGCGTGGGGAAAACCTACAGCCTTGGGCTCTCCCGAGAGATGTGACTGTATAAACATAGGCTGTCTGGGACTAGTATTGTTGCTGTACGTCTCTACAGTGTCCTGATGGTATCATTTATTTTATTTTTTACCTCGAAGGTATTAAGTGACGAAGCAAAGAGGAAACAATATGATGCTTACGGTACAGCAGGTTTCGATGCTGGTGCAGCAGGTGCAGCAGGTGCCGGGCGCCAGTACTGGAGCAGTGGCCCATCAATTGATCCAGAAGAGCTTTTCAGAAAAATCTTTGGAGAGTTTTCAGGATCCTCCTTTGGAGATTTTCAGAGCGCCTTTGACCAGCCGCAGGAGGTATGGATGAAATAGGCATATTTTCTGAGTATGTGAGATGGAAAAAATGGAAATAGATGGAGTGTTAGACTGCTACTTGCTGCTCTGCATGTAAGCTTAGGCAAAGAATTTGTTTCTGGGTATGTCAAAAGCAAATGTGTCCCATTGTATGGGTGCTGGTTGGCCTCCAATTCCAAATCACATCTCTGTTGTAAGCTATATGCCTCCGGATAAAGATGGAATATATTTTCTGGATTACAACTGGTTTATCTGGTGTGTTCTGACACCTGTTAATGCTGCTGAACTGTTTTCATCATTGTATAGGCTGTAAGTTGATATACATATGTCTGTTTTGTAGTTTAATGCTGCAAGCCACAGAATAACTTTTAACTGTAAAACGAGCCTTCCAGCTTTTGATTTGACTGTTTAATGGGCTTAACATTGTAATGAAGCCTAAATGTGAGAAGGAGGTTTTGGTTTTCCTTTGTCCTGCAGCTAAATGCACTCTCAGGTATTTATGCTTTTGATTTGTCTTCAGAAACATGTCTGGTATTTAGGACCTCTGGGTTTACTATAAGCAGAATATTCTATTTTGTGGGAAGCTATCCAAGAGGTAGCAGAAAATCTTTGCTGATTACTGTCCTTGCCCAGTAAACAGTTTATGCAAGAGCATGTGCTTTCACTGGCATTAAAAGATTCCACACTTATTGTTGATGTTTTCCTATTAAATAAGGCAAATCACAGTAATGTTTTTAATTATTTTTTCTAAAGAACAGAAAAATGTGTGACTTCTATTTTTACTGTCTTCTTCATTTCTATTCTTAAATGACATTTCTACTGAAAAACTGCTCATCTGACTGGTATGATCATCATTTTTGTGATGTTTGCTATTCTTTTGTAGCCCCTGTTGGAGACATATTATTGATTGCTGGAATGAGACAGAACGTGTGTGTCTGTCCATTTCTCCCACACTCCATTATGGGGATATATTTTAAGCATTGTTTGATATTTGACTTAAGTCTCTTTAAGATCCCATCACATATCACCAATTATGGATTGATGTTCATGTTTCCTATACAGTATATCATGGAACTGACATTCACTCAAGCTGCCAAAGGTGTTAACAAGGAGATGGTGGTGAACATCAACGACTCCTGTCAGCGATGTGATGGGAAAGGGCATGAGCCTGGTACCAAAGTGCAGCGGTGTCACTACTGCAATGGTACTGGCATGGTAAGTGCTTCTGAAGAGACACATTCTTCTGTGTTTTTTTGGGGCAAGATAGTGATTTCCACATTTTTTTTCTATAATCATCAGCTTATCTTGGGTGAAACCAGCTTAATAGATGAGGACTTGATGTTAGTATGTACTAGGAATATTTTCATTGTTTTGAATATGTATTCTGGACAACTGAAAATGATAACCTTGAAGGGTAGATCATCTGCCCAATATGCTATATGCCCAATATAGCATATTTGTATGATGTAACAGTTCTGAAATTCTTGAGCAATAATTGGGATATTTTGGAGTAGGGGCAGGCATGGGAGGGTAGAAAGAAAGTACTGGCAGTGTAAGGATAATCATGACAGAACAAGATGAATGTTACTTAATAGTAAGTAAAAAAAGGATCAACCTTGAGGCTCTCCATTTCCATGCATCAAAATAGGTACCAAAGGGCGATCTATGACCAGAATGCCTTTGTCTGCAAAGCAGGTGTGGTTGGCACAGGGACACTGCAGTCTTTTCCTCACGTGCTGCCATCAGATGATTCTCTCATTCACAGTTAATTTCCATGACTCTTTCCTAAACCCTGGCAGTAATTAATGGGAGTGGATTGTTTTTGGGTTCCTCCAAATACACATGAAAAAGCATCTGTTCCAGCCTTTTATAAGCACTATTCTCACAGGATTTCTGAGCCATTGTTCTGCTGCAGCCCTTACCGAAGGATATCATCCTTGAACCCTGTCATGCTGCGTGTGCAGTTAGAAGGAATCGCATGTGCTGGGCCACTGCCGGGGTGTTGTGGAAATGAAGACAGAAGTAGCTGCCTGGTACCAAATGTTTATACAATTTGGGTTTCCTTTGCCAGGAAACGATAAATACAGGTCCCTTCGTGATGCGGTCTACATGCAGGCGATGTGGTGGTCGTGGTTCCATTGTAACAACCCCGTGTTTGTTATGTCGAGGAACAGGACAAACCAAACAGAGGAAGACAGTGATGGTTCCCGTGCCAGCAGGTTAGTGTTGTATTTGTGAGCTGCTGTCTGTTCAAGTTTAAGCTTAATTGTCTCTAGAGTCTGGCTGCTCCCTGACAAAATGTCAGAGCAACATAAAGCAGCTTTGTTGCAGGGAAGCTATCTAAAGAAAAATGAGGATTGATATCTTGGGGATTGAAAGGATTAGTGATAAGATGTGCATTCTGGTGATGGGTTCATATCTGGTAGATAAAAATATCTGTCCTTCTTGAGAAGAGGTTTTGGATTTTGCATGGATTCTTCTAGGCAGATGTTGAAGAGTGGAACTCTCGAAAGTCTTGACTTGACTCTTTCATTGATACTTAAGGAAACTGGAGGGGAAATCCTCAAAGCCTTAACTTGACTCACAGAGTGGATTGTTTGCCTCTCTCAGAAAAAAAGATAATGGTTGGGGGGGCTGAAAATTTGCTTCTTCAGGACTATCCTGGCTGAGCAACATTTATTTTGCTGTAGCTGAGGGAGGCCTTCCAGTGTTCCTTGGTTCCTTACTTCCCAAAAGAATTTTGTAGGATTTGAAGTAATGAGCGTGTGTAGGGATGCTCCTCTGCCTGGCACCTAGTGACCAGACCTGAGCTCTAAATGTGAACTGACACCTCCTTCCTTTGGCCACGGCTCCTGTGGAGAGTGTTACTGTGCTTCCTACTGGTAGGTCCTGTGCTCCTGGAGGTGCAGGTGCTGCTGTGGTGGCAGGCTTTTGGGATGGCAGGAGGCTGGAACAGAAAGCTTGTAGGTATTTAAGTAACATATGGAGTATAATACCAGGTAAAATAGGATAACATTCCCTGTGTTTTTTCCTCACCACAGGCGTTGAAGATGGGCAGACAGTTCGAATGCCTGTGGGAAAGAAAGAAATTTTTATTACATTCAGGGTATGTATCATTATATGTCATAAGCTGCTCTTATTATTTCCATTGGTTGCTTGTTCCCTTCACAACTGCCTGGCAAGTCTGACTTGAGTGGGGAACAGGAGGAGAAAGAGCAAGTGATCCTTTCAAACAGCTGAAGAAACATGATCCACGTGAACTTTCTAAGATAGCAGATGTGCATTGTGACAAATGGTGGTATGTTAAATTTGTTCATAAAGAATTGGGATGAGGCTTCAGGGTAATATGCATTGTTACAGGATGAGGCTTCAGGGTAATATGCATCAAAATACAGAGTGGGTTCGTGATGCCTTCCATCTTTGACCTGGAGACTTGAGCTGTCTGCTTGCACTGATGAGAGCACTGAGCAGAGCTGCAGGAGTGCGCTTAAGAGCTGACGGGTGATGTGTATTTGTAGAAGGGCACTTTAAGTGCTGATTTGCACATCCTTTGTAGCTGGAGCTCCTGTGTATCTCCTGTCATATGCCTCTGTTGAGGAGCAAGCTTTTTCAGCACCTTTGTTGTGGTGGAGGAGAATTTAGTTCCTTTCTGGTTTGTGGTGCTGTTGCCAAGGTGCTTACCTGCCTTTCCTGGCTTTCCCGTTCAGGGTACCGGACAGGACAGTATCTTCCCTGCTGTCCACAGAATAGCACTGACACTGATAAATTAACAAACTGGATTAGGGAGGGAGTTGCTCAGATAGGAGCACATCTGCTTCCTAAGCCTTTAGCTAATTAAGGTTATGTCAATACCTATTTTTCTCTAAATGACTGAATATTAAATTAGACTTTTTAGCCATGTTGTCTGTGGACAGCAAAGGGTCTGACTGCAGCATTCTGGTATATCTGCTTCTGAGAACTTTGAAAGCAGTTTGCAATGAGAACTTCATATTGTGCTCACTACTCTTTGGAATTGCTTGTATTTTAGGTTCAGAAAAGTTCTGTGTTCAGAAGAAATGGAGCAGATATCCATTCAGACCTCCTCATTTCAGTAGCACAGGCTGTTCTGGGAGGTACAGCCAGGTGTCAAGGCTTGTATGAGACGATCAATATCACGGTAAGTTCTATTATGTAGAAGAGCTGTGGTGTAACATAATGTAGGACAAGAAAAACATGGTGCAAATCTCCTGAGTCTGCTAGTATCAAGTGTTATTGACTGGAGGATTGACTTTCAGGTAATTTGTGACCTGTTTGGTCACATCTCCTTTCGTATCGCCGTGTAATGACAGAGGAAGGAAGGGCAGGTGGATTGTTGGACATACAAAGCACTGCTAAAAATGGCAGGCTGCTGAGTGCTGGGAAAACCGGGATGGTTGTGTTAGTGTCGTCTCATATGTAAGATTCTCCCCAATAGACTGACCTATTTCTGTGTGTTTACAAATACTGTCCATCCAGCTAGGTCCACATATCAGGTCACTTTTGTTTTGGTCAGGGACATTAGATGTCTGTCACAGCAATACTGGATATTGTCTCTTTGCTGATAAGGAAAAGATCACAGTAAACTAGTAACTGGGGAGGAGAGGGTAAAGCCTTTCTCTTACAATTACTTACATCTTGTATCGGAGAGCAGTGAGACGTCCCACTTACGGTCTTCTAAGTTCTTTGATTTTTCCTTCAAAAGCTTTTTCAGCATTTTCATTTTTTCAAGCTTTTTTAAACAGTCTCTGAATGTGTCCAGATGCATGAACATAACAAACTTCCCAATCTTATTTTGAAGCCTGCTGTAGAAATAGGTAATTATTATAGCAATGCCAAAAATCAGCTTGACTCTCTGTGTTCACAGATACCCCCTGGTATTCAGCCAGACCAGAAAATTCGAATGAGTGGGAAAGGCATTCCCAAAGTTAACAGTTATGGCTATGGAGACCACTACATTCACATAAAGATAAAAGTTCCTCAGTAAGTAGATGTAATACAACTTTCTGTGAAATTTTGAACTCCTTGCAAAAAATTCAGAGATATTTTATGAAAATGTCTCATTGCTTTATCTGCTTTGAGTGTTCCTTAGTCAGATGCCAGTTAGTTAATTTCTCACATTGCTTTTTGTTTTCATGTGAGGTAAAATTCTGTTATTTAAAAAAAAAAAAAAAAAAAAAAAAAGCCCAATTTGGGAAGCCAACCGAAAGAATCCTGGAACTATGTAAGTAGCTCTGCACCTGCAGATTTGCCTTGCTGTTTGCTGATTCTGTCCAGGTGCCAGCACCTACATGTTCCCTGTGCTTTTATAGCTGCAACTTAAAGGAACTGAAGTCATTTTGAGTTGCTCTTCAGACTGCTTGTTGAATCCCTGTCCCACTGGTGAAAGAAACTTTATAGTTTGTGTTGCTGCACTCAGCTGGGGTGTTTATTTCCGGAGCTCTCCTTGCCAGCTGTAGCTTTTGCTGCAGCTCCACATGGTTCTCCGCACTTCGAAAGACTTTTTTTACAGCAGCTGGTGAAATGCAGTGGGTCATATCACTCCTCTCCCCTTTGGGCTTATCCTTAATAGAAAGCTCATATTAAGAGCGCCATAGGGATTCCGAGTGTATTTCAGATGTACTAATCGTGTACGTCCAGTAGCTGCCTCTTGTGTGTGCTGCCAGATTAGGAAAGCCTATAGATAACATCCTTCCTAAAGATAGTGGTAACCAGCAATCTCTGTATTGACCTGCAGAAGGCTGACGGATCGCCAGAGAGCTTTAATGATGAGCTATGCTGAGGATGAGACAGATGTGGAAGGCACAGTGAACGGAGTCACAAATACATCATCAGGTAAGCAGGGGGGATTAGCGCTCCCTTCTCCCGGAGCTGGTGTGGGAATGCAGAATGCTTCCCAAGGATTCACGGGGAGGAAGGCGAGCCAAGGTGACCTTTGGACAAGGTGTCAGTACAGACTGCTGAGCATCTTATTTCAAGAGTTGTTTTTATAGGTATGATAGTAATAGGCTGTAGCATAAAGCAGGGAAGTAGAGAGGGCATCACTGCAGTATTTACAGGGCAAATCTGTGCATGAACAGAGAGTAGAGTACTGTTACCTCTAGGATACCTCAGAGCCTCAACAAGTTCTGGTAAGGAATGCCTTGAGCTGCCTACTTTTATCCCTGTGCCAGAAACAATTTGTCTTAGTAGCAGAGGTAGAAGAGGGGAATATGATTCAGCTTAGTTCTGAGTGAGCTAATCTGTTCTCAGCACTCACTGCTGTCCTCAGTGAGAATGTTTCTTAATTGTGACCCCCATTGAAGCAGTCACTTCCAGCCCAGGAATGTCATGGATATCTGCCAGGAATGTCCCGACCAACTGCAGTGAGATTCAGTGGGCAGCTTCAGAAAACCTCGGAGTGTCCTCTGTCATTTGTCACTAGCTTTGAAAATCCAGAATAACTGTTTGGGATTGAAGATGCCTGTGATGCTCCTGGGGTTTGAGGTCTAAATTACTCCTTAAAATTGGAATGGAAATGTTGCTGTCAGCATCACTGTAAGCTCTACTCAGTGCATACAGGAGAGTCTTGGACAGAAATGCCAGTTATTGCTGGATGTGGCTCCAGTCAATACACAGCATCGAGTACAGTGGAGGGCCTGAAGTCAGTGGGAGCTTCGTAAAGCTGCTCCTCCTGCGCCAGGTTAAACTTTTTGTTGCAGCAAAAAAAAGTGTATTTTTAAGTTTCACTGAGTTATCTGGCATAAGAGCTAAAGGCATAAGATACATGGTAGAACATACAGATCAAAGCAAGAGCTTTGTTCTTTGCTACTGGAGAGGATTTTTTTTTTTAACCTTGTATTGGAACTATGAATTTCTTAAACTTTGTTAGGTTGTGATCCATTTTTATGTAAGAAACCTATAAAGAGATTTAAGACTGTGTACAGCAAAGCAAAGGTGACAGTCTGGGAATTCAAGTCCTCTCTATTTCAGATAACAAATCCTGAGGAATATAGGCTGCTGCAGGAAAGTTCAGTATATTGGAAAGGTGTGTGGCATATGTTTATCAGCATTATATTCCATAGAGCTTTCATAATACGGAAGTTAATGGGATGTCTTTTCCAGTGTAGGTAAGCATTAAGGGTGAATCCTAGCACAAAGGGGAGAGATCTCTAAGCAAGTCTCTCACCACAGCTTTTTAAAGATGTTTATGGGTCAAGGGGGAAAAATTGTACAAATTTGACTTTAAGACATAAAATTGACAGTTTTACCACACTTAAGTTAGCAGGTGGATTACAAACAATATTAGTAGTTTATAGTACAGAGACAAATTATTGTTGAGGGTAGGAATTTTTTTCTGGAAAGCAGAACATAGCAGAGGCATTTTGCCACAGGCTGCAACATTTCACACCATTGCATCAGTCTGAACTCAGGAGTTCAGTGTGGGAGGATGGGGAGGACTGGACTTTGCTTTCTCTGTGTGTAAAGAAAGCTCAAGGAGGATTTGACAACGTTGTCATTGATGCTTTTAATGCAGAAAAAGCAAAATGATCTCTGCTGTTCTAGCTGTAGCCACTTTTCAGGCAGAAATCTTCTTGGGGTTTGTCTATATAGTAAAACTAGCTGGCCAATACCTGCTAAAAATCCATTCTGGACAAACACTTGTTCTGAAATACTTGTGACCTTTTCCATTCTATCTGGAGACTTTCTAAGCAACATAAATATGATTCCTCTAAGACACATCTGTTTAGTTTTAGCGTATCCCGGTGAAACTTTCTCAGCTGCCCAAGCTCTGGACTATTGGAAGTGGGGTACTTTCAGAGGAGGGGATCCCTGCCTTTATTGTATAAAACCTTGTTCCCTTGCTCAGCTGGAGGGCTCCAGAGAGGGGAAGGGAAGAGTCTTACCTGGGCTAATGTTCTTTTCCTCCACTTCTGGGGTCTGGGCTTTGCTGTCATTCCAGAAGGACTGTGGGTTGCTGATGCTCGTTGGCATGTGGGGCACAGGAGATGCCTGTATGTGAGGATGCTGGCAAAGCCAGCTAACGTCAGACTTTACTGCCCTCCATTCCCAGTCTAAAATAACCCTGTCACTTTGTTTAGTGTGGTGACTGCTGATGAGAGAGGTAGCTGGAGTGGTTTGAGGAATGAATCTGACTGCAGCCTTTGCTGTTTGTGTCCAGGTGGCAGGGCCACGGCTAGCGCTGAAGCAGGCGAGGATAGGCCTGAGGCTGAGGAGAACAAGGAGGGATTCTTTACCAAACTTAAGAAAATGTTTAGCTCCTGATATGCCATCTGAGGTAGGAAGCCTCTTATGTTTTATTGTTGTTTTCCCCTCACATGAAGCAGAACTTGCATTTCTTGGGCAGTAGAAGCAGCAAAGGCACAGCACTGCTTCTCGCTTAGCCTCAGGCCTTCCAGCCACTTCCAGCTGTATGAACAGCCTTAGCTGTCCTGTATTACCTGGAGCAAAAATCCATGGACTAAGTTACCCCGTGGCTGCTACAGAAAGGGAAATGCTGGATACGTTTTCAAGGAGCTGACTGGCCCTTACCTTTAACTCCTGCAGCTCTGCTTCCTGCAGTACTTGCTCATGCAGTGGCTGTACCTGATTCAACACAGGGAACCTGCTCCTAGAACACAGCCTGGCAAAGCAAGGCCCTGCAGAGCCTCAGGTGCTCGTATCTACAATTTCTTTGTTGTTAAGTATAACAGAGCCTGTGGTGCATAATTGAGCACCGCGTTGTAGCTGCAGGTGCCATTTAGTCAGCACTGAGCTGCTGTGAGGGAGCACTGTGGACTTGAAATAACCTACTCAGCCATGACAGGCTGTGGTGTCTTGGATTGCAGGGCCTCAGCTTCCTCACACTTTAGGCAATTCATAAGATTCTTCAAACTTCTCAGTTCTCTCTGGCAAACAAGTGCAAGTTGAAGGCAGCTGGGGAGGTGCTTTTTTATCTCCTGCACTTGTAAAACAATTTGCAGCATCTACGTGTCTTAGACTGATTCATTCAGGAAGTGTTGAACATTTCCTTTACTTCAACTGCAGGGAAACGTTCTACTGGAAACTAGGAGCCAGCAGCTGCATATCATGGCAGGGGGTTCTAGAGAGCAAAGAAAGTCGATCAGCAGCACAACGAGAATCCCAGCTGGAGAGGCCACAAACCACTGAGGCACCAACAACCATCTGCTGTCCTAGGAAATGGTAACGAAGGAAAGTACTGTCTTTGCAGTAATGACGCAGACGCTTCTTCAAGTTGCTCCTCAAGTTTCTACTGCTGCTGGAAGTTCACTTGGATTCCTGTAGTACTACTGGTAAAATTAAAATTGAGATATTAATTAGAATCCAAAGCAGTGGAAATCTAAAATAAAAGCTGTCCTTCCAGCCCAGAGTGAAGCAGTTTGCTGTATGGAGTCCAAGATGACCTCTTTCACTCGGGTGCCCTTCTGAGTGCTGGATGTGTGGTGAGCTTGTTACTGCTTCTGTTCCAGGAGACTTGGTGCAGCAGTGACTCTTGACCCTGTCTTCACAGCAATCTCCTGTGCCCTTCTAGCTGTTGTGTACACTTCTTAGAGTGGGCTGTCTCCCTTCGGCGGAGACGTGTCCGCACATATTTGCCATGGGCTCATCAGCAGACCTGGCGTTTCCCAGTTGTGTTGATGTCCTGCACAGAGAGCAGTGATGGGTTTCCCTTCCCGCCAGTGTGAACTAAAGTTACAACGCAAGTGCTGTTGCTTTAAGACTGGTACAAGTTTCACATCAGCTCTTTGAAAAACCTTTATGGCTGCAGAGTTTAATGATGAATGATGATGCCTCATTACCACCAAGCCTGTTTCCAGTTTGGGGCAGTTTTTCCTTTTTTTTTTTTTTTTTTTTTTATGTTGGCAAAACAGATAGTGTAAAGGACTGGTCTAAGAATCATTGTCTTTTACTGTACCTAGTGTGTGCGAATACAAGAGAAGTGGTTCGCTCTTTCCAGATGGAGTCAAGCTCTTGCAGTGAGTATTGTCATGGTTACTGTAGCCGGCTGTTACTAGTTATAACTTGCAGGTACCATCAAGCCCACTCACTAATCGACCAGTTAAAGAAGGAAATGTCATAGTCTTGCCCTTTTTAATTTGCTGAAATAAAGCACGCGTTGGCTCCTGATTAAACTGTCTGTAAAGTGAATCTGTATTCATGTAAATAAGATTGATTTCATAAAGATATTTAACACCTGCTCTGCCTTACTGCCTCGTGTGCTCTTCCAGACTCCTGCCTGCGCTGGTTTGGCTCGTTTTCCTTCCTCAGCAGCACGGACCAGGAATGAAGGTCTTTTCTAGGGGAGAGAATGTATCTAGATGTCCAAGTATGTTGTGGCCACAAGTGACTTGAACAGGCAGGGCTGTCCCTGATCTCTTGTGTAACCAGAGCTTTAAGGGTGCTGTCAATAAGCCAAGGTGGGAGAAAGTGCTGTTAATGAGTCTTATATCCTTCCCCGAAGAAGAGGGTTAGGGTTTTTTAACAGCAGGTAAAGAACCATCTTGTAAAAGCGCTGCTTAATGAACAGGGCCAAGGGCAGCAGACAAGCTGGAAGCCAATTGTTTGGCTCCAGTAAAGATTAGTTTCTGTTACTGCAGTCTCGGGAAAGAATTCCCAGGACAGAGGCTGTAGCTTCCAGGCTCTTGGGCAGAGGTAAGGACTGTTAACCTGCTCCTCCAGGCGAGCTGTAGGCTCCTGATCACCAGTTCCCTCACCCTGAGAGCATCATGGTGCTCACTGAGAGGATGGTTCCTTCCCCGCTCAGTGGGTAAGGCTTGGGTATAGACCTAAGGGAGGAAGCCCCAGTGGGTGAGAGGTGCCACCTTACCCAGGCTGGAGGCATCTCCCTGTGGGGCTGGCTGCAGACGGGAGGACCTTCCCCAGCCAGCAGGGCCTATGGACGGGCCTGGTGCTCCATCCTGCCTCGGCTCCGGGTGTGGAGAAGCTGCCTGACGCTCGTGGCTCTGCCCCAGCCTGGGCCACGCCGAGCACCAGGCAGTGCTGTGGCCTCCTCTGTCAGACGTGGGCTAACCCTGACCTTCCTCTTCCTTCCTGCTCTGGTTTCTTGCGGCCTCTGCTGCCATGTGATCTGCTAGAACTGGTGCCAAATCCTCTTCTGCAGCCGGCGCTGGCTGCCCCACGCTGCTCCCGTGTTCCCGAGATCCCAAAGCACAGGGGGAAGCCGGGGAGTGCGAGTGTGTGGCTGGGCCAGAGGGGGCACCCCTGCAGTTCATAAATCCAAGCACTCGAGAATCGGGGCAGCTCCAGGCCCTGCTGGGCAGCATCCAGCACTATCCTGGATGAACGCTGTCTGTCCAGGCCGCGCTGCGAGCGGTGCTGCCCGCGAGCCAAGCCACACAAGTCAGAAAGGGCTGGTGCATCCTGCCCATCCCACCAATTTCAGTGCCACTCACAAGCTTCATGAGGAAGGCTGAAGATGCTGCAGAGCTCTGTATGTAATGAAAGATGCATCAAATTAATCCTGCCAGAAACTGGAGATGTCCAGTGTGGTAGGTTTAGTGGGTAATGAGCTTCTGAATTAACTAACTGGCCATGAAAGGTGTGGGGGATGTGTTCTATACATTTACAAATAAATAATTCAGATTAATTAACATAAATGAATCAGGTAGAAAGTGGGATCAGGAGGTGGGTGTGTAGCTCAGAGGGGCTTGCGCACAGGCACTATTTTTGATGCGAGATATCTTTAGCGTCAGCTTACAGGGACGGTGACAGCTGAAGTGAATTTCCAGACGCCATCTCCTCCTCAAACAGGCCTCTGGATACAGGGAGAAATTACTAACATTTCTTACTTACTGAGAGGTTTTAACCCCTTAGATAGAGCATAAGGTCTGTGGTCCAGGATGGAGGTCTGAGCTCCTGCTTTCACCCAGGCTTCCTCCCCGTGCAGCTTGTGTCCATTCACTGATTTGGCCAGACTTGGTGGAGAACAGTCAGGAAGTTGGAGGGAGACTGAGAACCTGGGCCGTAGCACAGGGTGCAGGTGCTGGACACACAGGGCAGAGAAGGCCGCAGGAGGAGCAGGGCTTAGAGGGGTTGCAGAAGAAACCTTCCTTCTAGCCATGCTCAGAAAGGAACCACAAACCAGCCAGCCCTGTCATGAGGCCAGATAACCCTTTAGCACTACTGCAGAGCGAGGCCCAGGTGGGAAGGCAGAAGGAGCTGCCTCCTACGGGATGCAAGTTGTGTTAACAGTACGTCCTGCCCCTGGATGGAGTGTGCAGGAGGAATACCTGATCCCTGGAGATCCAGAGTGCTGCTGTTGGACACGTGCAATTGAGACGTAACCGAGGAATGAGCTTGTTTGAAAAATGCCCTGTCCTGGCCACAGCCTAAAACTTTGTCCATCTCTGGAACTGATTCTCTCAAGCCCTGGATTTTCTCAAGCCTGGGATCTTCTCTAAAGAGAAGAGCAGACTGATGGACATTGTTTCTGCTACTGTATTTTTGTACTCTAGGACAGTTTTCGTACTCCAGGACTAAAAGGATTTTTGTGCTAAACTCCCAGGGCTTACCACTTACCAAGCAGAAGGAAAAGATTCTCCTGGTCCAGGAAAGTATCTTCACAGGGGACTTCTACGAGGACTGCAGGTCAGCATAGGGAGGACACTCAGCACGGCACTTGGGCACCTGTGTAAACAGGAGGTGTGAACTTCAGGGATTCACCAGTCAGCAGCTAACAGAAATTATCCAAAATTCAAAGCCTCGGCACCTTCAGGTCAAATCTGTGACTAGGCTGAAATACCTCTGAGAGGCAGGGAGCTCTGAGCTGGACATGGCCTCCTTCCACACCCACATCAGAAGTGCCTGGGATAGGAACAAGTAAGTCACTCAGCTGAAACGCCATCTCTCAGGGGTTCCTGTTAGTCCATTGCTTAGGAGGAAGCCTCTGCTCCAGGAGATGGGAGCTCCAATTCTGCAGGAAATGGCTAAGACTAGAAATTGTTCTTTGCACCAGGAGTATGTTTATTCAGTAAAGAACACACCCTGAGTGCTGTTTTATATGGAGTACCTTACACAAATTAAAATACTTCATGGAATCAGATATACCATAAAACATTGTGGCAAAATGATAACAGTTGAAATAATAATCTCCCTTTTCCAAAACCTAGGGCTTGGCAAGACTAGAGCTTGGCTGATGTCGTACAGCCTCTTCAGCTCTGGTTTGCAATTATCCATTTAGATGCAGCTTGATTAGAGCTACCTGTGAGACCCACACGGCTCCCGTGGAGCAGTTCTCATAACAGGATGTGCTATTTCTGCTTGTTTTGACTGCAGGCTGCTCCCTGCACGCCCAGCAACGTGAGGCCCGGGGGCACAAACCCCCTTTCCTGCAGCCACCCCAGCTGCAATTGCTTTGCTCTATGGTGACGTGGGTCCAGCTGCTCAGAGCCAAACCGTGAACGAGAGCAAACAGGAGCCACGGGCAGAATGGCTCTGGAGGAAGGAGAGCTGAGTCCTGCTCCTTGGGCTCTTCTAATGTTTTCAGATACAACTTGAGATTGCTGGTGGAGGGGGAAAAACTGCATCTGTGTGTTGCCCAGCAAAAGGAAAGAGCTTGCACGAGCTATGCTGACACCAGCGTGCTTAAGGACATCTCCTTGTGGTTTTAAAGCCAGCTTGGTGCTCACGGCTGGCGAGGATGCACGAAGCAAAAAAACAAAGACCGCTTGGCTCTCCGGGCTTTGCTCCTCGTGGTTTTGGTGCCAGGGGATCTACTTTCATTTGCGCATGGTCCAGACGAGCTGTAGCTCTCCTGGGAGAGCAGCCTGGCCTCGGGGAGCAGCCGTGCACTGAGCACCTACCTCCCTGAGCTGCTGAGACGGGCCCAGCGCAGCACGGGCTTCACATAGGATGTGGGTGGTTACGAGATGCTGCGTCGAGGCCAGGGGTTTCGCTGTAGCTACTCGCAGCGATTTGCATAGCACACGGCAGCCTGGCGGCTCCGCACGGGCAGGAAGGAAGGTCGAGCGAGCCCCACAGCGCAGGAAGGGGCAAGGAGCAAACTGAAAGAGAGAGGAGTCACTCAGCTTGAACGGCCTCAGCGCGGGGCTGGGGGCTGCTGCTTCACCCACCTGCAGGTGCCCATCGCCAGGGTCCCCACCGCCCGCCAGCTCCGCTGTGCCCCCTTGGAGGGGCAGGGAAGGTCCCGGCACCCAGGGACATCCGGCTTCCATCTTCTTTCTTGAACGACAACAAGGTGTCAACAAATCGCTCCGTGAGGAGGCTGCCGCTGCGGAGGCCGGCGCAAGGCCTGGGCGATGGAGAGACCCCACGGCCAGTGGCTGTGACTAGGGATGGCTGCTCTGCCCTTCTGCTCGTGTGGAGACCCAGAGGAGGTGGCACGAAGCCCAGGTGAGGTTTGGGTGGGGAGCTTTGAACTCTGCCTTTTTCCTCATGGAGGGGATGGCTTGAGGGGGTCTCGAGGGAAGGGAAAGCATCGTTGGTGCTTCACTACAGAGAAGGGTTGCTGGAGACCATCTGCTGCGACGGCTCCATGAAATGGAGTCGCTGCGCAGGGCTGGGCCTATCTGCGGTGGCGCGGGGAACTGTTCTAGAAAGGTCACGGGAACAGACAACAAGAGACTAATTTCCCGTGCCACCTCCCAGAAATGTCGCCGGCCGAGGAGAGCGGCTCGGAGCAGCCTCGTGCTCCGCTCCGAGTTGCTGGCACGGCA
This sequence comes from Tinamus guttatus, assembly GCF_059628265.1. NCBI lineage: Eukaryota > Metazoa > Chordata > Aves > Tinamiformes > Tinamidae > Tinamus > Tinamus guttatus. Next base: position 4,203,777 of record NW_028288706.1, on the reverse strand, counting down.
CCTGGCACCGGCTTGGCTGTGCTGGCACATCCCAGCTCTTCCCAGATGGGCTCCCAGGTGACCATCCTGGCTTGCTGTCCCCCTCCTACAGCTCAGTCAGAGGTAGAGAGGTTCAAGGAACGCACCTAAGCCTTGGGGGCGAACACCGAAGTCTGAAGAGTTGCATCTGGCACCTCCTCAGGCCTTTTCACTCGGCGGGATCCTCAACCCCTCCGTGCAAACCGCAGGTGCAGGTGCAAGCTCAAGGCGCAGCGGTGCTGCTGCGTGTGCTGCAAGGGGAGCTGCGGGCGCCGTGCGGCTCAATCCCGCACTGCTCAGCCATGGACGTGGGGAGGAAGGACACATCTCCTCTCGGCACGGAGCTGTGGGAGCAGAAACGCAGCCTCAGCAAATTCCTTCAAGTTCTTCTCAATATTTGAGTCAATATTTGAGATGGAATTAATATTTGGGGAATGAGTTTGTCTTAGTGAGGCTTTAGATGACAGTGAGCTCTGTCGCAGAGGTGACACATTCACGCAGCTCAGATTATTCTTCTGATTGAGTTTTTGGAAAAAAAAAATGGTAGGAGATAGATTTAGGTTATTCAAGGGACCTTGGGGGACTTCAGCCTGTACCACTGCTCGCTGCTATAGGGCCTCCTGGTCAGGCAGTGGAGAGACCTGGCCACCCCAGGCCACACGCAGCCGCAGCCGCCCGCAGAGCGTGCTGTGAGCGCGGCAGGTCTCAGCTCCAGACCTTGAGTGATGCTTCACACTGACTCGTATCTACAGGAGAGGGGCTCCGAGCACTGCCTGGGTTCAATTGGCCCCTGTAGTTTTGGAGGAAGCCTGGTAAGCACAGAAGGGCCTGGCAGCTGTGCGTGCCTGGAAAACTTTCTGTAACTGCAATAATTCTGCAAGCATCAAACTCAGAAAGCAGGACTAAAGCCTTAAGTCACATGCAAGCTTAGGTAATATGGGAATTACTCGCAAATCTTCCAGGTTCATAAATGGGTAGAATGCAGAATAATGTAAAAAATACTTCATTGCTTCACCAAAATAGTGTTTTGATACTTCTGTTAGGTTCTGCCAAAAGGTGGCAGCCTGAGTTAGGGGTTTGCAAAAGTGATCGTTGAGAGGAATGTGATGTGGGACGTGCTGGCCTGGTTGTTTCTGTGTACAGCTCAGGGGCCAAGAGCCCCTGAAAGCTGGGATCAAGTCACAGTGGGATCAAGTACCGTGGGACTCTTCTCACTGACCTGGACTGGGGTACCTGGCTGCCGTCACGCAGTCTCAGCTCGGGGAGCGGCGCAGGCCAGGACGCCGCGGGGAGGAAACCCAGCGCGCGTCAGGAAACGGTGGGGAGGGTTCGTAGGCTGGTTTCTGTCTGAGCAAATGCTCTTGCCATGTCTGGGAGAGAGAAACCACAAAGGAGATGGGGCGCTGGGCCTTTGGGTTTGGTCCACCAGATCTGAAAGACATTGCACCAGATCAGAGGTTTTTGATTCCTTGGCTCTCTAGGCACCCCCAGCTAAGGTAGCAAGAGGCGAGCACAGGAACGAGAGGCTTTATAATAAACTTGCATGCTGCAGATGGGCCGTTTTCAGTTGTTTTCCATGTGCGGAGCCCTGCAGCTCTCCAAGAGAGCAGCCAGTTCTTGTCCCACAGTCTGATGCTCGCAACAACAGGGCACCTACAGCATCCCAGCATGCCAGGACCAGCGTGGCCCCCAAGCCCTGCAGGCCACAGGCAGCAAGGGGTTCTCGAGGTGTTGAGCAGACCGCCCTGCCCCTCATGGGCCCTGCTCCGCACTGCAGCTGCTCAGGCAAGACGCCCAAGGGCGCAGGGTGTGCGCTGCGCAGGTGCCGCGCGGCTCGCAGCTGCGGGGAGCGCAGGGCTGCCTGCGCCGCTGCGGTCTGTGCGCAGGCCGAGCAGCAGAGCTGCGGCTGGATGCGTCTCCGAGACAGACGCCCGCCTGTGCTGCCTCTTACCTGCTCTCGGGCATGGCACGAGCGAGGACACGTGGCCGAAGCTCCTTTAGAGGACAGCAGTGTCTTGTTCAATGGAAGAGTTTTCTGTGGGGAGAGAGAAACATTATCAGAAATCCACCGTGCCCAAGGCGGGTGGCAGCACAAACCTTCCCGCACGTCACCAGCTCCTGGCTCGGTAGGGGATGGTCCCCATGTCCCCAGAAACCCATGTCCTGTAGCAACCCATCGGGTGGATGGCTGCTCCTGGGACTCTGTCAGTGACATGGGAGCACTCTCCTTTTAGGTGGGAAAGAAATGGCTGATTTTACTACCGGGTGAACAACTTAAAGGTTTCTCTTTCCAAGTATTTCTCATTGCTACTCCCTGGGAAGCTTGGCAAGGGATGTGAAGGACAAGAGAGGGAGAGGTGATGTCTGAAGTTGAGCACTGAGTCATGCCAAGTTCTGGGGAGCAAAACCCCAATTTCCCTCCCTGGGGCTTGCAGACACCATTTATCAGTTTGGCTGCACAGCTGCTCATCACTACCTGCTCCCTGTCCCCATTCTGGGACAGGGTCTGCTGGGCCCTGCAGTAGCTACAACCCTCCGTGCCTGGCCAGGCTCTGGCAGGGTGCAGAGCGCCCGGCCGAGCTCCCTGCACACGGGATGGCTGCAGGTGCTGCTTTGCCACTCTCGGCACTGGGGAACACGGAAAATCATCCCAGTGGCCTCATGACAGACTGGTCGTGGACTGGAAATGACCCGCATCTCCCTGTGGGTTACACAGATTGGCTCTGACTGGCCTCGACCCTCAGACAGCTCCTATTAAAGCACCTAACACCCCTCGCCTAACTAGGATGCAGCCTCCGGAGCACTCAGCATCACCTGAGCTGCCCTAGAAGTTTCCAAGTGAAACCCTCTCTATTGGAAGCAGAGCAGAAATGCTGACACTACAATATTTGCTCTGATTTATTCTCCAGGCCAGACACTCTTGCATGAGCTAAACTGAGGCTGCAGACTCCCAGCAGCAGTACTGTATTTTGAAATGGCACTGGAGAACATGATCAAATAATCTCTGGCATTAGAACAGGTTGTCCCGAAAGGGCTTTCGTTATCTGGTCATATTTACGAGAAAAGACCAACAGAGAAACATTGCTACAAACAGGAAAAACAAAACAAAACAACCACTTCTTGCCTTTTGGCTGCATTGCCAGTTACACGGCAGAGGGGAAGTGGTGCCTGCTGTCTGCAAAGGCTTAACTGAACCTACGGACCAGTTAGAGAGAAGACGACATCAGCAAAGAGTGAAAACAGCAGTGAGCGGCCCGCAGAGCTCCTCTAATTGACTCTTGTGCCCCAGTTGTGCCAGACCTGGCTGTGGGGCAGAAAGCAAGGCAAGCTGAGCTGCTTGGCAGCCCTGTGCTGTGGGACAGCGGGAAGAGCTCTGCCCAACCTCTGCAAACAGGAGGGCCACAGAAGGGCACGCATGGAGGAGCAGAAGGACCCACGTTCCCTTGTGGAGGCAAAATCTGTGGGTTCGGACCCAGCCAGGCTTAGAACAGCCCCCGGCTTCCCCTACCCCACCCATGCAAACCCATGTGGCCACACAAGCAGCTCCTGTGTCCCACGGGGACGCGTCACCTGGGAGCATCCCGAGCGAGGCAGCCCTGTAGGCCAGACCTAGGTGTTCTCTGCTTATAAAGCAATTGGATTCAGCCCTGAGGTACACCTGGAAGAGAAAAAGAAGAAGCAAAAGAATAAAGAGAAAGAAGAAAAAAGAAAGAAAAAGAAGAAGAAAAAGAAAAAGAAAAAGAGAAAAAAAAAAAGTGGTTTGGCAGCAGTCCTGCCCTCACAGGGCAGGGAGCAGGTGGGTGCTCCTCCTCTGAGCAGGAACACGATTAATCTGCGCTGCCAAAAATGGAGCATCTCGAGCGCCCTGCAGCAGGATGTGGTGTTCGCCACCGCGCAGCAAGCGGCCATGGAGGCAACGAGTGAGCTTGAAACTGAAATGGGCCCTCTGCGGCTCTGCCTCAGCTTCCTTTCTAGCAAAGAGAAAGCAAACTCACAAGCGATTCCTAGTCCTGCTGTCCCTTGGGTGATGAGGCTGGCCCCTGAACACTTGCTGGGCACCCTGCAAATGGCCTGGGGACCAGTGCCATCATACAGGGCATTAAAACGATCACTGTCTGCCCAGAAAAAGCACTGGTGTAAGTGGTGGTGGTGGCGGCACTAAGGTGGTGCATGGAGTTGGGGCAGTCGGACAGTGACGCTGCAGCACCACGGTCCCTGCCTGCCTCTGCCAAGTTTGATTCATGAAGAGCTCATGAATGCTGCGCTGCTGCTTTCTAACATCCCAGGGTCAGGCAGGGCAGTGCCGGGATCGGCACTTGAGCTCTGATAGCCAGAATGCTGCACTGGGACCGTGGCAGGGGCTGTGGGACAGCTGGGAGCCACCAGCTCAGCCAGCGCTCCGTGTGCCAGCGCCACGGGCGCCTCTCCTCCGGGAGCTCCTGGCTCAGCTTCCAGCTGACAGCCTGGCTGCAGCGCAGCCGCTTCTCTGGCCCCAGCCGGCACAAGCTGTTCCACAGCCATTAGGATGAGCTCTCCTGCCCTGGGAGATTCCTTCTCCCCCATGTCCCCAGCATGCTGCAAGGGGACAGGCCCTTTGTCCAGCACCACGTAGCAAAGCGCTAGCTCAAGGCTAGCTCCTTCCCATACTGCTGCTGATGCTTCTCCTCTTGTCCCAGGAAGATGGATACAGGCTGAGTGCGGCGGAGGGAGCCTCGCCTGACGCCGTCTGCTGCCACCGTGCCGGAAGGGAGCTGGCCAGCCCATGGGAAGGCGGGGGACACAGGCTGACGGCCGTGCTGCTGCGGACAGCGTGCTCCTTGCCCAGGGCTCGCTGATGTCTCGGGAGGCCTCTCATGGAAGGTGAGTGGCAGCAGGGCAGGCACAAGGCAGCCCTGGAGCAGAGCTGAAGCTGAAAGAGAGGAAAGCTGCAGGGTTGCCAGGCTGAGGTTCTGCACTGCTGTGGGCTGCTTGAATGACATGGGAGATTTGCACTGAAGGGATGTCTTTGGTAGTGCAGGTCTGTTTGAATCCTCTTTGGGAGGGCTGCAGTGACACAACAGGGTCCTACAGATAACTCCTTAGAGCCCCACATCCATACCACAGAACACTGGTTCTCAAGCTGTGGTCCATGGGCCAGACTGATGGGCAGAATGATGTTTGAAGGAAATCCATCATCTTGGTAGAGTCTTCTCTTACAAGCAGAGTGAGATGGGGTGTCAGGGTGTGAAGACTGATAGAGATTCTTGGTCCAAGGGCTTGGGGACTGCTGTGCAGACACAGTGGGAAAGGCTCTCTCTGGAGACAAACAGTCTTCCTTAGACTGTTACCTCTGCATTTACTCTGCTTCCAGGAAGAAATGTAATTTCATGATCATGTTCTTAGGTTTCTTTGGCTCTGGTTTCTACAGCTGATGTCTTGGCCAAGCAGCTCCTAATAAAATAGCCCGCCACAGCTTTAAGATGGTGTCGTCCCAAGGAGAACGTTGTTAGTGGCAGATCCCTCTGAGGTTTAGTTCACGCCCTGCTCACAGTGGGATCAGGTGCTCCACTGCTGTGGTTTCTCATTGCCCACCTGCCATGTACCCAGGGCTCATACAACCTCCAGCCCCCTTGCTCTGCCCTCCCACAGAGGCTTGGATCAACCGCTACCAGAAGCAGCTGGCGAGGGCCATCTCGCCCCAGTTCCTGGAGGAGATCATCTGCTACCTGCGCAAGCTGGAGCTCCTCACGGCAGAGGAGGCCGGCCGCGTGCAGGAGGTGAGCTCCGTGCCAGAGCAGGTGAGGGCCGTGGTGGATGTCCTGGCCGGCAAGGGCAGCTACGCCTCGCAGTCCCTGCAGACCTTCATCGAGACCACCAACTCCCAGCTCTACCTCCACATCACCGTCTATGGTAGGCAGGCCACAACGGGTGTCTGTGGGCACGTTCTCTAGTTATGGGTGCACATGGGCACGTTCTCTGGTTACGGGTGCTCGCTGGAGCACCCCTGAGATGTGCACAGAGCCAGGCTGCACTGAGCAGCTCGGTCAGGTCAGGAGCCCTGCACAAGTGATGGGGTTGCGCCAGGGGCTCCTCGAGGCTCAGCTGGGCAGGTGACAAGAGCTCCATGGCAGGTCTGAGGCCTTCCTCCAGGCTCGCAGTGCATCTCCACGGGCAGCCCTGGCATGCATCAGTGGCCACATGGGGGCAATGGCTCATGCTCCTTTCAGGCAGAGCAGAGGGCCAAGGCAGCATCTAGGCTTGAGCGAGTCACAGGAGAGAAAGAGGCAATTTGGGGAGAATACAGCACAGACGCCTTACCTTGGAAGGTGGCACGTCCCAGGGAATTCACTCAGGCAGTCTGACAGAACTGGATAAATCCTCACTGCCACCCCACTGCAGCAATGTCATTATCAGAGAGGCAGCAGGAGCTCAGGCAGAACCCGCACCCTCTGTGACTATTCTTCAACCTGGGAAGGGGGAGAAACAACAGAAAACATCTCAGACATGCTAAACTGCAGCTTGGAGGCATCTCCTCTGGGCTCGCTAACCAAAGGCACCAGCCCTAACATCAGCCCTATACAAAATAACTTCTCAGGGTTATGCTTAATAAATTGCCACCTAGGTAGTGAAATGCAACTTCCTGCAGCTTTCAGTGGGGAAAATGGAATAGTGCAATCAGGAAGGAGCTGCCTGGCTGGTAACTGGGGAGTGCAGGATGAACGACTTGCTGGCTAGGGGCATCCGGAGTTCGTTTCTCACCGTGCTCCACGTCTGTCAGCCACCAGTGAGCAGATCTTTACGACATCTTGCACTTCATTTAAAACTGTAAATGATTTGCTAAGCTATTGCTGAGAGCCACCTGGCTGCTCAGCACCACATGGACACCGTCCTGAGGGACTGACACCTCTGCAGAGCACAGAAAGCCCAGCGCAACCACAGCCCCTCCGAGAGCCATAATCGGATATATCCAGAGCGGGGCCGGGGATGCCCTCAGCCCAGAGCTGAGCTCAGATGGAGAGTCTGGGCAGGGGCTGTTACGGATGCCCCAAGGGAGGCTGCTCAGGGCCATTTAGGCCTAAGAGTGCACTCAGGGTCCTGCTACACACTGCTGCCTACCACGCTTCATGCAGTTCCCCTCTTCATAGGAATGGGAGAAAGGTCATGTCTTTTGTTTACATTTATGGTAATCATCCTTCTCCTGCCCTCCCCCCTCCTCTTCTCCGAATTTCGCTTCTCTCTGTACAGAACCGATGGTGCAGAAGCATCTGGAGAGCCTCCAGAATCACTATGGGAACGGTTTGGAGACGGGGCCGCTGCAGCGACTCACAAACCTCCTGCTAGTGGAGGGCTTGACAGATATCCAGCAGAAGGAGCACGACATCCTGCAGATCGAAGTCACCAAAGGCCTAAGAAATGCATCCAAAAGCATCCCTCTAGAGAAGCTCTTCCTGCCTCTCTCCAAAGTCAGCATCCCCCCTCGGATCTCCATGACGGTGGGGGTGGCTGGCATTGGCAAAAGCACATTGGTAAAGCTCTTCGTCTGCACGTGGGCAAAGGGGGAGATCAACAGGGACATCATTTTTGTGCTGCCTCTCACCTTCCGCGAACTCAACACCTACGAGAAGCTCTCTGCCGAGAGGCTCATCCGCTGCGCCTTCCCGCACATCACCGAGCCCAACTGCATCTCCGCGGGCTCCGCCAGGACGCTGCTCATCCTGGACGGCCTGGACGAGTTCAAGACTCCCCTGGATTTTTCCAACACCGTAGTCTGCACTGATCCTAAGAAGGAGATTCAGGTGGACAATTTGATCACCAATATCATACGGGGCAACCTGCTACAGGAGGCTTCTGTCTGGGTCACCTCAAGGCCAACAGCGGCCAGGCAAATCCCCGGGGGGCTTGTTGACCGCATGACGGAAATAAGAGGTTTCAGAGCTGCAGAGATGAAAGACTTTTTGGACCAGATGTTCCTGGACAACAGAGACTTATCCAGTCAAGTCCTGCACCACATCAAGGCTAATAGATCTTTACACATCATGTGTACAGTTCCTGGCTTTTGCTGGATTTCTGGCGCTTCAATAGGTTATTATTTAAAAAACAGCACTGACCAATCCCAAGAAATGACAGTTGTTCCTAAGACCTTATCAGAAATCTATTCCTACTATTTTAAAATGGCTTTGAGCAGTGACTGGCCAGAAAAGCAGAGAGACACACTTAGAATAGAGCAAGCTATGAACAACAGCAAAAAACTCATGGGTAACCTGGGCAGACTGGCATTCTACGGCCTGCTCAAAAGGAAGTATGTATTTTACGAACAGGACATAAAGACTTATGGCATAGACCTTTCCTTGCTGCAGAGCAGCCTGTGCAGTAGGCTGCTGCTCAAAGAAGAGACGCAGTCCTCCACGGCTTATTATTTCTCCCACTTGACCATTCAGGAGTTTCTAGCCGCCATTTACTATTACACAGCTGCCAAGCGGGCAATTTTTGACCTCTTCACGGAGAGCGGCATGTCCTGGCCCAAGCTGGGTTTCCTCAATCACTTCAAGAGTGCTGTTCAGAGGTCCCTGCAGGCAGAGGACGGGCAGCTTGATATCTTTGTGCGCTTTCTCTCCGGGCTTCTCTCCCCGCAGGTTAACAAGCTGCTCTCCGGGTGGCTCCTGGTGAAGGACGAGCACAACAGCTTCAGGAGCCCAGCAATCAGCTTTCTCCAGGGCTGCCTGAACACAGACTATGTGATCTCCTCCAGGACAGTAAACACCATGCAGTGCCTGTATGAAATTCAGCACATGGAGATTGCAAAAACAGTGGAGGAAGCAATGAAGAATGAGAGTTTGGCTGGGATGCTAACGCCAGTGAACTGCTCTGCCTTGGCCTATCTCCTGCAGGTCTCCGATGTCTGCATGGAGGAGACAAACCTCTCCAACTGCCTCACTTACAACATCTGCAAGAGTCTGCTCTCCCAGCTCCTCTTCTGCCACAACCTCAGGTAAGTTGCCATGGGATTGCAGCAGGAGAAGCAAGCTGGGACACTGCTCCCTTTTTTCTGTGCTCTGTAACTCAAAATCCCAGGTGTCTCTAGGTGTAGGCCCAGCAGCACTGTGGGGCAGCTGACAGATCTGCCCTGAGGATTGCATTTCTGCCCTGAGCACTTCTGGCTTCTCTTTTGTGCTGCTCTCCAGGCTGGACAACAACCAGTTTAAGGACAACGTGATGGAGCTGCTGGGCAGCATGCTGAGTGTGAAAGACTGTCAAATCCAGAAGCTCAGGTAGGACCCAGTGCACTGTGGGGAGCTGCTAAGGGGGATGCACAAGAGTGAAGGCAGGGAATGACCTAAGAAACCAGGATGGGAAATTTGGGGAGTGGCTTTCCCACTGACTCCCTAGGGTGCTAGGTCACATGGATGGCCCCATGTGGGCTTATTGCCCCCAGGCTCTGTGCTGGAACTGCTTATACCTCACCTTGGCGAAAGCACTTTCTCCTGGCAGCCGGGCAGGCGGCCTCGCCTTGTTTCTCAAGGACATCTGCTGCCAGCAGCCCTCCACCTGCTTCCTGCGCAGACCAGCATTCAGTCAGGGTTGCTACTGGTGCCACCCACCTAGGTTATTTTTAGCCAGATTCCTACCCCTTTGCCATTCCTAAACCTATAATTTGGATAGCAAGATACGTACTGCTCGTCCTGGGAATCTGCTTCCCAAGGTCCTGGCTGTGCGGCAGGGATGGACACATGAGGAGAGGCCTATCCCCAAGCAGACAGATCCCCTAGCCCCCAGCAGACACACAATCACAGAATGGTTAAGTTTGGAAGGGACCTCTAGAGATCATCTAGTCCAACCCTCCTGCTCCTGCAGGGACAAACCTCCTGCTGGGGGAGTCACGGCATGATTTAATCAGCCTAGAAACACCTTTTCCACTCTGTCCTTGCAATCCCCTGCCTGGTGTTCCCCTCAGGAGAGCAGACCTCTAAGCACATCTACTTTGCAAAGCCTCGAGGAGTGCTAGCGTGGACCAAACCAATACTCCTCACCACGCTCCTCTGGCGTGCCTTTTCCTACCACATCCTTGCCCAGTGTGGCCAGCCGGGCTTGCAGACATGTCAGGGGTTGTGAAAGCCTCTTTCTTCCCCCAAAGACATCTAATTTCTTTTTCTTGGCAGCTTGGCAGAAAACCAGATCAGCGATAAGGGAGCCAAAGCACTGGCCAGGTCGTTGATGGTCAACAGGAGCCTGATGGCCCTGGAGTAAGTTACCCTGCCAGTCACTTATACCGTGCAAACCCCACTGGTGCTGGGGGTGCACCAGCCATTCCCATGGCCAAAGCAGAGCCAAACCTCACCTGAGCTGAGGGGTGTCCTTCAGCCCCCCAGGGTGCACTGCTGAACAGGCAAACACAGCTCTTGGGAGCTGCTGGCCTGGTGCCCCACCACAGCAGCGCCCACTTGGCCTCCTGCCTGTGGCTGCTGTGCGGAACGAGGAGCTGCTGATTCCCCCAAACATCAACTCAGCAAAATGGCCAGATCTGGGGGGTGGATTTGGTGACAGTGATGGGCACCTCCGAGAGGAACATGCCATGCTGGTGGGTGCCCCTTGGACCAGGCAGTGTAGCCTTGGCATCTGCCTGGCAAACGGGGGTGCCGAGGACCCTGCTTACCGGGCAGAGGAGGATGTGGGCACCACTGCCTGTGGGGAAGGCTGGGTGGCCGCCAGCCTGCACATGGGCTTGGGGCCCTTGGAGCCCCAGCTGATGCCCACAGCCACAGCGCTCCACCCGCAGCGAGCCCGCTGCTAGGGATCCCACCTGCTGCAGTTCCAACTGGGGGATCGTTCATAAATAACCAACTCAAAAGCAATTACCGTCCCTAGTGGTGCTGAATGTGGCACCAAGGGCCCTTTTGCTGGGACAAGCAAACGGGACTGCAATGGACCTCTGTCACCTCTGCTGCTTCCTGGCTGCACCTCTCCGTGAGCAACCCCTGGATGCAGAGCTCCTGCCACGGGGTGGCATTGGGCCTGAGCTCAGCACAACCCTCTTGGAGACCTGCAGCCAGAGAGCCAGTCCCTGCCCGGCGGGGGCTGCTGCTCTCCGTCTGCTCACTCTGTCTGTCTGTCCGTCCTCTGCCTCGGTCCAGCCTGCGAAGCAACTCCATCGGCCCCAAGGGCGCGAAAGCACTGGCTGATGCACTAAAAAAAAATCAAGTCCTGCTCTCTCTGAAGTAAGTGTCTCCCTTTCAACCTCCACCGCTCCTCTCGGAGCCGATTCCCAGGACATATTTCCCTGTAGCCATCCCTTATCCCATTCAGAGTTTCCTCCTCTTGTGGGCCAGTGCCTGAGGAGCCTGGGGCAGAATCTGGTTCTGCCCTGCAGAGCCAGCTCATTTATTTCATTGCTGATTTGGGTTTTCCCATTGAAACAACTTACCTAAGTCAACATGAAGTGTGAAGTCTACCTTCCTAAATGAAAAAAAAAAAAACTTCTGGCTAAGCAAGCTCTGAGGAGGAAAACAGTGTGGGATGGGAGGGAGGAGGAGTCCTGGGCAGAGACGCGCGGGGCAGGCGCCCTTCTCATGCCAGAGGCTGCTGCAGAGAGCCAAGAGGCGGCGGGGGAGGCGAGAGCCGAGAGCTCGGGCTCTGCACGGCCGCCTGGGCGCGGGCTGTGGCGCAGGCAGCAGCGCTGCCTCCCCGTCCCGCTGCAGCGGCGGCCGCGCATTGCCCTGCTCCTCTCTGCTCCGCTGCAGCCGTGCATTGCTCTGCTCTCTCCTTGCAGCCTGCAGCACAATGTGATCAAGGAGGAAGGTGCCATGTTCCTGGCCGACGCTCTCGCAAGCAACCACAGGTTGACGACCTTGCAGTAAGTGCTGGGACCTGGCGTTCCCCCCGGGCCCTGCTCCTGCTCCCACAGGACAGACCACCCCCTGGCTCTGTCCCAGCCCAGCACGGCTGTGTCCCTGTGGCCTCTGGCTACGCACGCAGTGGCGGAACCTGGCCCTTCCCGTAGCAATCCCTTCCCCACTTCTCCTGAACCAGGAGAGGCAGTGAGCCCTCTTTACCTTCCCCATGTCACCTCTCATGGCAAAGGCCTCCCATAACTTCAGAGACGGTCACCAATGTACAAAGTGAACCCTTGGGTACCTATTTCCAAGCCTTAAACATCATCAGGGTGCACACAGGGTAGAAGGGCACTGCCAGGCCTGAGGAACAGTCTAAAGAGGACAAGGAGGTAGGGGTGTCCAACAGGGATGTACTTTGAGCTGTCTGACTTGGATGACTTTGCTCCGCAGTCTGCAGAAAAACTCCATCGGAACCCACGGTGCAAGGAAAATCGCAGAGGCCCTGAAGCAGAACTGCAGCCTCAAGGAACTGATGTAAGAGTCTGCAGAGGCCACATGAACGGCTGGGCCAGGGCGAGGGAGGGTGATGGCAGCAGTGAACTGCACTGGGATCTGTGGGTGAGAGTTACAGGCAGGGGTCTAGGCCCTCATATAGAGCCAGGGCACATTTTGGTAGCTTTGTCCAAAGGGGTTCGCAGAGGTGGGAAGGACAACAGAATCACCTTGAGCTCAGCTGTGCTGAGACACTCTACAAATCTGTGGAGGAGCAGAGAGCAGGTAGCCATGAAACAAACTGAGAGGCCAAGCCTTCCCTCCAGAAGAGGTGAGCAGTGGGTCCCCAGGACCTGTGGATACATTAAAAGCTATTTCAGCTAAAAGACAATGTTGATCCAAAAACAGAGATACCATTTGGCCTCCTGCCTGCCCATCTCCAGAGTGGCCGTGATACCAATGGTCTTGCTTAAGACATCCACCACTGTGGCATACTTCTCTCCACACACACACACGTGAAGGCAGCTGGGACACTTCCCACCATGTAGCTAAGAGGAAGGGTGCTCTCTGCCAGCACACGGCGTCGTGAGCCCCGTGCTGCAACGTGGCTGGGGCTGCTGCTAACACATCTTCCCCTTGTGCCGTAGACTCTCCAGCAACTCTGTAGGAGACAACGGCTCAGTGGCCTTGGCTGAAGCGCTGAAGGTGAATCACAGTCTGCAGAGCCTCGAGTAAGTCCTTCCTCCTCAGCAGCCCTGGCTGTCGCAGTGCCCTGCTGCTGGGCTCTGGCCTAGGCTGATGGATGCAGCTCAAATGCGCCGAGGGCTGCCGGGTCTCCCCTCGTCCACCCTCACGTCTCTGGGGAAGACGCAGATGGGAAGGGCTGGGGGAGCCCTGGGACCTTCCCCCTACGTCCTGGAGAAGCTGCCTGCCTGGCATGTGGCAGTGAGCTCCTGCATCTTTCCTGGGAGGGTTTCTAGCATTGTTAATATCTTTAGAGTGGGAATGTTAATTAAAGCCACTTTGCTCTCGGCTGAGGAGGTCTGGTAACCTGCAGACTCATGTCCTACTTCCCCTCTGCTCCCCCATAAAGAGCACAGTCCAGCATCCTCACCCCAGCAAGACCCTTCAGCATCCCTGCCTGGATCCCTCCATGCCCTCAGCCGCCCCTTCCAACACTCCCAGGCCCTTCCGTGTCTCCCTGAGGCCACATGTGTGCTGTGCAGAGCACAGCACTGCAGAGAGCTGGGACCGCTCAAAGCAACGCAGGGAGCAGCCCTTCCCTCATCAGCGAGGGCACTGAAGGAGTTAATCCTCAACCCAGATGGTGAATTTTCTCCCGCTTTTGAAGGGTACTAGTAGTTTGAGGCTTTTTCCCTGAAATGCAATTAGAATTGACTAATGAGGTCAGAAGATAGCAAGGTGGCAGAAAGTCAGGGGAATGGTGCAAGCTTCACCTTCAGAAACACCAGCCAGCGGGGACTGCTCCTCCCATGCAGCAGAGCAGAGGGTTGGTGGCCACGGGCAGGCAACCTGCCCTGCCTGGGCTCTTTGTGGGACTGGACAAGGACCAACAACCCCAGGAACTACATCCCTGCGAGCCGGCAGCTGCAGGGGGGCTGCCTGGGAACAAGGCTCTCTGGAAGCGCTGGCCAGCCCTGTCACTTCTGCTCAGCGGGGCCTCGCGGGGGGCAGCAGAGCAGCTGTCCCACCCTGGTGAGATGCTCCTGGCCTGCTGCCCCTGCCAGGCTCCAGCCTTGCCCCACAGCCCCTTGCTGGGTTCCCACTGCTCCTCCTACTGCGTTGGTTCCTTTAGCCTTGCAAAACCACAGGGCCCTCCCCTGCCTCCCAGTGCAAAAGGCACTTTTTCCCCCCAAACGGCCTACCTGGCCATGCCCGGAGAGGCCCATCCTAACACTCTCCTCTATGCCAGTCTCCAGAGCAACTCAATCAGCAACGCCGGGGTCACTGCACTGACGTGGGCGCTCTGCTCCAACAAGGGCCTCATCAACCTCAAGTAAGTGACAGCATTTCTGGCCACCTTGTGTGGAAGTGCTGCCACCGTGGCTAGCGTGGCTTGCACAACACTTCCCGTGACAGCCAGTGATACAAGAGAGCTCTCGAATCCCCAAAGCAGCCTCTGTCCCTCCTAGTACTGACAGTCTTTTCTGGCTGTTAGTTTTCCCCCCTTCAAGATGAGTACCAGTTTGGCCATGTCTAGCAATGAAACAATTACAGCAGGGCAGGTAGCTGGCAAAACCCCAGGTTTTGCCCCCGCCTACAGTTTTCAGATGTGTAGGATGTGCAGTTGAAATCCAGCTGCTCTGAGGGACAGATAACAGCTGGACACAGCATCTGGATCCAGTCTATCTGCTCGCAGGCCAGCACACCTCGACAGCTGCTTGGGCAAGTGAGCTTAGCTAGATTTAGTCCATTCCTTATAACAGAAATCACCTCACAAGTTGTTTAGCTCCTTGTTTTCAAAAGGGTAGTCAAAGCTCTTGGACAAAATTACTGGATGTGGCTCCCAGTGTGGGCTCACATCTCATGCTTGTCCTCGTCTAGAAAAGGATGGAAAAAGGAGCAGTTTCTGTTTGCAGGCAGCACATTTTCCCCTGGAGATGGAGCTGCAGATGCTGCTGGAAACACAAGTCAGAAAGAGCACCACTGAAATAAACAGTTACAGCATCAGAGAGGCGGGCAGGGGACTTGGCAGTTCTCCCCAGCCCTAAGGGCACGTTCTCCTCTCTTCTTCCTTAGCCTGCGGGAGAACTCCATTGGCAAAGAGGGGGGCCCTGCCATCGCCCGAGCCCTGCGGACCAACAGCACCCTCAGGAAGCTGGAGTGAGTCTGTGCCCAGGAGGGCACCCACACTGCTGCACGGGGGTGCTGAAGTTGCATCCAGCTGCGTGTAACTTGTGTCCTCCTCTGCCCCTTGCCTCCAGCTTAGCAGCAAACCTGTTGCATGATGAAGGCGGCAAGGCCATCGCTTTAGCCATGAAGGAGAACCGGGCGCTCACATCGCTCCAGTGAGTTTTCCCTTTAATCCGGCTTGCTTCTGAGGCCTCATTTTTAAGCCCCTCCAGCAGGTATCAGGCCGGGACACTATTTCTGAGCCTCAGCCCTGTCACAGCATGAGAGCATCTTCCCTAAATTGCCTTCCCATGGGATTTGCATTGTGCCATCCAGGCTGGACCCATGAGGCTTGGCAAGGCCTTGTCAGAAGTACTGGGTGAGCAGGGGCATCCAGAGCCTCCATTACTGCGGAGGCAGCTGAGGGGTGCTGAGCTCACCGGCTGCTGGTGCTGAGCCTGGAGGGATGGGGAGTCCTTGTATCATGCAGACCAGGGCTTCACGTCCCACTCTCTTTTTGCAGCTTACAGTGGAATTTCATTCAGGCAAAAGCCACCACCGCCCTGGCTCAAGCACTACAGTACAACAGCAGCCTGGCCAGCCTCGAGTAAGTAGGCAGTTGGTGCAACTCAAACCCTTCTAGGGCTGCCAGGTCTCCCATCGGTGTCTGCTCCTCAGTCGCATCTCTGGGGTTCAGGCCTGGGGGATGCGTGAGGAGCTGACAGAGCGCTTGCCTGTCTTAGCCTGCAGGAGAACGCCATCGGTGATGAAGGAATGGCTGCTCTGTCTGCTGCACTCAAGGTCAACACAACCCTGGCAGATCTCCAGTGAGTGTTTGGGCTGTGGTGGTACCTGGAATGGTATGGTGGCCTAGTCAGGACAGGCACTGAAGGGTCCCTGTTCTCTTGCAGTCTTCAGGTGGCTTCAGTTGGCACAGCTGGAGCCCAAGCTTTGGCAGAGGCCTTGATGGTCAACAAGAGCCTGCAAATCCTGGAGTAAGTGCTTGTTGGGGCCTTCAAGTCCCTGTTGCTGTGACACCGCTCCCTGCGGGCCTTTGAGATCCTACTTGTCAACTCAGAGCTGTTGTCACCTCCATAGTGTGCTATCCAGACTGTGGGCAACGTGACCCCAGCTCGCCCGGCCAGCTGCTTGCTGGCAAGAGGCCGCGTCTCCGACCTTCTCATGTCCACAGACAGCACAGGGCCTGGCTGAGCTGTGAGCCACCCTGGGATGCCTGTCTCACCTGCCCTTCCTCATGGCCTGTCTTCCTTCACAGCTTGAGGGGAAACTCCATCGGCGTGGCAGGGGCCAAAGCGATGGCCAACGCGCTGAAGGTCAACCGCAGCCTCCGCAGGCTCAAGTGAGTATCCTGCTGCCCCGGGTACAGTTCCAGGCTTCCTGGAAAGGGCAGCGAGGGGACAGCAAGGCCAGGGCCTCTCATTGTAGCAAGTCACTAGCCTGACAACATGCTCCTCGCATCCGTGTTTGTGCACACTTATACACACACACACACACACACACCTGGACAAGCACAGCTGCACGCTTGTAAAACCAGGCCAGCACCCCTGTGTCTGCAGAGGGAATTCCTTCCCTGCGGCCACGTCTCCTTGATCAATGTTTCCCAATTTCCTTGCCTCCACACAGCCTGCAGGAGAACTCCCTGGGCATGGATGGAGCCATCTGCATCGCCACAGCTCTGAAGGGAAACCACGGCCTCAAGTATGTGAAGTAAGTGACCACGAGCACTGAACTAGACGGTAAGACACAGGGCAGGAAGACCTCAGGGCCAGTCAGGGGAACCCTCCTCACCGCCAGTAATGCCCATTCCCAGCTCCGTGCATGGGCTTCCCTGGCAGGGTATTCCCCTCTCTGACTGCTGACATCCACACACAACTCTAGGTCTCATCACTCCTCCCTGGAGGGTCGGTGATGTCTTCGGGGCAAAGAACCACCCTAAAAGGCAAACATTCTCCAAAATACCATACGGCCAGGCTGGCTTAGCCCTTCCAGCTTCCCAGAAGCCTGTTACTGCCTCATACCTGTAGCCTCCAGCGTCTCAAATTCGAAGCCTCCATGACCAAGGTCCCAGCAAGAGCTCCAGCCTGGCATGGGGAGGGTGCAGAGGATGTTGGTGTAAAGCTGGGGAGCTTCTCCTGTACCCAGGAGGGGAGTGCAGGGGTACCTGCACTCAGGATCTTGCTCTCCCCTGTGACCAAGTCTGAACTCCTCCTCTGCTCTCACAGCCTGCAGGGGAACCGCATTGGCCAGTCAGGAGCAAAGATGATCTCAGATGCCATCCGAACAAACTCGCCCGACTGTGTGGTGGAGGTGTGAGCTTGGCTGGCTGCAGCGAGGACACGGCCCGGTGGGGCGGCCAGGCGTCCCTTCAACTAGCACACCTGTGCCGGGAGCTGCTTGGCTCTCCACCTGCATCTCACAGAGGAAAATGAGGAAAGGAGAGCGCCCGAGCTCCCCAGCATGGCCCAGGAGGAGCGGCTCACAGCAGTGCGTGCTGGGGCCTGGAACCTCTGGATCAACAGCCAAGACCTGCTCCTGTTAAAAGCTGGGAGTTTGCAACCTTCCCCGGTTCATCTAGGTCTTGGGAGATTTTTAGGACTGCAGGAATGGGCAAAATGCAAACAGGAGGGCAAAGAAGAAGGAGGAGGGGGAAAGAGCCCACGAGTCAGGCTCTTCTCACGTGGTAAATGGAAACTGAGTCCCCACCACCTGCAGTAGCAACCCCCTCTTGTGATCTCTCTGGTGCCAGGGAATGCAGTGCTGTGCTGAGAGCCTGACCCAGGTCTGGCACATCCTGATCACTCAGGAGCATTGCTCTCTTGCCAGACTGAGTCTGCAGGCAAATGCAGCAGCACCCCAGAACTCTGCTCACAGAGCCAGCTCCCCTCCATGTAGTTCACGAGGGCTAGGGATCCCAGAAGAACTGGGTGAAGCACTTCTCACCTGGCTAAATAAGTGTCCAATCCGGGAGGTTTCCAGGTTACTTTGGTCCCAGGGAGTCATCAGAGGTCTGTCGTTTCCTTGCTCTGATCACCTGTGGTGCTTTGGACCTGACATGTCACAGCAAGGACTTCTCCCCGTGCAGGATCTCTGCAGGGTTCCAGGCAGGAAGCACAACCTGTGCCTCTCCCTCAGGGGCAGGTTGATTAGGGCTGAGCATGTCAGAAGTGCTTGGTCTGTCAAACCTCTCTATCAAAGCCTCTTGGAAGAGATACGAATCCCAAGAGTGGAGCCATCTAGAAAGACCACAGGAAATGAGGAGGAGGAGTGGGAGAATGCTTGTGGGAGGAAGAGCAATGCACAAGGATGGGCCATCTGCAGCTGACATGGCTAGATGTTATAGCTGGGAGCAGCTCATCTGCAGCAGTTGTGACCTGCTGCCATCAGTGGCACTGACCTTCAGACATGCCTTCCTGATGCCCCAGCTGCAGAGCGGGTCCTCCCTGCAGGTCGCCTTTGGGATGGGTGGCTGCTGAAGGCAGGCGTGATGAGTGGTGCCTTGGTGTGCATGGCTGAGACCCAGCAACGCCCCAAAAGGTGCTGGGTTTACAGATGGTTGGTTGCAGAGTCCTCCTGCAGCAACTGCCCCCATCCTCTACTCTGCTCCTGCCGGAGTCCAACACCCTGCTGCTGCACTCGGGCCAGGGAGACACAACTTCAAGGAGCTCTGTGGCCTGATCCTGAAAAAACGCTGGGATGACCTGTGTCTTTAAGTGCATACTTGAAAATAAAGCGGTTCCTAGCTGTAAAGCTGCCTTGTGTTGCCTTACTGGTTTGGTTGTAGAACATCACATGTGACACTGGGGAGCACTGCCAGGCCTTAGTTCTGCTGCCTGGACAAGAGGTCTCATGCCATGTACTAGTGTGACAAGAGGGCCCCTGGCTCATCCTGCCTTTTGCCAGGGACAAGGTGAATGGGTCATAGGGTGACCGGCCTCCAGGTGAGGCAAGGAGGACCCAGCTGTAAAGGAGGGTTTAGAGGCCGGTCAGCACTGAGTCCTTGCACACAGGAATGACTTCCTGCTGCGTTTCTCACTGAAGCCAGCGCTCATTCTCAACAGGACTGCCTGGTAGTGGTGGCCAGAAGGCACTCCTTCCAAAAAAATCTCTCTGAGAAAAGCTGCCTCTGGTTGAAAGCACTCAGCCACATTGCAGAAACAAATGGCCTGGGCAGGACGCATGGCTCAAGGCACTAACTCTTCTTTGAGCTTCGGAACAAACCCCTGGAACTATTAAACTCCTCACTCTCTCACAACTCACCTGTATCCCGGCCTCAGAAACACCAACACACCATACAAACACTGCTGATATATTAGCTACAGGGAGACTATTTAGCTATTCAGGCTGTAGTTAAGAACACGTCTTGGCTTTTTATCCATTTTCCACCTAAGGTACCTGATATTCACAGTGATTCTTCCCCCAGCATATACCCTGCAAGGAACCTGCCACACGGACACACTGTGCTGAAGAGGAGTTGGCTGAGTCCAGCACTGCCCTGGGACAGGAGGGGAGCAGAGAGCTGCTGTCTGCCCTAAGCCCTGGGCAGGCATCAGGCCAGGATAAGCCAGGACCAAAGCTGAAAGGAACACCCAGTCCCAAAGCAGGGAGCCAGGCCAACTCCAAGTCTGTGTTGGTAGAAGCCCAGAGTCCAGATTGCTCCCTCTCACCTCTGTGGCAACTCTTGCTGAAACCAGGGGATTTCAGCTTGCAACTCTGAGTCTCAGCCTGGCATGCGAGAATCTTCTAATGCAAACAGTGAGCCACCATGGGAATGACCCACTGGCCTGAAGAAGGCCCTGCCAAATAAAAGGGATGGAATAAGCATCAGCCCAGGATGGGAGGCACGTTTTCTTCCCCATCTTCTCAAGAAGCAGGTTGCATTTGCCTGAGGGAGTGCCTCCAAAACCTTTTTTCCAAGCTGCAGGAACATGAATTACAGGCTAAATCACAAACTCCCCCAGGACAGAGTGATGTGGAGTGATTTAAGTCCTACCTCTTTCACCAATATATCCAAGCAGATGGAGTGGCTCAGGGCCAGCCCTGCCCAAAGCCTGTGCACAACCCACAGCTGTCACCCATCTCAGGTCACCTGGAACACCAACAGGAGACAGAGATAACAACCCTCAGCTGGCCTCAGTTCCATGCCCTGGAGCTCTAGGAAATGCAGAGCTAATACAACAATTTGGAATATGAATATGTTTTGAATGTTTGAATGTGTTTTATCTGCCTGTACACATGTACGAAGATCTGGTTACACACTGACACTTCCCATCTGAAGGTGTCAAATGGTTGGAGGGTGAATTTCCACTAGAGCTGGCTGCTAAAATCACTGCTATCCCTGTCTCATACAAGAACCTGCAACACAAACCATGGCTACCCTGAGACCTGGCTGGCTCTGCTGAAAGGCTGAGGGGCAGAGCTGCCTGAAGAGGCTCTGTTTCTACACAGAAGGTTTAAAGTCAGCTTTCTGTTTCTGCAACAAATTAGGAAATGAGACAGAAAATTGGAAGTCTAAAAATTGCAGCCCAAACCCAGAGACTGGACCCAGTTTTGTGAGAAATCTCTCTCTCGGGCCAGACGCATCTCTTTCAGTATGAGAGGAGGACCAGAAAGGATTCCTTGCATTACATGGGAAAATATTTTCAGAACAGATCCTAAAAACAGCCAATCTTAGCAGCAGGGAAAGGGAACTCTCAAGACAAGCCTATGCTAACAAATTTGCAGTAGATGTCTCATCCTAAGGAAGCTGCCCTCCGTATTGGCTTCCTCAGAAGCGTGGTAAAGAGAATTAACTTTGCAGGGTGCAACACGGCATCGCCTTTCAGCTCAAACCTGTATAACTGTGCACATTTCAGTACATCACTGCACCCACATATGGGTTGCCCTTGTTACTGCAAAAACATGGTGGTTTATTTACCTGTAAACTTTTGTCCTCTCCTGACATGAGATTTCAAGTTCTGAGCTCTGCTGCTGGGGATGTGCCTGCAGTGTGAAGATTCCATCATAAGGGTCAGAGACACGGAGGGATGAAAAAGCTTTTTTTTTTTTCTCCCAAATAATTCCTGTGCATTCCTTCCTTCAGCACAATGGAGGGGTTGGACCTGACACTAGATTTCAGGCGGAGAAGCAAAGTACTTTGCTGACGTAGGAAAAGAGAAGGGCAGGAGAATGGCCTGGGCTCATCTGCCTTGATGAACACCCACTGAAGTGAACTCTTCTAATCAAACACTGATTTCTGCTCCTGTGAAGATAAATTGTGAGGACACAGAAGAACTAAAAGAAAACAGACAATACGCTCTACAAACTCCAGCTATTTTGCTCTAACCTCAGTGTGCTGTTGCTCATGCCATCAGACTAACCTACTGAACCTGTTAGTTTACCAAATTCTTCTGTTATCAGCAGACTAACAAAGCCTGGTTACCTATAAACTTGTGCTGAAGCCCCAACACTACCACTACCCTACACTAATGCCCAGCTCCTACCATATTGCTTGTGGTCACCTGGCCCTTGCATACATTTTCTTTAATCCTCACCAGGGAAATGGAAGATCTTGAGATATTCTCCTAACCCCTCTCCCTTTCTGCCAGCAGTGCAGAGGGTAAAATGAGGGTCATGACACAAGGAATAAAAAAAAAAAAAAAAAACATAATAAAAAGATGCAACAAGAGAGTTAATTGGAAGGAGAATTTTGTATCCATCAAGTTCTATGGATTTCTGGATTTGGGCATTTGATCCTGGGTTCCCATGGATGGAAATAAGACAGGCATGTACAGAAACTAAAGGGAGCAATGTTGGCTAAACTTCTGGCCTGTTTAAGTGCCCAGAAGTACCAGTATATTTTAAGGACTGATTTTGTATAGATTTAATTACAATGCAGTCCTGCTTGGCTGCTCTCAGGACATTCAAGCATGGCCCATTTTAGTTTAGTAACAGTTCCCATTGACATAGCTGAAATACTGACAGTGATTGCCTTGTTACCCTGAAGGCAGTACTGAAGGTGGTATTTGAGAACCCCTTCACCAGTTCCCTTGTTTTAACTTTACTCCTTTAGCGCTGCTCTTTGTAGAGACAAGCCCTTGATTTAGTAAGGGGTATATTTATGATAAATAAATTCAAGCCAGATTTAAAATCAATTTAAATGTGCTCCCAAAGCGGTTTTCCATCCAGATTTATTAAGCCAACAAGACTGTCTGGATGTTGTGAAATGCAGGGAAATCAAGCACACAATGCTCACTGGAGCGCAACTTTTGGCACTGTGGTACATGAGGGCCTGTTCTAAGACAATTATGGAAATAACAGCATTCCCCATTACTGTAATTCTGATTATGGATAAACTGCTCATACTTTGAGAGGCACAAGATTAGCAATCCAGGTTTAATTTTTAAGTTTAATGAACATTATATACCAACTCCTGAATTTGGACTGGCAAGCACTTTTCAGATGGCAGGCTGTTAGCTCCTGACCTGCATGCTGTCCAAAGCTTGCGTTCCAAGATGCCTCCTGGTCCTGCTACTGAAGAGTCAGAAGTCATTATCACTTTCCTCTAGTGGCTCTGGCTTCCTCGCCCGGCGATTGGATTTGCCTGCAGAAATTTCCATGCTATCATCTTCCACATCTTCATCATCATCGTCATCATCATCATCCAGGTCAATTTCACTGTCATCCGAGTCCTCCTGCAGGAGAGAGAGCAGAGGATTTGCAGCTAGTTTGGTTCTCAGAGCTGTATGCTACCAACAGATAAAGCTCTCCATTCACAAAGCATCTTTGCCAGCTCAAAAGTAGAGGATGCTGCTTCTGGCCAATGTTAAGTTGCTTCATGCCCTGCACATGGCACGACCACACAGTCAGGGCAGGCACTGGACAGGAATCTAGGTTTGGGCTTGCTCCAGCAAGCAACAGGCCCTACAAAAGAGTTTGCTTAAGCCTGTAGCTCAGGCTGCTGCGGTGCTGCTGGCCACCAAAAGGCGTGAAAGGCTGAGCTCAAGACCCATCTTCAGCTTTCACCTGCGGTCCCTCACTTTACTAGCAGTGGCTGCTTCATTCAACCTCTTGCACACCTCCTTCCACACTGCGCAAGGCTGGTAACAACAGCCCCCCTCATTTCGGCTAAATCTGTGGTACTAAAAGCTTTAAAGGCTTTTAAGCTAAAGCAAGACCTAATGTGAGATCAAGAGACTAGTGGAAAAAGACAACTGCAGGATTAAAACCTACCTGTGCCCTGGTCTTGTGCATGCCTGGCTGAGCTGGGGCAGATTCCCCCTTGGAGAGTCAGAGTGGAAAGGAGAGGCAGACCAGAAAAAAAAATATACGTACAAGAACATAAAAGAAAACAGAGAGCAGCCAGAACGACAACAGAAGAGAAGGCAGCAGGGAAAGCAGGTGTAGCTGAGGTGCCGTGTGCCATACTTGAGAACCATTACACTGTTTTCCAGCAAAGACATAGGAAATTAGAATGGGGAAGACTCAGCATAAGCTACAGAGGAAGAGCAGCTCCCCGAGAGGAGGCCTGAAGGTGTTCCTGCCCAAAACACATCCTCCAGGAAAGCAACTGCCTGGAGCTGGGGACATGAGTGTATAAAAAGTTGGGAGAGCTGCAGGGCTCTGCCTCCCTGCCTGGGGCTGCAGTCACCTTCAGTTCCAGGGCTCACTTTGCCTTCTTGGCAACTCCTGGACTCCAGCGCAATGCTAAGATCAGCGGCGGAGCCTCCTCTCACCAGCCATGACTGTGCAACTGCAAGGGATGCCCTTGTGCTCCACAGACAGGGAAGGCTCTCTCACAGGGGAAGGCAGGGATGCCCTGAGCTGGGCAGGACACCCAGGACTCAGGGCAGGACTGGCCCAGGTCAAAGTCCCACCATCCATGGGGAGAGCAGGAAGGTACAAGAGCCACACTAGTAAGGAACCAACAGAGACCCAGCACACAGCTGGTGGCTCTTGGGGACTTCTCAACTCCCTAGTCTGATTAACTCTTCGAGGGGTTCAAAGCAGCCTCACAAGTTTCCATCTCTAGCCTCAGACACATGGGAGCCTGTCACTGTCCCTAACAAGCCTCTCAGCCCTGAGGCTTGCTAAGATGCTGCATTAAGAGGTCAGGGCCATGAGACGACCAAGGTAGCTGCAGCTGAGGGCACTGAGAGGCAGAAGGCCTTGGCTTTCCACACCTGGATGTGCTGGGGCTGGGCCAACAGGAAGACATGGGAGAAGGTCACAAACAGGATGCGATTAAAAACAAATGGAAAGTCCAACAGAAAGAGAGATTGCAGAGGAAAACACATGGGACAGAATAGGGACAGGATGAGTACAGCCAGAACTGGCAAGAACATGGTCAAAGACAGTTGATGAGAGCAGCATCTCCTTGGCTCTGCCCAGCAGGCCAGTCCTACTCCCACTGACCTGTTCAGTGATCTTCAAGAAACTTAAACCCAGACACAGCTTCTGCCAAAGGTCTAAACACTAACGTGAGTCCCAAGGAACATCAGTGCCTGTGTGCAGAGCAGAGGGCTTCCCTTGTGGACTCCTACGCCCTTCTACAGCTTTCTAAATTCCAAGGGGCTGCCTTAGAAGCACACCAGGGAAGTTCACGGGGACAGGAAAAAATAAGGTCACAACACCTTTGCTTACAGCACTGGCAGCTCCCATCCCTGCTGCAGCACAGCACAGATGGCAGCACTCCTGTGGCACACGGATCACTACTTACACACTGCAAGCTGAGGTTAAAACATAGGCCAATGCCCAGAAAGCAAAATAAAAATGCAGAAGTATCTGTGTATGCAGATGGCTAAGGAAAGGAAGGGAGGAGCAGGCCTGTGGCATAAAGATTCAGCAGGTAAGAAGCTGCTTCTCTAGCTGAGGAGAGGGGGGTAAACGTAAAGCACCCTCAGAGAAGCTCTGCCGCCACGTGGGACGGTTACTCACGTCCTCCTCCGTATCGCCGCCGTGCATCGTTCCCACGATCCGCTTCCCAGACCTTCCTGCAAAGCAAATAAGATCGCCATAAAGACTGGCTCATGGTTAAGAGAGGGGCAGAATGAAATATAAAGCTCAGGACTTCCCTTTTAGAGAGACAGTGAAAGGTTAATATCTCAGGGCATGTAAGGTCATCCCATTTGTTAAGCCACAGAGCTCAGGAGAAGGTGGAAGAGGGAAAGGCTGAGATATCAGAGTAATTCCAGTCAAAATCATGTTTCCACAGCTACCTTACGCCACTACGACAGTTCTGTAGGCCAGGGCACATAATTGTTTTAAGAACAAGCATTTGCTTGTCTTGCATAAGGAACCTGATAACGCTTGGTTTTTTTTCCCCCCCTGTGAGATAAACCTTCAAGCAGGGAGAATTCCTGCCCATGGCTCTCAATCTATTTAGCTTACTGGAAATTTGTCTGAGACATAAATGCTGAGAGAAACTGAAAAGATTGTGGTGGTACAGGAATTCGTCTGGAGAAAATCCTAGGGCATACAAGCTCTTAAATTGCTGTAAGAAGGGCACAAAAAGCTGGGGCTGGAAGCTGAAGTCAAATGAATTTCAGTCCGAAACACAGCAGTGATTTCTCACCATAGAGGTGATCAATCATTGAAACTGGACACTACAGGCAGTGTCAGGGTCTCCATTTTTTGCTTTCTTCAAATCCTAACAAATCATTTGTTCATCAATAACAGGGTAAAAAATAGTGACTTGTGGTACACAGGATATCAGATCTAAGCAATTCTTCTGGCTTCAAATTCCAGGAAAAAAATCACAAGTGGGACTTGGCATAAAACTCTTCCAGAAAAGACAGTTGATTACTTGCCATTAATAGCAAGCTACAAGAAAGCTCCTTAACACACGCCTTAAGAAACATGAAGTGAAACAGAGTTTATGCTTTTAGCCAGCACTCTGTTATGCAGGACAAAGATTATCATACACTGAATGTCCAGCAAGAAAACAGTACCTCTGGCTGAAGTTCGGGAAAAACAACAGGGAAGCTCCTAAGTACTCTCTTCCACCTTCCTCACAAGTCTCATTCAGTACATGACTCATTCCCAAAATGCCTCCTCTAAAAATCTATGTACTCAGGGCAGAAAATATGAAATGGAACCACGTATACAACCGTTGTAAGGAATTCCATGCAAACCTCTACTTGCTTCCCATCTGTCCAGGTAAAGCTAAGGACTTCAGAATAGGTCAGTCTGTGCAAATCTGTCGAATTCACCTGAATCTGAGGACAGGGCAAAATAAATAAAAGAACTGTCCTGGGTCTGGCTGCAGATAAATCAATCACAAGGGCTGCTGTGGCTCCTGTATACATGCGCATGCCATTCCTCGGGATTTCAGGGGTAGGATAATTAAGCTGATATATTCCTTCCTATCCTTTGGTGCTCAGAGAACAAAAATCTTTCTTTACCATGGGGTCACTTCCTTAAACATCCACCTCCCACCCAATATTCTGATCTTTTGAGACCTTCTAGCAAGGATGACTCTCTCACAGGAACCCTGGGCAGCACCAAGGCAGGCGGAGTTCTCATCAGTGGGAGGAGGGTTGGAAGAAATTCACTGCAAAGGGAAAAAACACTTGTGCCTTGCTTTGCTACCTTGGGATATATAACGGCCATCTGAAGTGGAAAAGATGCCAGTGTGGCACCTTCCTTTGCTGTTTGCTGGAAGGGGTGGGAATGGGTGGACTGGAACTGAGGGAGAAATTCTGTAATTTTGCTATGTAAAAGTCTCAGCATCAAATCCTAGATGGGGAATTATTACTTCACAAGAGAAAGCAGTAGAGAGCTCTTCTCTCTGAAATCTACTATCAAGAGAAAGACAAGATATATCCCAAACACAAAAGAGGATCAGGAGACCAGAGAAGCCGATGTGATGAAATAGGACAGTGCAAAATCACCAAGGGAAGAGTTATAAGAATGTCAGCAGAAGACCTGCTAGATAGCGGCAGGCCATCAATGTAAAGAGTAAAGACATCTTGTGAGCACCCACTGACTGCTGCAGCTGGAGAAGGAGAATCAAACACTGCCCCGACTTTGCTCCTTACACTGGCATAAACCAGGGGCGCTAGCATCAGTACTAGGTCTTGCAGCACAACCCTGGGACACTCACAGGGGATACTAGGGAACGTGGAGCACCTGAAGCTTCAGGTGTGCAATATGCTGTAGCCTATGCAGGAGAGAAAGTAGATTTTCCACATTAATAGAAGATCTTCTGTGTCAAAGGTGGGAGGCATGTTTTACTTTTCAGATATTGCAAAAACAAGTCTCTCTGTGGGAGAGCAAGAGACATGACAGATAGTCAGAGCACATTTGTGTACTGGAGGCGAGGCAGGAAAGAGAAAAGTTGTTGGCACTGAACAGGGAGAGGCAGCAGGTATGGGAGGGTGATTCGATTTCCCTGGGCTCCGCCGCTTGCTGCAACTCGAGTGCTGCCCTGCTCTGGGCACGGGGCTTGCACAGCTTCCAAGTGCACGGAAGCTGCTTATGCCTATTTGCAGACAATGCGAATTCCAGGGGGACAGCCTGTACAGAGGGATAATTAAGTAAAATGCTAGTAATGAGCAGCTGTAATTCACTGCACCTTTGGATTCAAATCCAATCTCCATGCATTGCCATGGTTTATAGCCACTGGAGCCACCAAAGACCAGAAGCAAATGCATATCCAAGACTTCAAGCCCGTGAGCATTTGTGATTTTTCTCTCTGCATGTGATGCTTGGTATTGTACTAATCTGTGCAGCTGCCTACACTGGATCTACAAGATACGCATATATGTATATACATGGATGTATATGATATATATCCATATACAAGATATGGATGCTTTGCATGTTTCTACTCAGCAGACGGTGTATGTTAATGCTGTGCCTGGCAACAAGACACTACCCTTAGCCAAAAGGGTCGAAGAACCTACCATGCCAGGGCAGGTGGGCTTGCAGATGAAACACTGCTCTCACTGGGAGACCTGTATTCAGTCTTGAGCCCTTAATGCAAATTCCCAGTGTGAGCCGAGCTGGGAATTCACATACAGAAAACAGGGCTAAGTCTTTTGCCTGATCTGTCTCATCTTCCTGTCCTTTGGGGACTGCCTTCTGATGCAGAAGTGTTTGTATCCCTTGGCACAAGGCCCTGACAGCAGTTTTCTAGACCCTGCCAAAGCACAGCAGTTAAGTCTACTACAGGTGTTGCTCAGGATAAGCATCTAGCTATTCTTATAACCTCCCCAAAAAGGAAACTTGCCTGGGAGCTAGTTGCCAGTCTCAAGCCCACCATTTCTGACCTACAGCATCTCCTTCTCCTCCAATATTGCAGCTGCCATAAGAGGGGCTGAAGGCATATGGAAAATCCATTTCTCTCCACCTGTGAGGCCAACTTTGCTGACACATCATGTGCACCTAAACATAGCTCTGTTAGGAGGAAATAAACAGACTGATGGAGGGAGCTCTATTTACAGTTAAGGCAAAATAATTTCTGTGGCTTCTAAATGGCAGCCCTTTTTCTGGTATCTGAACCCTTACTACGTGCTGAATGTTTCCAAAAAGGTTTGACTGCTGCCCTTTTCCCAGCCACACAGTCCCGGTAATGTCCAACAGCAGTATCACTAAAGCAAGGATCTTTCAGACTCTTACTTGGGGGACAGAAATCAGCAGATTCACATATAAGTACAGCAAAATCAGAACTGCAGTGCCAAGTTTCTTCTTCCTCAGATGTGTTTCTTACTTTAAGCACTGAGCAGTCAAATCCAGTGGCTCAGGAAGTCCCTATAGTTTTGACTACTTTTCCTTCCTGCTTGAACTGAAGAGGCAAGGAAGAAGAGACTCCAAATCTGACTCTCTGACAATCTGACTCTCCAAAATGTTTCTATGGGGTTTGCAATTAGAACTTGCTTTGCTTTACTACAGAAATACATTCACCCCAGAAGCACGGTCACAAGAAGCTGCTGTATGCCATGCAGACAAAGTCCTAATCAGTTTAGAACTGCACTCTGATGTTCACAAAGGAGGAATTTGTTTTTAAAAGTTCATGGAGATCAATACCAGCTTGGTAAAGTCCTGCAAGGCTGTGAGCTTTTTTGAGAGCAGGTGCGTTTAGAAAATTGTTCCCCTTGACTTCCTACGTTATTAAACAGCTGGAGAAGTGAAAATACTGCTAATATATAGCCAAACACCTTCCTGCATGACGCACTCTTTACGCCTCTCTAGTCCTCTTCCTCTGACACCATCGTGATAAGAGCAAAACCCAAATCTGCTCATGGCCTCACTTGCACAGACTTTGGATCAAGCCCTATCTGTCAAGGCATGCAGTGGGAGGCTCATGAAGAACCACCAGGAAGAGAGCAATAGTATGACCAGACTGAAGGATTTATTGCGCTTCTAGTGTTGTGCATCTACTGTTAAGTGCCAGGAAATCTGATGGGGATTTTCAAAGCTCCCAAGCACAGTAATTGCAAACTCTACACGGAAGGGAAAGGTATGAAGCGTTATAAGCTCAGCAGAGCCTAAGTCAAGGTCGTTATTCATACTGGCCTTGCTGCAGTCCCTCTGGCACCACAAAAAGGCTATAGCTCTCCTTATAGGTATCTTCTCTGCAGACATCAAAGTCTCTGCAGTTGCAAGTCTCCAAAGGTGTGAGGTGCAGGCACCTGCAAGCCCAGCTGAGTATGAGCTGCACATCCCTCTGTGAAATACAGCTCTAGCAGGACTAGACATGCGCACAGGCCTGGGAAGAGCCTACAGTGCAGGAACAGCTGGAATTGGCAACTGGCCCGTGACTGGGTTTTGTTGTTGCATATTTGGTTTTATTTCCTCCAGGGAGATACATTTTCCTTTCCTAACAAAATCTTTCCATCTCCTCATCTGCTGCATCCAGACATTTTCATTCTTGCTATGTTTAACCGTGCAGATCTTCACAGGCTAAGATTTTATCCAAGTAAACTTGCTAACCTGTTTGCCAACACATCACATTGCAGTGATCCCCTGGGTGCAGTTCTGGAAAGGTAAAAGGTTCCAAGAAGGCTGCACTCTCATTGTTTGACTTTGGACTGACTGTTTACTGAGTAGCATTTAGAGGCTGATAAAGCTGAGTTCTTGCAATAAATACCAAATGAGGTTGAAACTGTTATTGCCTCGATAGTGAAACAGTCTTTTCAGTACAAACAGGACAAAAAAGCCCCTTAACATCAACATTACAAAGGGAAGCATATGAGCTTCTAAAACATTCAGATATTGGAGCTGAAAGATGGATAGAGGCATAGAGGATGATTTAATACAGACAGTCCCACAGCCCTGCAAGTGTAAATCATTTCTGTTTCACTCCATTGCTGCCTACCTTGTTCCAAGCACAGTATGTACTAGTCTGCCCTGCACAATGAGCCTGGCACACTGGCAAGAGGAGAGATCCTAAATTGATTCATGATTCCAAAAAGCATTTCAGAGCTCTGGTCTGAATGGGGCTGAAATGATAGATCTGCACATGTAATCACAGTGTCTCTTCAAAATCTACCACTCTGATGGTGCGGATGCTAAAAATGCACATTAGTTCAAGAGAAGACTGCACAGATTCTTACAAAAAAAACTACCAAGGGTTAAACTAAATATGTGGAAATCACATTCAGCTCAGGAACCCTGATGGGGTCAAAACAGCTGGAGGATGGGATAGTACCTGAGGGAAGTCCTTACACCCTCTCCCTGGCATTTGCTTTCAGCAAGTGCAGTCTGGAGACCAGGCCAGGTGGACATTTCATCAGCCCTGGTGAAACACCTGCACTCCTGGGACAAGGCTTCTTTCCTCCCCCAACATCCACCCTGTCTGCACACAATCAACCAGTTGCCAACTAGCGGTTTGCAACCCACTTCAGTCAGGAGGCTTCTTTAATTGCAGATGATTAAGGCTAGTATTCTAATGTCTTAATCTCCTGCACTGGGCAACACTAGGCAAGAATTTTATTTGTAGGGATTCTGATAAAACATTCTTATTCCAAATTCCACTGCTCACCCATTGTGTGACCCTGGGGAGGGCTGCTTAACTTCTTCATGCATCTGCTATTTAATTTGTATAACTGCTTCACTTACCTCTTGCCAGACAAAATGAAAGTGGATTGTGCATTTTTATTCACACTTACAACCTTCAAATTAGAAGGTACAAATGATTAATGTAGTCTTTTATTTATAAAAGCAATGATTAGTGACACGTGGATTTAAATACACTAAGTCACATCAAGCAGGAAACCTGCCTGCAATTGTGAATGACTATAAAACAGGCTGTAGTTTCACAACTCAAGCCAGAACCTGCCAGTTTGGCTGCTATCTTCCCAGCCATATTTTCGCAATTTGATTTTTCCCTTCTTGTACCAACAAGAGACTTCCTAAAGCCAGTTTACTGCTTTTTGAACCAGAGTCTAAAATTTCTGAACTCAATGGAGATACAAGCTATGTAGATCACTAAAACTTATTTCTCAGCCTGTCTCTTCTTATTTCTCTTTGTATGAAGGGAATAAGGATTCGTTTTTTTCTCTGTACCACAGCAACCAGTAGTTTCTCATGCCTCCCCTTTCTAACAGTCTTTTCTGTTTCACAGGAGACTAAATTCTACCTCTTCAAGTTGCTTAATTGTCTAAAAGAACAAAACCAGGAGCAATTGTGTCAAAGCTACATTCAATTTGAAATTTGCTGCATGTAGACAGACCTCACAAGAGGGCTCTTGAGCCTAAAAGTGTGTTCATTTTTCTCAGTTATACCAAGTGGTCCAATAAGAGGTATTATCTCACCCCACAAATCCTACCTCTGTAATGGCCAAACACATGGAGTACCTGCCCACCTATTACAGACATAGGGAAGAAGTCTTGTCTTGTCATATTAATAAGCAGGAAATTAGAGATGGAGAACTGAACCACAGCATCTGCAGAAAGGGACCACAGTGGGCCCATCAGGAACTCTGATGAGTTTCTCCTCATCAGAAGGGGAGACGTGGCTAGAACCACCACCTTTTCGGCAAAGTCAATTCTTGAAAACTGAAAATGACTGAAATGTCTTGAACTGAGTCAGGGAAATAAAGTAGTAATACAATAATGTTCTTATTCTACTGCCTTGATAATTAAGTACATTTTACATGTAAACAGTATCTATGCTGAAATATACATACAGATTTTCTACGTATTTCATGATAAACACCCAGTGAATGCTCAGGCCATTTCTAAAGCAGCTGAAGCACCTGAGTTTAGTCTCAGGTCTTGAGACAGTCTCCAGTGTGAGGGTCACACAGCCAAATACACAACCTCACTACCAATGAAGGACTGGGACCAAAGAGACCCAAAGACAAGTATAGATCTGAACCTGTTCTCAAGGCTAAAATGGCTCATAATGTAAGTATGCACTCTGGATCAGGCTGGAGCTCCTGGAGGAAAGGCTGTGGCCTGACTGGGATCTTGACATAGTTCAAGCTTTTCTCTTTCATGTAGTCTGAACAGATGGAGATAGGCAGGTTCAGCAAGCTAGAAGAATAGAAATCCCACAGTTGAGTTTTCTTAAACAACAAGGAAAACAAAGTAGGTACGATTTTGAATCAAAGGCAGCTGTGTGGATAGAAAGCTGCTCTTAACCTCACCTAGAGAGGCTGGGTGAGGAGACTCAAGATTACAAAGAGAAGCCTTAGCAAAGCAGAAAAGTGAGCCCATGGCTCTCAGCTTAAAAGCTTAACAATGTTTGTATCCATCTCTGCCAAAAGACTGCAGGGCTGAGGTGCTATGAGTAAGAGTGGGAGAGTACAGCCATTACTCTTCAAGATGAATTGCAGAAGAGGAGCCATTTACCATATCTGAAGCTGATCCGATCGTTCTGTTCATGTAACAGCCGGAAGGCTGAAAGAAGACAGAGCAGCTGTGGGAGACTTCCAAAACACACAGAGATAAGGAAATAGGAAAGAGTGGGATGGCCACCTTGCATCCAGCAAACAGCAGTGTGTGTGAAAATCAGAAGATAATTATGTGCTAGAAGTAGTTTACTACACAAGGAAGCAAAGCACAAAAGCATAGCAAGTTATCTAAGCAGCACGGCAGAGAAAACATCTTGGCGATTACAGTGCCTGAAGTGTGACAAGCACTGACTTAATGCTGAGCTTGCAGTCAGTGTAATTAGTGATAACACAGCTCCTCCTAGAAGGATTCAAATTGTAACAAAATCTACAATTTTTACAATAGGGCTTCTTTTTCTAAAGTTTATGTTAAGAGCTGACTATTTGAATGCATCCATCATGTCTCTAAGTAATCTCGGCCCAAGAGAAGTGATGAGATGGGACAACAAAAACAGTTATACCTGGTGACCTGTAACACCTCCAAAATTTGTATGATCTTTTCTCTGAAAATTTGCAATACAAAAAATATTAGTAAATACCAGGTTTTCTGCATTTTTCAAGTAGCAGCTCTAGCTTCACTCAGAGAAGGAAGAGTAAAATCAGGCTTAGGAAAAAAATGCAATCTATCCAAGTAACAGGTGAGCAGAAGTAGTGGCACATGAAATCACCCCAACTAGTACTTCATTCAGAGCTTCTGCCCTCACAGCTCACAAGAATGCCAATGAGAACTATCCAGATTTTGTGGTTGCATTTTGCTAGACTGTAAACTGTGTAGAACTCCCCCCCCATAGAAGTGGAATACAGTCCAACAGAAGGTCATTTCTTTGAGTTGCTACTGATCAGAGTCCACAGAAATTAGCAGCCAGAAGCTAAAACTTCACTACATGTAACCTGAGACAGAAGCCGGATGTCCTTCCACAAATGAAATAATTCAGGTGTCTTGCATTAATAGCTGGGTCAGTGATGGAGGCTTTATGAACTCACTGGAAGTCTGCTTTTGAAGATGACCCTTATCAGGGCTAGTATCTAAAGCTACAGGAAAAGCTCTGTCTTTGTGATCAGAAAAGCAATTACCTTTCTAAGGCTTTCTGTACAATGCTGCTACTCAATCTGCAAGGCAAAACCAAGGGAGGATTCTTCTCAAGTGGTGTTCTTTCCAGAAAATACTCCCTAATACACTCCCTTGAAAGCACTGTATTTTCTCCACACAACACTGAACCCTTAAAGCACAAGAGAAATTTGCAATATTTTTGAACTCTAAAGGTTCTTATTTTTAAGGTGATTCAGATGCTTTCAGGGTGTTCTTCTGAATAAAGTAAACTAAGGATATGTTGAGATACCTTGCACTTTGGTCTCCATGGCTGTGCGCTGCTTCATTATCTGCTTCTCTTCTCCTTCGCTATCAGATCCTTCATCTTCCTGAATATCTACGTCAGAATCATCATTATCTGGGTGAAAAAAAAGAAAACTGGTGAGTAATATCATTTGAACCAACCCAGAACAACGCAGAGGAGCAGCTGGGTGGAAGAGCACATTAGTAGTCTCTGCTGCCGTTACAGGCCAAGGTGAATTCAAAATGCAGCAGCTCTACTGACAAGCACCTGGAAACCTCATGGTCCTCACTAAGGCAGGCAACACCGTGGACATCAGTGCTAAAGAAGTTGTGCTGAATAGCATGCACAGTATAAACCCCCCTGAGACAATTCTCAGACTGTACCATAAAGGCAATATTCTAAATATACTCCCTGGCTATGAATCATACCTACAGTCAGAACGTGCTATTTCAGCAATTGATTCAGAATAAAAATCTTTTAAAAGCCTTTAGAACCTATGGGCTTATTAATGTATCTTCAAGTCTTTTACCTTGTCATGAGCAATATCAAAATATATCCCCTTAGACTCTTTGTC
This sequence comes from Tinamus guttatus, assembly GCF_059628265.1. Lineage (NCBI taxonomy): Eukaryota > Metazoa > Chordata > Aves > Tinamiformes > Tinamidae > Tinamus > Tinamus guttatus. Next base: position 4,168,863 of record NW_028288706.1, on the reverse strand, counting down.
TTTCATTTAATCACAGGTTAGAAAAGCACAATGAAACATCTCACATACACTGAATTAGTTATGTCTAAACCCAAGACACCCGGAAGCACCAGAGAACTTCCCAAGGCACATGAACTGCTCCAGATAATAAAATGCCATAATCTGCCTTTTCATTTTCTCCTTCCTTTCCCAACCAAATCCTCCCAAGCCCTGACTCCCATTCCCCAGTCACTGAATTGAAACAGGCCTCAAGAACTCAGGTTAAATTGTCCTTCAGTTGATTGAAAGAATGGAAAAAAATTCCTGCTCATGCCAACCTGCTTCTGCAGACTCAGTCTCTCCAGACCGAGCCCTGCTCCCCAGCTGCAGCCTGCCTGTGATCACCTTACTAATCAGCCAGTAAGCGAGACAGGCCCCCAGCTCACAGGGGCCTAACTCAGCTCAGATTTAAGCCGTGACGAGCCCTCTCCATCAGCTGATCCTACGGCTCCGAGCTGCTGCTCCGGCAAGGGCTGCTGCACAGGGCAGATCCACACAAGCCTGGGAGCCAGGAGCTGCTCCGTGCGGCTACAACCCCAGCTAATCACTTAGTGAAACCGGGCAATCCTTTCCCAGGCTCACTTAGTTACACATCCGTGCAGAAAATGGAAATAACTGCTTTTATTTATGATTGGCAACAAGCTGACATATCTTTGCAGCACTTAAGTACCAGACAACATATGAATACTAGACATTTTTCCATAATCTTTTTTCACTGCAATATTAAGTTAAGGACAAAAACATAATAGCAAGGGATGTGTCCGACATCGTATCAGTGCTGTCTATGATTTCCATTCGCAGTGCAGTTTCTTCTTTGGCAAGTAAAAGAATCGCTTACTGCAGCATGACCTGAATACTGTTTCTGTTTACTTGGTATTCAAGAAATTCTCAGATACTTGGAATATTTTGTCCTTCCCCAGGCACACACCCTGGGAAGAGTAATGTGCAGCCTACCTAAAGGTTCAGGCTCTATACGTTAAATAGCAAGACCACTTCATCTGCTGAAGTTCTCAGGCAGCTATCAAAATGCTGTCTTGCTTATGTTGGGTTGTTTTATGCTTTTGGGTTGTTTCTTTTTGAGCAATAAATCTTCCTTTTCAGTTTTTGTCAAACTGGTATTCCCAGTACCAGCACCAGCGGCCAGGGCTGGTGATGCCACGGAGAAGCAATGTGCTTCCTTTGCCAAACCATTCCAGTTTCATTTCCATTAGCACTTTATCCTTTTCCTGAGGACCTCGTGAGCAGGAGCTCCGAGCTGCGACACAGTCTAATGGCAGCAGTGCTTTCTGCTGATAGCTCAACAGGACAAGCCCAGTTAACACCACTTTGGGTGCAGCTGGGCTTGCAGCAGCCACCCAGCAGACAGGATCAGTGATGTGACTCTGCTCTGGGGAGAGACACTGTTGTTACAAAATCCAGGGCTTCGTAATTTGTTATTTCACTTTTCTGGAAACTCTTATTTTCGTTTGTTTCATTTTTAAATCACTTGTGGCAGCAAACTCTCAGATAACATGCAAAATAATTCCATTGGGAAGAAGCAGGGGTAAGATAAAAAACAAAGCAACCAAGACAAACTGAACAGGTATGTATCTGCTGTCTTCCTTTGATGTAGTCAGAACCGTTACTCCCTAAATGCCCATCCTCCTCTGTGGCTTAATGCTCTCCTGAACCACGTGAACCTTTCCAGCTCCCTGCAGTGCATTCCTTTACTCTTCAGCCATTTCCAACCCATTTCCACTTGCTAAAAGGAAGCTCATGTCATTGTACAATCCCCATAGCAATCTTGTGTTGGAAAATGGGACTTGCTGTAAGATCCTGCGTTTTGGGATAGAAGTAATAGCTACTTTGGAGAGAAAATGATGGCTGGAGGGCTCCAAGCTGCTGCTTTATGAAAGGAAATGGTTTAAACAGCTTTTGGCTCACCCAGCCCTTTTCTTTCTTTCAAGTTTCTTAGCTACTCTCCACCCCTTATTATTCACATATTTTTTTTATCCTTCTCGCCCATAACTTTGGTGTTTAAGTGTAATGGTGAAGCTGCAGTGCCGTCCCGTTCAGCCCAGGTGCAGACACAAAACCAGCCGGGCCCTGGAAAGCTCCTCCTGTCCCGCTCCACCGCCGCAGCTTCCAAACCAGCTCGACCAGCAAGGGCCGTAGCTTGGGACCATGTCGCTTCCATTTCTGCCTTTAAAAATCCTGGATCATCCTTCAATAAAAAATGAAGGAACATTCATCAAGTGGATTAGCAGCACATAAACTCAGTGCAACATTTTTCCTTACGGGTTGTGCCTTTGAAGCTATTCTTGTTGTGAGTGTATGGCAGGAGTTGGGATTTTCGTTAACCAGGGTGGCTGGAACGCCGCTGCCCACGCTCTAATATGAAACATAGGGCTGATGCTACAGTCCAAGCACACGGGAGGAACAGAAAAAGGGAACTGCAAATGCAAGTTCAGCAGCAATAAAATTTGTGCCTCCAAGTCTCCAGCAAGCCGTTTGGAAAGCAATCCGGCACATTTCCACTTACAAAAAAAACAAACGTCCTGCCCTGACCCAGCTCTGTGACGGATGGCTCAGGAGCTGCTATCGCCCGCTCCAGCTCTGCCTTTCATACAGCCAGTTATCACCAGCAGAGCAGAATCAGGCCAGGCCAAAAAACAAGGATGCAGAAACTGAGCATATTGCTGAAAATTTGTTTAAATATACGAGATAAAGAAAAGCTCAGGAGAGGCTTCATAATGGGATTAAACAGCACACTAGGCTAATGCTCGCTGTGACCCCTCTTATCTAGAGGACTACAGGGTTTTAGCATCCTACATTTCTCATCATATATGCCCCAGTGTCCAATTTTCAGCAAAATACTCTTGTTATTCATGGAAAGATGACAATTGAGGAAGCTTCACTTAACAACACATAGAGCAAAACTACCTGCTGCCCTAGGAGGGGCTGCAGTCTCTCCCTGTGTATTACTGCACTGATAGAAGTGACAATGCCTCAATTCCAGGGAGCTAAGGAATACTCTTCAAGGAGAAAAACGTACATTTCTCTGACCATCATTATAAAGCAATGAATACTATAGAGCTTAGTACTCCAAATTCACACATACTGGCACATGAAGTACGGAACACACTCTAATGCAGCTGGCTTATGAGATTTGCATGGATTTACATGAAGATTATTTGACATTTAACACTAAACTGCAATTCAGCAATCCGTGGGCTCAAATTTAAGCCAAGGCTGGCAGCCTCTTGGAGCTTAACGCTGCTCTGTTTACTAAACCCTGCACTTTCCTATGAAAAGGGAATGAGAGAGACGCTATTTGGCCCATTTCCCCACTGTTGCAGTTAACTCTCATGTACTTCACGGCTGCATGAGAGAGAGAGAGAATATACCAGACCTGGGATTTCAGACTCTTCTCTCTTTTTCTACATTTCAACATTTCCACTTCATAAATTTTAATCAACTACATTTGTTCCAATTAAACCAGTTCAGGAGTAAAAAGTACATGCAGGCCATAGGTGAAAAATGCTGCTCAGAGTTTCCAAAGAGAAAAGGGGCAGATACTTGAACCGATTGGTGTTGATAATGATTTAATTCTAGGTAGTTTGCAATGCTTGAAAGAAAACCAGCATGATTTAATAGCTTCCAGTGATTAAATTACAGATTTGTTTCTATGCATAAATACTCGACTAAATGTATGCAAGTGTAAAACAGGAAAGCATTGGGGTGAAGATAATGAGCATAAGGTGCATAGTTTAGTGACAGGCTTTAGAATTAAGCATAAGTGTTAAATTTAAGTTTAGCATATAATTTCATAATAAAAATCACTGCTTTGAGAATGTAAGCATTGGCTCCCCAGCAATTACTGGAATTAGTAAGACACGGATTTTGGGGAAACAGCATTATGAGAAAAACAAATGGGTAACTGACAGCCACTTGATCCAAAAATAAAATCTAGTTAGCAATACCAGGGAAGTTTAGAACTAGAAAAAAAAAAAAAAAAAGGGGATTGGGATTTTTAACGTGAGCTAAGAACGAGTGAAGTTCAGTTCTCATTTGAAAAGTCTCAATCTCAATTTTACCAAAACTCATACTCATGTCTTGTCTCAATCTTAGAGAAACCAGTCGTGTGTGTCAACCTCAATCCTTACATGTTCGCAGCTCTGCGATTCGAATTAACACAAACAAAAAAGCTTTGAAATAGAGAGATAGTTTCAATGGGGAGCATCCTTTATATGCAGCACAAAACTAAGGTCCTCCATCTGATTTGAGAAAATCCATCATAGCACCAAGAGCTCCAAGCCCCTGCAGCACCTACTAACCTCAGCAGAAGTGTGGGTGTCCTGGTCTGAATATACTGAACCTGAGCAAGGACACACGAGCAAACCCCAGCCAGTATGCGGCAGGGGTACGCTGAGTGCTTCTTACATCCCATGCTTATTTAAAATGGCTTATTGCTGCAGTATCCAAGTCTCACATTTTTAATGGTAAGGATAATTAACCATTGCCTGCGGAAGGAGAAGGTCTCTGTCATTTGAAATCATTAAAAATGAACGTTAATGATAAACTCCAATTAAACTAGGATTTATGGTCTTGGCATAGGAATGAGTAGATAAGACACGTTTTGGCCTATGTTACAGAAGAGGTCACATCAGTGACCATAATGGTTTCTAAAGACTTTAAAAGCCAAAAATCCATCAAAGTGTTACTAAATTAAAACATGAATTTGTAATTATTTAGCAAGCAAGACAAAAGACTCGTGGACCAACCCCAAGGATCTGTTACAGAACGAGAGACGGTCTTAGCATCCTGCTGGGGAGCAGGCTGAGCACTAGCAAAGTTTTCCAGGCTCCCAGTCCTAATGGGATTTATCCAGTGACTTAGTGGCAGGCTTCAAAAGCAACACCAGCTGCAATAAGCCTTTTTGGTTGTAGACCACCAGACCTGCATCGTTTCCTTTGCACAGGGAGTACAAAAGAGTCGGTGCGACACAAAACTGCAGCCGTCAGGTCATCCGCCATCCTAGGCAGATCCATCCACTCTGCTTAACCGAGCAAGATGAAGTTCAGCACATTTTACCTGCCTGTCCCAAAAAAGAAGGCACACCTGGCCAAGAAAGCGTTGTAGGTGGGTATCAACGCTGTAGGTGGGTATCACGCAGAGCTCCAGCTCTGCAGGAGCATCCGCTAACCTTGTTGGCAGATGAGTTTGTCAACCAACACTGAACTACTGCAAATGCACAATCCTGTGCAACGTGAACATCTCTTCATTTCACACACTCAGCAAGACCACGCAGGACTGACTGCCTGTACTGACATTGGGATTACATGTTTAGTCTTGCAGATTTACCTAACTGCAGCTCAGCACAGTTTTTGCAGAAAGTGGTATATTCATTGAAAAAACAAAAACCATAATCTTACAGCAACATTTGCCAATTGAAATGAAATCTGTTACATCGCTTCAGTCAAAAAATATTTGGTTTGAAAATTTTAAAATGATTCCTTTAAATTTTCTGAATATTTCCTGTGTTTAAGTTTTCTTCCTTATTTGATATATTCTACTTCTAAATGGACACACACAAAAAAGAAAAAAAAAAAAAAAAAGAAAATGAAATAAGCTGATTAATCAGAAAAAAATCTCTCTTAGGCTGGAACATTTGTCGTATTTTCCTTTTTGTTCAGCAAACATGTTTTGTTCAACTCTAGATGAACCAGAAGAAATAAATCCTGAATATCTGCTGCAGTCAGTGACTTTTCTAGTCCCCCATCCACACCAAACCACTACCCCGGCAGCTCCCCATGTGTGTCTCCGACAACAGCCTTACTGTTCAGATGACCACTGTGAAGATTGTATCTAATATATTTTAGGAATTACTCCATTTTGAACAACAGAACCAAGCCCTGCTTTCCTGTCCTTTGGCACTTCTTTCCTTGCACCAGCCTCAAAGGTGCTACAAGGACAACAGTGCATGAGAAACACCACCCTGTGCAACAAACACCACATCGTACATTGGTTTCTCTCGCAGCATCTTATGCGACATAAAGAGTGCAAAAAACACCAGTAACTTCCTTATTATTCATCACAAGAAACTTTTTGTTTGTTTGTTTTGCTGCAATTACTTAATTGCATGTATTTTCACCATAAAAAAATACTAAAATCTTGATCCAGATCTGAAGTTCAATGTCCTCGGATTAATTTAAGATTTTTTTTTTTCCACATAACTTAGTATTAGCTTCTTTGTAGGGCAGTAGTTTTATGGAGATGCTCCGAGAAAAACGAGATGATTTACACTGTATTTCAGCCAAAAACAAAAGAAAAGAAAACAAACAAAACACCAACACACGCTGTAACTGAATTTTGGCAAACTTTAGGCGAGTGCCAGGACTTATCTAGCAGCTTTCTATATTCCTAGCCCGCATAATCTAACATATCTTCCACAACCCATTTTCAAAAAATACGGGCTATGATCTAGGTTTCTCTGAAGATAGTTCAGCCCAAAACTAAAGCGAGAGATGTCTAGAACTCCTGCGAGTTTTTCTGCAGACAAATGAACTGTTAATTTGGCATCGCTTCTTACCAAATTAGTGGTAGAAAAGGTCAAAGGATTCAGACAGCAAGAGAAGTGCATCAATTACTAAGACACGCAAAGGTAAGAGTGCTTACGGGGACAGGACGAATGCTTTTATCAGTTAATGGTAACAAATTCATCAACAGATTCCAGTTTATGCTGTTACAAGAGGCTCATTAAGTGGTTTGTAGCTCCCAGGGACAATGTGCAACAGGACTTGTAGAACCTTTCCCTTTCCCTTGCAGGAGGCATTAGCCCACTCTGGAAACACCTTTGGAATTACTTAAAAATGCAAGTGGAATAAGCATTTTTCTCCTAAAGCCTACTTTAAAAAGATCTTTCTGATGGTAAGGGAAAGCCTTTCTCTGGAGCTCATTAAAAGGGCCCATCCTATCTTAGGATAAGGATGTGGCACACGGAATATCGCAGTATGGGTGAAATAAGGTTTAAGTGTTTGTGTCTGTTAAGCTTTACACCATTTCCTCAGAATATATATGATGCTTATAGTACACATTGATAAAATCGCTGACTGCCAGACCAAGACAGGATTTGTAGGAAACCTTGATTGCAGAAACTCCATCTCCTACCACACTTTTTAATTCAAGTGCGAATTTCACTACAATTAACCTTTAGGTTGGTTTGGGTAGGCAAAGCTCGTCAGGTTTTTCTTTTAGCTGCCCCGATTCTGCTGTTGTTTCTTTATTTCCCCTTGTGCAGAGTTTGTGCCTTTTCTTGTGACCAGGATCCTATGCCAACCCTTCTGTAAAAATCACCCTAACAGGGCACCATGTCATTTAAAACACCAATCTCTACATTTCTTACCAAAATATCTATCTTGGTATAAAGGGCATCATTTAACTAATAATGAGAGGAGGGGAGCGGGGTCTGGTCTAAAGGGTAACAAATACTTATCATTATCCAGCAGCAAACAACTGTCTCAGATGCTTTACAAAATTCAGTAAATTAGCCTTAGAGCATCCAGTAATGAAGCCATATTCCATGCTCGTGCCTGAGGAAACAGCCTCCAAGAGTCAAACCATTCTCCCATTTCTGCAGTGCCACAGATTTCCAAGCTGTACACAGACAACGACAGCCAAAGGCTCAGAAGAACGGCTGGATTTGCCCAGGGTTATAGGACAGTCTGTAAATGAGCCAACAACTAGAACTACGAGCCCAACGCCCTCATCCCTGGAAGAAACACTAAATGTGACAAATTAAATACTGGAATAATGATCATAGAAATATTCTCTATGTCATTATCACTCATAACCTTGTCTTCTTAGGTACAACTAGCTCCTCATTAAAAAGGCAAGATCCAAGTATGTCAGAGATGCAAAAATCACTGAACAGTTTTTCAAGTGAAGCAGATCAGGAATTCTTCACACTGTTCACACGCTGCTAATTGCTGATCATAGATGTTCTTCCCTTATTGAACTTAAACCTGCTCGGGCAACTGGCAGAGGGCAGGCCATGGACTTTCTCATTCAAGAAAATCCTCAAAACAATTCTTGTGATTGATATTAAATATCCCGTATGTTTCAGCTAAAGCTTCTCCACTTTGTACTGCACTGCCACGAAGACATGAGCTTAGAGAGGGGCAGGAGTGACTGAGCTCTTCACAAGCTTGCTCAGAGTGCATCTGCCAGCACACTGAAACACCTGACTTTAGCTTTCATTTCATGTCCATGCTCTGATCTAGAGAATTAACCCTCCTTCCATTCTTTCTCCACAAAATAAAAACGCACATACTACAATATTAAACTCATATGATAACTAATGAGGAAGTTCTGCTGATGCTGAACTCAAAAGGAGCAAAATCTGGGTTGTAAGCTTTCTGCAAAATCTCAAGAGGTTACTATTCTCTTTTGATGCTTAGCTAGCATTCTAATTAATTAAAAGTAAATTGAGTGGGGAAAAAAAAAAAAACTCCCCAAATTTTAATTGCTTTCACATTTTGTAGGTACCCTAAAATCTAGGCAACTGCAAGCAGGTAAACAGGGTCCCCTCTTTGAAGATTACTGATTTAAAGGGGATTTTAAACTGAGAGCTTTTTCATCTGTGAAAAGTGTAAGCTGATACAAGTGTAACATAAAACTAGCTTGCACACAACACCAAACTCCAGGGCACACATGTAGGAGGCAAACTATTGAGCACAAGAGCTGTCCTGCAGTTTTGCAGCAGGGCACACAAGCACACACCCAACATGAGGCAGTCGAGCAGCCCCACACCCCCCTGAGGCTACACATCTCTCCAAAGCATTTTACTGGGTGAAATCTTCTAATGACATTTGTCAGCCACCGACCCTTCCCAAGCAACTCCATTGCGCTGGGACAACTGCAGGGTGCACAGTCAGTCCTTGCAGGCTTGGATAACAGCAAAATGAAGGCTAAATCTGCCACTGCAATTCACAGTATATTTAAGGAGGGAGTGCTTTCACCCCTCAGCACTGCAGGTAAAATTTACAAGGCGCAGGAGCATTTCACCGAGATTAGGTTACTAATTTCACTGCTGTCCTTTTCCAGTCATTATCATTCCACTTTTTCCAATATAGTCTGTTGACTCTATCTGTATCCCCATGTGGCCGACCCATCTCTGTTCAGCTTCAGGCTTTTAAGTGGATACTTGTACATAGAGTAGCTGGTACTTAGCAATTTTTCTGCTAGTACAAGCAGTGAAGAAATGCAACTTACTGCCACTCTTCAGCAGGTTCTGTTCCTCTTCCTTCAGCCTGTTCTGCATAAGATGGAGCATGTTGGCCGCTTCCTGTAAGAGGTCAAAACACTCAATCAGAAAAGCTGCTGCACTGCCCAGTTGAGTGGCTCTTTGGATAATCCTACAGCAGTTAAGGACACTCACAGGCAGAATGAGAATAGAAAATTTCAGCCTTGAAAATGTCTTAGAAAAAAAAGTCCTAATTGCAGTATGGGAGCTTCTACCTACTTTGCCCAAAAGGTCAGGATGTAAAGAATATACCCAGAATATCCACCACTTATTCCCAGTGGCTGAAAAACCTCACTCATGACACTGAAAAGGGGTTCAATTGTCTTCATCCCACAGAGAATTACTGCCATTAGAGAATGAAGAGGATTTTCTGTGTAAATCTGTTTTTGGTAGCTGTTTTCAACTCCATTAAACTCCAGAAGTTGCTCGTGAAATGACTGTCACCTTATAATAACATATACTAAAACAGAACAAATTCACATATTTCCACACATGCAAACAACAGAGACAGAAAAAGCTCAGTTATTAATCATTAGAGGTATAGCCAAAATTGCATTTGTGTATAAATGCAACCCCCTACAGCAACACTGTGCAAGATGGTTTGCTGAATTCCTTCAGTAAACGTAGCAGATCTTTACCTAAAAGCAGGCTGAGAAACACTATTGTATGTCTTTACTATAGTATGTACAACAGAACTGCATATTTTATCATTTACGACACAGTTACAACATAAAGGGGAATAAGAGCAAGCAGAAAAGGGCAGATAGAACAGTGGCTGCCCTAAGAGAAGGAAATCAAAACAATACTCAGCCCATTCATATGAACTCCAATTTCAAAGACACCTATAGAAACTTCTACAGTCTAAGGCTGGCAGAGATGTGTCTCAGGAAAGGCACAGAAATGGCAATTATTATTTTATATTTAGGAGCTGATGAAAAGCTTGGAGGGAAGAATCAAGGCTGATGGTAGCAGGGGCAGTTCCCTTCCAGCATAACAGATCGAGGAGAAAACAGGTCTTCCTCTATAAACTGTAACAGATGAGAGCAATTTTGCTCTTCTAGGATGCATGCATTTGCACAGCATCAAGGACAAGGAGCCTAAAGGCACTATTTGAGTACTAAGTACCCTAAGGCAGTTCTAGAAGGTGTTGCACTGAGTTCAAAAATATCTTCATTCAGTTAGGACTAAATCTACCTAAGATATTAAGGGACTGAAGGATACATTTTAAAATGATTTTTTAAAAATTTACTCTGACTGGCCAACGATGGGGTCAAATCTATAATATTTTCTGTGCATTTGCAGCAGAAGAATTCTTGTCGGGGGGAAATGCGTCTGTTCCCCAAGATCAGACACAAAACCTGAAGTCAGTGAAGATGGTGACAAAACTGTAACAATTTCACTGGTTACGGGAAAAAAAATCACAAATATATATAAATATCTCTCTAAACAGCTGACTCGGTGATAGTTTCAGATAGTTTCAGATATTCCCTTTTCTCCTGCCACTTTCAATGACTGTAACCATATGTCTGTATTTCTGGCCTGACTGGGTTTCTTTCCTCAGACTTTAGATCATCTTATCAGAAATTGTTTGTATCACATGTGTGTACTGAATTTTCAGCTCAGCAAAAAGGCCATGCTAATCAGAGATGCTTTTCAGCTGGCCACTTTTACATGACCCAGTGCTTTTGAAATGTGACAGAGGAGAACGGCTAAGATGATGATGAATCTAACAGCACAGGTGCTTTTTCAACCCATTAAATAACATGGTACAAAGGACATTAGCAGAACAGCACTTGGCACAGGCCAGCGGGCCCGTCTGCTGGGCACGGTGACAGCTCCATGTGACAGCAGATGTGGCCTTGCCCTCTCAAAGCACCCATGAGGACCGGGCCGGAGGCACCAGAGCAGGAGCCGGCACTCCAGCTCTCTGCTCCGTCCACCCAGCTTTCTCACTCTGGAAGTTAACTTTACCCAAACCAAGCGGCAGCATCAGCTGTGGCCACACAGCAGCAAGTTAACACCATGAACATAGTGACAATTAGCACAAAACCACAGCTGGTTGACTCTTTTGTTCAAACAGTAACATCTCATTTTTTTCCTTAAGCTATTTCTTCTGTTCATACCTCAGACACCCTCCAAACCCCAGAAATCTCTCTCGACATCTCTCTATATACACCTTTTCATATTACTAAGGAAAAACAATGTTTCCTTCTATTTTCCAGTGATTTTCTAGAGAATATTGGAGTACTGCTCTGTCCTATACTTAAAATGAACTCATTTGAAGATGGATTGAAATGCTTCCTCTTCACATTGCCTATTAATCTCAGCAGTCGTTTCTTGCTTTGTTATAGAACAAAACAACTGAGATTAGCTCGTACTCTGTGCACACAAAGGCATTTTTTTCTTTCATAATAGAGTGTTGCCACTCATTCAGCAAGGGTGAGATATAAGGACTAGGAGAAATTGTGTGGTGCCTGAACAGAGAATGTGACTGTATTCTTAATAAGGGGAAGTCTGCTGAGGTACACAGAAATGTCAGTGAACACACTATTAAGGCTGCACAGTTAAAGTACATGATAGCATGAGATGCCGATTTACCAGGGCTGCCTTTTAAGAACAGAAGACAACACTTAGCATGTTACTGAATCACTTTTAAAAGCTTGTCCCTTTACTCAAGTATATGTTTTCTTCTTCAAATTGAAACCTGCTACGTTTATGTTTGACTAAAAGTGACTGTACTACTACAGAGTTTTTTCCTTCTTACTTTATTGAGGAATAAAGACTACTTACTTTTTTTAGAGAGGGCATCCTCGCAGTGGATGGGCACACACTGAATGAATTGAAAAAATCATCATCCCCTGTTATAAAATCATTTGCCTCCTCTTATTCCTCCCTCACTTTCATGTCCTGAAGTAGTCATCTGCTGTCATCATTAATACTCATTTTAGAGTAATCATTTCCACTGAAAGCCATGGAAAGCATACTTAGAGCATTTTATAGACTTAAATGATACTCAGCAGAAATTCACCAACTGTTATCACAACACTGTCACCGCCAGTTATGGAGGAAGGAGGCAAAATTCATTTCTGTTGTTGTAACATTACTTTAAATTATGATTTTAATTCATTGTCTGTTCAGAGAAAGTCTTACCTTTAAATTCTTCTTTCTTTCCCAACTAGCCATTACATCGATCTAGAATCGAATTCTTAAAACAAAAAAACGGGAAAGCGTATCCTGCTTTACAATGGGACTTTTGCACTTTTTAGTTTATTCTCTTCTTGATCTTAAATCTCCATGGTTTCCTGCCTTTGTCCTTGTTGTGGCAAAAGCAGTGTTTGTTGACAATACTGTAATGGTACAAGTACTTCAATAAATGGGACAGAAGACGCTTATTCCTTGAAGTTGAGAGAAAAATATTATCCAAGGGAAGCATCGAGTCCAATTTCATACTGAAAGAGGCTCTGCAGAAGCAGAAGGACTAAGCAGTAGGTTATGTCACTTGTTTCGCAGTGAACTGATGCTACAAAATATAGTGTCCTGCCCTGAGACATTCTGGCCAAGAACTCCAGCAACCACATTTATGGCAATAAAGAATTAGCTGTGTTAGATCTCTGCTGAAGGGCAAAAATCACAAAAAAAAAAAAGAGAAACAACTTGAAAGTTTCTTGAAAGAAGAAAATAGACAATAATCTAACTTAGCTTCACTTAGGAAGCTTAGGCTTCACAGATGTGAGAGAGGGGCCTTGGCACAGTGCCACACAAGATGCAGAAGCCAAAGGTAGGAAAAGATTCAGTTTATATCCTGGTGTCACCTAACAGCAACCTTGATGCTATCCACTTTGAGATGCAAGAAAACAGCCAGTGAACCTTTTAAAAACAAATCCCTCTAAAATAAAGATTAAGAACAACAAAAATAACGACCCTGTAAAAATACTGCAGGACTTTGCTGAAGCTATAAAACCAAGCAGTGATGGGAAGCTTACACGCTGAGGTTTCCCCTCTTGGTTTTCCTTATAGAATCAGTACGCTCTAGATCCAGCAAAGCTCGTTGAAGCCAAAGGTCCCCACAGGATGTAATAAAGATTCCCAAGTCTAAGGAGCAGAATCCTGCACACTGGCAGGATGTACATGACCATCTACAGCAGAGTCTGGTACAAGAGGAGTGTGAAGAGGCAGAAGGATGGGGAAGGAACGAGCACAGACTGCAGCAAAAGAGGAGGATCACAAACTTTTAAATCCTGCCACATTGTCAGATGATAGAATCAAAATAGGACTATAGGTGGCAGGGGGTAGCAGCAGACCAACATTTTCTGCCCAGAGTTTACAATTAAAAATTTCTTTATACAAGGTTCAAGTCAGCACTAACACTCAGGAATCCACTACTGCTTAAACTAAGGTGACAGAGGAGGGACTTCATTCTGCGAGTCAAATATATTCATCATTAGATAATATGCAAATTTACCATAATCACAACTCCTCTCTTTACTTTTCTTATTCACTTTTGCAGAGATATGAATTATAATGACTCAATAACAGTTAATTGAGCGTTCCCTTCATGTACTGCATTTTTAGTACTAACTTACAAACTATATTGGTTGGGTGTGTGAAATTTATTTGAATAATATACAATTTTGCTATGTAAACCTGAGGTCAGTTTGCTCTGTCTGAAGAAATTATCACCAAATTAATACTAATTGGAAGTTAGTAGTCACAGCTGTGCCTTGGTCTCCACCATAAAGCAGTCCCTGTCACATCACTGCCGGAATCTAACGTCAGAATTATCCTTTCCTTATGTCACAGGTAGCGCAAACACTTAAGTGTTTCTAAGGGAGCTGGGAGTATTCGCTTCTTTCAAATATGCTGTTTATTACATCAAAGAATGGTTGTTCTCGGTGAACTTGATGATTCCAGGAATTGGTAATGGAATCTGTTGTCTTTTATCTTGAGATCAAGTAGTTTGAACACAGCCCAGGTTCGTTTTAACAAAGAATCTCTTCTCCAGCTGCCTGACACACTTCACTTTATTTCTTATTTCCCCACCAATCAAGTCCTAAATTAAGAGGCATCCCCCTCTCTAACAAACCCTTGCACTCCAATTAGAGACCTATATTTAAGAATTTCTTCAGCATGAATCTCCAATACCTGCTTCCCAGACAGCAGTCCGGATATCCGGCAAGAAGATCACAATAAAACTCAGCCCCCCAGTATCTCAACTTCAGAATAAGTTTTAAAAGATTCCTGACTGCTCTGGAGCTTTCACAGGAGGAAGAAAAGGGGTGGTGCAGCAGTGGGGCAGATTTTTGCTCCAAGGGAGGGAACACATGCAGCAGCAGCTCCTTTTCCGACATGATCTTCGCAGGGTCTCCCAACTCACCTTTACTTCTAGGACTCCAGGCTCTCCTGGAGAGAGAGATCCTCTTTCCCATCTCCTGTGCGATCATCACGTCTCAGCCCAGCAACTTCCTATGTCCTGCTGTCCTAAGCTCCATTGGCCCTACTCACTCTCTGGGCATTCCTTTCCTCCTGCATTTTTTTCCCTTCCACATTTCTCCATTATGGGATTTGTGTGTCTCAGCCACCAAGTCTGGCAAAGACTCATCCCAGAAAAACCACAAAAATAGATGCAATCAACAATCAATTTTAATTCTGATATTCAATATAATCTAGCTACCCTGAACAAAGAATACTCTCCTGGTACCTATAAAAATGTAACCAAGCAGTCACAAATTAAATATGGATTAGGTGGAAGTTTAAATAGCCATAAACCAAATGCTCTTCACACCAACGCTCTCTCCAGCTATTCTAATAACGACACATTGCAATGGGAATTTCTAGGTTTAAACAAAGTGAAGCAGAACTTGGAAACCCCATTATGTACATATGCAAAATAAAGCATCTGCTCCAGCTACAGAGCTCTAATGAGAAAATGAGGTTAACGAAGGGGAGGTGATACTTGGTGTGCAGGGTAGGAAAAGTCACAGTATACTCCGTCTGGCTTTTCCTTGCTTTTTTTTTATCATGATGGACTGCTTACAAATACCAGAGTGATGAAAAGAAAAACATTTTAGGCAGTCTGAAGCTGAAGATAAGGAGCAAGTGGTCTTTGAGCACTCTCCCTCCTATGTCCTCAAGCACACTTAGTACCAGTGGAGAATTAGTGGAGAATTCACAGCATCATCATAACAGCTATTTTAACAGGATGTTTGATGATGCAGTATTGTAGTAGGAAGTAGCTGAAGAAGAAAGCACGTTTGGGATGGTCTCTGAAAAGTGCCAGAGAAAATTAGCGTATTCTGTCCAGAGAAAAGGCTAGCAAGTGGTAAAATATATTGCTGAGTTAGTCAGGCATTATGCAAGCTGGTTTCAGAAACACCTTTCTGAATTGTACTATTTGTGCTGTCCTTTTAAGTACAGACATTCATTAGAGTTCACAGAAAAATTCGGCTTCCAAGTCTGAAAAGCCCTGAAACTTTGATTTTTAGAGCAAAATTCTAATACCTTTAACATCTAAATATCAGAAACAATTTCATTTTAAAAATAGAAAAAAAATAACAAAGTGTAATTTTCTAGCATGTAAAAATAGTCTGTAAGTACAAATCTTTGAGAACTGGCACATACAAACTCCTGCTAGCACACAGAAATGCAAAGGCATGGATCCCAGAAACAGCACAAGAGAACAGCAACAGAATAAAAGAGCTGACTGAATATGGAAAGAAAAAAAGCTATGGAAAAAAGGCTATGCAAACTGCAAATGCAAAATATCCTCATTTAAACTCCTCTGATCCAGTAGGTGCACATCAGTCTGTCACCATATGTGAAAAATCCTACTCAGAGAAGAGTTTACATGGGGTCTTCTGACATGTCCATATATCAGAGTTGAGAAACGGATACATAATTTTGTATTTTTCATACATTTCAAGGGGCTTTCACAGCAAACAGGCAGGTACTTTGCAGGGAACAGTTTCACCATCAAGTAGCTATTTGGTTCTTACATTCAGTTCAGACTCAAGGCCAAGCTTTTAAGTTCTTTTCAACTCTCAGGGATATTTCTCAGTCCAGTACCTAGCAGGAGACCACTGTCGATTGCTTTCCAGATATTACTCACTGTTGTTACAGATAGCGTGTGGCAAAAGGAACAGGGAGCTCAAAACCACCACAAAATGGGACAGAGAGCCTCTCTCTACAACTGTACACCTATGAAATAAAAGAGCAAACAACAGCAACAAAAAGTCAGGCAACAAGGACTGCGTGATTTGGAAAGGCTGTAGTCACTTAATTAAAATTGTGTACTTGGGTACAATCTTTAAATCACTTTTCTAATTAGGAAATGCACTCTAGCCAATGTCATTAGCTGTGCAACGTCAACGTGGTACCAAAACGGCTTTGAGTGCAAGTGCACTAGAGATTAGTCTCATTATTCTGCAATAGTATCCTGATCAGAGCAAAAATTAATCCTAAAAACATTCATCTAGTTAAGAAAAGGGGTTGAAGAATCAGTCCCTGCTACTGAGCGTTACACAGGGTGCTGGATACATCTAATCGGAGTGGAGTTCCTTTTCCTAGGAAGCTATTTAACAAAATACACAGAGATGATAATAGAATTGACTCTCCCTTCTTCCACAAAAGGTAATTAAGATTTGTTTGGTGGAACAAAAGACAAATCAGGATTGAAAAAAATCCATGTAATTTTTAGTAATTTTGACAGTTGGAGAGAATGGGTATTGTAATAGACTAAATGCAATTATCCCAGCCATTTTCCCTCTTGTTGTTTCTAAAAAGGGTAATGGGATGATAAAGCTCAGAAGAACATGCACCATCAGCTTCAACCTCTCAGTGTGCAATTGTGCTAATTTCGGAGCAAACTGCTTTTTTCCCAAGCACACAACAGGCTGCCCCCAATTTTGATTCAGCAAGAAATAGCCAAAGGTGATGAAATACTACCTGGAATGCAGATCAAGACTGATGCAAGTAGTGAGAGAGATGCATTAATGTTTCTGGATGGCAGGAAACTAATCTGAAGCGGATTAAACACTACACTGCCTGTCTTTTTCAATTAAAACAAGAAAAAAACCACACACAACCTCCTTCCATTTCCTATATTTTGGAAATAGGAGTGCACCAGTGAGTCTCTTGGTTTAGTTCAGCCTCAGATTCTTCATCCTCCTTCATTTATTGAAGTTTTAGAGCCTGGCTTTGAGCATTTACATCTCATGATGACTTCAAATAACACTTTGGACTCCAGGACATCTGAAAAGCTGCCTGCAAAATAGACATTGCTGCTTCTTCTACCTAAAAAGTCTCTACAGACAAGTAGTCATGGCTACTTGAGACACTGTACTGTTCCCCATAAAAAGACTGTTTGCATCTCATCCTTTGAATATTCTAGTAATACTTTCACACATTCACATTTTTGGATCTTGATCCCTATGCTTCTTTAACCCAACCCAGAGAACGACTATCAGATGTAACCCTCTCCAGCACCTCTTTTTAAATTCACACAAGGCCCTTGAATTACTGCTGAATCCACACACAAAAACACAGGATGGTCAGGACACAGAAGATTGCCAAAAGTGCTATTCCCATCAACTACTTCCTAGTGAAAACACTTAACAGGCCCTAATATATACAGGAAATGAAATAACCTCTAGATCTATTCAGGGTTAAATTCAAACTACAGAACTAGATTTTATGCTTTAAGTCAGCACTGTGTATTCTGCAGAAAGTTTAAGTACAGTCACCCTGATCATGGGAGTATCCCCATAGTTAGAGACACACAAGTACAGAGACACTGTAAGGAGATACGCCAAATGCAGACAACCTGATGGTAATTTAGCATAAAACACATCTCTGTTAAAGATCTGCCCCAGTTCTGATGCCTAGTAACACATACTGCATGTGGCCAGTGACTGCAGCAAGTGGGAGAAACATGCCTTTTTGTCACAAGATTTTATATTCCTTAATTTTGCATGATGCTAAACTATTGCCATCTGCTTAGCCTGATAAACTAAAAGACAGTATAGGGGCATATTCTTTATGCGTCTGACAGAGAGAAGGAAAAAAAAGGAAAATAAAAAGTGTTCTCCATATTCTAAGCTCAGGTGCATTCCTGAATAAGAAAGGCTTTTTGAAAGGCCTTTCTTTTTTTTCCTGTTTTTTTTTTTTTTTTTTTTTTTGCCAAAGTTACAGACAAGAAAGAGAACAATGCAAAAAAAATGACATTAAAATATGAAGCTGACTACAGATTAAAAATATGTGAAGTAGTGTTCATAGAGATAGTGCTAATAAAGAGGGATGTTAATGGGAAATTGTTTTCATGATTAAAAAGTTGTCAAATACCTGGGTGGACTTTTCAGTCTTACATTAGTTTTTCAAAACCCATGGTATCTTTTAAAATACAGGGTACACTGCCCCCAAGCAAACAATGAAGCAAAATACTTGAGCCTTCTTACCAGATTACAACATGCCTTTCCTAGGTCAGAAAGAGGACACAAACCGTTCCTGTCTCTCCCATGTCTGCAGAGCTGACTGAAATCTGGCTACGAACCCCTGCCTGTCGCGCTGCGCATTGTAGGCGACACTCAACGTGGGAGGCTTCTTGGAGCAACCAGTTCTACAGAGTGACAAGGCTTTCAGAAAACACATCATCTCACAGATATAGGATATACAGTTTGCAGGAGCAGAGGGACTACAAAAGTTACTTTATCTTCAGCATAAACTCAGGTCACAACGTTTCACTGCAACTAAACAGATCATGTTAAAGGAGGAATGTAAATAAACACGGGACTAATTATTTTTTTTCTTCCCATCAATAGGCACATATAGACATAGGAAAAGCAAAATACACATTTATAGGATGGATACAAGGAATATTATTTCAAGCCCTCTGATATTGCTGCTAAGAACAAGTTGTGCAAACAAAATAAAATATGGTCGTCCTATGCAAGACGGGAAGACCCAGACAAAGGAAGCACTAGCTAAGTTAAGGTATAGAACACACACCAGTTAATAATAAAAGTCCAAGGAAACATCACTCACCAAAATATCCTGAGAACAGGATATGTATGGTGTAATGACTGAAAGGAAGATGGAAAACCAGTAGTATCAGAAAAACACAAAGCTACAGAAAGCTGAAAGGAGGGTTGCCTGAATGTACTGCAGTGCAGTAAACACCCGAGAGAAAGGAGGGAGCGAAAGAGACAGAGATGCAGATCATCCAGCAAGATAGGAAAGAAAGAGATAATCGCACTGAATTGATACAATTCAAAAAGTCAAGAGAAAACAGAATTTCTGCCAAAGAGCGAAGCTTGAGTTAGAGAGGATTTCAGCATATCTGATCTTTTCATTGATACTCTTTGCTATGTTTTCACAGGAAAGGGCAATCTGAGGAAATTGAAGAACCTCGTGCTAAGAAACTCACACATGAGCTGTCATGAGGCAATAAAAAAAAGTTATTAGATAACTCTTAGCATACACACAGTGTGTGGCCCTTCAAGATTAGGAGTATTGAAAGCATCCTTTGGGAATAGAGACAGAGGTACAGAATGAAACAGGGAAAGTTAGAAATAGGAAAAAAAAATTGTTTTCAAAGCCCAGCATTGAATTTTAGGAGTTTTATGCTGGTCTATTTTCAATAGCCATGTTAGGGCTATCTAACAGCAGTCAAACTTAAACTGTATGGCAGAAAATAGCCACTCAGAGTTGGATCTTCAATTAGTAACATGTTCCTTTAGTAAAGGGGGTGCTAGAAAATTTTCCTTTACAAGGTGAAAGCCACAGTGTATGTACTGGAAGCTGGCTTCTTTAAGTAGATGTATTTAAACTATAGTGCCATTGGGGAGTTCTGAGCTGTCTTACCTCAAACATCTCTTGCTCTGTTCTACGGTGATCGTCTAGGAGTTGCTCCATATAGGACAGATTATGGAATTTTTCTAGGTAAGAGCTGTATTGTTTCTGCAGTTCCTCCTCAATCTTCTCATACTCATCCATAAAAGCAGGACTAGAGGGAACAAGGATAAAGTGCTCAGAGAGATGTTGACCTGTAGACACTGAATTCCGAAATGCATTTTTGTTTTTAAAGTTGCCTTTCCACTTCTGCTAAACCAATCTAAAAGGAGCCTTTATTTTCAGGATTCTATACTACTTCAGAGATTAAAAGCATTAGACAAGAAATATTAACCTATTCTACAAAAATTAGTTACAGTGAAGAAGGGTAACTGTGTATCTGCTACCAAGCTTTTCCAGATAGGCAGAGGGGCAGCATTTCAGCAGATAAATTTAAGGAGAGAGGTCAATCATTCTGCTACTCCATGCCTTAAAAGAACTAGCTTGTAGTACAGCTTGTAAGTCAGCTTGTTTGGAGATTTATTTTTGCAACAAAACTGTGCTGTATAACCAGACTTGACAATAAGCCATAAACCATAATGTTCTTTGCCACAAAACCAACTATTAGGCCCTAAAGAACACTACTGCTGTTTTATGCTTTACACCTATGCAACAGACTTCTCCCAAAGTGTTACTGACAAAAATACAACTAAATTAATTCAAAGACTGTTCATTTTTCTAGTATTTCTCTTATTTGTTCCTTGTAAGATGTCTCAAAATGATCTTGTAGACAATATAAGCACGCTAGTTAGCTAGGGGCATGAAATTGGCTCCAGTTGTGCTCCTGAACATCTGCATTTTATGTTAGCCTGCATTCACTGCCTAGAGGAACTGATCAACACAGGATGCTAAATGGCTTTCTCTTACTGAGGCTGGGAATGCTAGAAGCCTCTAGTAACAAGGGCACAGCTGCACCACTCAGTTGTCATTTTCAGGTATCTGGCAACATTTACATTTAAGTATCTTAAAGAAGAGCCAGGCCTTCCACCTGACTACTATGCACAGTTCAAGCAATGACTAGTAGAAAACTCCAAACAATATTCTGGCCTCCTTAACAACCTTATATTGCTTGTTTCAAAGACATAGTAACTGAAAAATGAACCACTGCAATCCACACTGGGCATCTGTAGAGAAGAAAATCTCTCTTGCATAGGCCATCAACTCTGACTCATTACAGACTTCGCTTTTCACTGCAGTAAGCATTAAGAATGCACAGTATTCTTAATACCCATTTATGTTAACAATCATTTATACATTAGATGATCATCTCATAACATTTACCGAACACTTTGCAGAGTCTGTAGCCTCTTCTGGCTTATTTCCAGTTCCAATTTCCGTTTTTCAATCCTGGCTTCCAAATTAGCTTCATCCAAAGCCACATTATTCAGCATGTCCTTAGTCTTTTGGACTTGTTCCTATGAGAGAAGAGCAGTGAACCATGGCTTCCACTGGTGTAATTTGAACCATCTTTCAGATGTTGGACCAGATTCCACATCATCTCACATCACATGCGATCAATCAACTTCAGAACAATGAGCAAGAGCATAAACTGAACTCAGGTAACCAAAAGTTTATATATATATAAATGCTCTTTGGGGCATGGCTAACACTGGCTGGACCTCTGGTTCGACCTGGACTGTTCTTTGTTTGGTGGTTAAACATTGGAAACATTGAAGAGTATCAGAATCGTTAGATATCAGCAGTGTTTAAGATTTGTCCTGCGCTCTCCAACATGAGTACATACCAATCCAACCTTGATTCCTGCTGCCCAGTCTTGCACTGGCTCTCTCAGTCAAGCTGAGGGTGCTGGCGAACAGTCCCTCTGTTACAAGTATCTAGAGGATGGTGGACTGAAAAGGGGCTCCTCTTCCTGCTTCCTGGGCTGCAAGATTTCTCTCCCTGTTCTCAGCAGAAGCCCAGGCAGAGCTTTTACACTTGAGAGGCATTAAGGTAACCTACAAAATGGACAGGTCAGGCCTGAACAAACACAGCTGAGAGTGCCCTGGCACTATTTTAATGATTGTTTTTTTAGGCTTCCATCAACATTTTCCTCCTTCCTGACAAACACCACTTTTAAAGAACTTCCGAGTTCTTCCGAGTCCTGCTGCATCCATCTCTTCAAAAGCTAGGAAGCATCCCCAACATTACAACAGATGCTGCTGAAAGCAGAAGCAAAGTGGAAATATTCCAGCTTCTTAAAACAAGCCGGGTACATGATAAATGTACTTGGGCTCTAGAAACATGCACAACTACTTGCTTTCTGAAATTCCAGCATTGTTACTTGCAGTTCAGCTATAATGGCTCATTTCATTAACTGGTCCAGAACTAAACCAGCTGAGGTGTGTGTTATTGATATTTCCCAGGAAACCAATTGCTCTAATATGCTGATGTTAGTTTATTAGCACTACTGCCCAGAATATCAATGCAAATTAACAACATTTGGAACCCATATAGACTGCAAGTCATAGCAGAAATGTAAGGAAAGATCACTTGGAGTATCTATTGATTAGGCATTGACTATTTAAATTTGGAACTCTGTTCTGTGTAATTATACAATTGGACTGGGTACAGTTTGCAGTTAAATAATTTAAATTACTTAATGGTGACTTAATTAGCCACCATATTTGCACAGCAGCTGGTGGAGCATCTAACAGTTCAGATACAGAAGCCAAGAACTGGAGCAAGGACAATGTTCCCAACACTGGAACAAACCAAGGGACCTCTGGAACTGAAACTAAAAACTAAATACTCCTGGACCAGCGCTGCACTAAACAAGCACAATTCTCACCTCTTGACCACTTCAGCTCTCCCACCCCCAGAGTCCAACTCGATACCTCCAGAGCTACCAGCACATTCTGAGTTAACAAATCTATAGAGCTAAGGCAGCGAGTTGAAGTCACTGAGAACATGTAGGTGGATTCACAGATGTCTGTGTTGATTTAGGCAACTTTCATCTTTCCTAGAATTCCTGGTGCTACTTTTGAGCCCCTACCTGAGATAGCAGAAAAATCCTCACTGTTTTAATCACATTCTTTTTTCTCCCTAAAGCAAGTGAGGCCAAGCACAACTCTCTGATGCAGCTCTAGCAACAGAATTACCACAAGCTTATCAGCAAAGCCACATCAGCTGAGGGAATGTTTCTGCATGTTGAACCAACACATTTCTACAGTGCAACAGTCTGACAGGCTGCCATCCAGAGGGACCTGAACAGGCTGGACAACTGGGTGGTGAGAAACCTCATGAACTTCAACAAGGTCAAGTGCAAGGTCCTGCACCTGGGGAGGAATAACCCCAGACACCAGAACAGGCTGGGGACTGACCTTCTAGAGAGCAGCTCTGCAGAGAGGGACCTGGGTGTCATGGTGGACGACAAGGTGACCATGAGGCAGCAGTGTGCCCTCGTGGCCAAGAAAGCCAATGGGATCCTGGGCTGCATTAAGAAGAGCGTCTCCAGCAGGTCGAGGGAGGTGATCCTGCCCCTCTACTCAGCCCTGGTGAGGCTACATGTGGAGTACTGTGTCCAGTTCTGGGCCTCACAGTACAAGAGGGACATGGAGAGAGTCCAGCACAGGGCTACAAGGATGATCGGGGGCCTGGAACATCTGCCCTATGAGGAGAGGCTGAGGGAGCTGGGCCTGTTGAACCTGGAGATGGCTGAGAGGGGACCTGATCAGTGTATAGAAATACCTTAAGGGGAGGGAGCAGGGAGGAAGAGGCCAGCCTCTTTTCAGTGGTGGCCACCGACAGAACTAGAGGAAACAGCTACAAACTAAAGCATCAGAAGTTTCACAGGAACTTAAGGAAAAAATTTATTGACAGTGAGGGTGACAGAGCCCTGGAACAGGCTGCCCAGAGAGGTTGTGGAGTCTCCTCTGGAGATCTTCCAAACGCGCTTGGACGCAGTCCTCTGCCATGTGCTCTAGGTGACCCTGCGTGTGCAGGGGGTCGGACTAGATGACATCTAGAGGTCCCTTCCAACCTTAACAATTCTATGATTCTATGACAGCAGATTTGGTCTTAAATTCTTCTAGGGCCTGCTGCTAACATACTTTTTTTAACTCTTTCTGCTGCAGGCTGTGATTTCTAGCCGGCAGCTCAGAATCATCACTGTGCAGGCACTTCTCACTCTGCCAACAGCTATTAGTTTCAACTAACAGGTTTGTCCTCTTTGAACACAATACTTTTCCTAAGGAAACCAAAAGGAACATCAATGATTGTATTGTCATGGCAGACGAGTTATCACAGACATAACACCATACTGATGAACTTGTGTTTGCACTTTGATGTTACCTGAACACCAAAAGTGGCATTACCCAAAGTTCAACACATCCTGTTAACTAACCAGGTGCTTGGCCCAGTCCTTTGAAGGGGACGTGTGCTATGCCATGCTCAACCATAGACTGTCACTAAAACAAATTTAATTCTTCTTGCAGGAGAGGAATGAAGGTTTTGCAAATAAATAAGCAGCAATTTATTTACCAGAATATTGTCGATGGCAATTTTCATCATCTTCTCAGCCTCGTTTATTTCCAAAGGTCTGGCAATAGACTCTGTTCTTGCTTCCTATGAAATAGAAATACATTGATACATTCAAACGCTATACAGGGCAATTAATATTTGTTGAACAAAGGGTGTTGAAGCAACTCCAGTATGATCAGCTGCAAAACAAATGAAATAGGACAATATGTAAACACCACAGTTCAGATGATATGAAGAATGGGAAATTAGACAACCTCAGTTAAGGCATGCTAGCATTAATACCAAGTGTTGGAGTCTAAAGTACATTCATTTTCTAGGAGTTTAGTTTGTTAAGTTGGACTTTAGCTGGCTGAGTCTGAGGTCAGCTCCAGCACTGGTTAGAGCTGCTGTGCACAGAGCTAAAAGCAAGAGCCTGTCTTGCCTCCGCACAGCCCCAGCTCCGGCTCTGCTGGGCTGACCCTGCAGCCCCTGCTCAGCTGCCTGGCTTGGCCTCAGCCCTGCTGCAACCCTATGGACTTGCTGGACGATCCCTGGACTGTGTCTGATCCTGACCACCGTCTCTGACCCTGATCCTGACTGGAACTTGTCACTCTGTGTCCTAATTCCTTGTTAAGGAGGTCGCTGCTCGTGCTTGCCTGGTTCCTGGCTCAGCTCCCAACTCACCCTCCTCCTCCAGAGGGCCAGCCCTCATTGCTCCGTGACCCTAAGCACTTAAGAAACCATATAAAAAAAAAAAAAAAAAAAAAAAAGGGATGAGTGTTATCGCTGTGAACTGCAAATATTCTTGAATGCTTATTTTTAGGAACTACTTATTGTTAACCTAGAGGAAACCACAGTGGTCACTGCAGTGCGGAAGGGATGCTGTGACACAGATGTTAACATCTTTACAACACAACCCAAGGAAGCAGTAGGGCAGATAGATGAGCTCTGGGTCATGAACATGCAGAACAACAAGCAACACAAGCACATCTGGCCTAGCCAGGCAGCTGCCACAATTAGCAGGTGCCTTCTGTGCCCATATGAAAATTAGATAATCTAGATGTATTGGTATTTTTTGACTTTTATTATCAAACGGCCTGAATTCAAGCTCCCCATCAAAACAGTGCTCCTTGCTTAGACCTGAAACGATGAAGAATCCTCTCTCAGCCTCAACAGCTTTTGGAGAGACAGAGTGAGGGGTGTGCAGCATGCGTATAATGTATGATATCTTACAAGACTAACCTGGTCATTATATGAACGTCCATGATATGGACGACCTGTGTGCTATTATGAGGAAAAAGGGGGAGACCTAATCAGCTAAATGTCCTTAAAATCATTTTATGTTGGCAAAGCATTTGGCAACAGGATGTAGATCCAAATAACATCTCTAGAGCACACCTAAGAGTCTAGAATTGCTTTAGACATGCTGCAATAGGATGTATTCTAGCAGCAGATGCAAATACAATGTTATGTTACACTTCCAGACACACTGCAAGCAGCACAAGCAAGTACTGGAAGAGGCAGCTGAGCTCCTTCCCCAGCACCTCACCAATTCAGGGAGCTCCCTGGTTTGGCTCCCTCCAAATCACAGAGCTGATCCAGCTGAAAAATCAGCTTTTTGTGCTGAATTTATTCTTTCATTGGATCAGTTCCCTGAACCAGCCTACTGCAAGCTGCCCAAACACTTTTTTGGCACAAGGGAGGAAGCCAGAGAAATATTCTGCTGGGCACAATGACGGGAGCTACATCGGTTGGTGGCAGTGACAGCTTATACAGCCTGAAGTGCTTGTGAACATTCCCCTATCCACACAGAAATATAATCTCCAAGCAGCAGAAAGGTTTGGATGGTATAAGATATGAAGAGAAAACACAATACATATTCCTTGACAACTCCAGAGGTAGGCAATTTGGGGGGAAGTCGGGAAAAAAATAATGCATCTCAGTAGCTGTTAGACAAAAACTATGTTAGGCAAATGCTATACAAGCTCTGCCAAATGCCTGTTTGTTTGTGAAGATCTTCCCTGAGAAAAGATGCATGGAAACCCAAATGCAAGCCAGGATTCAGCCTGCAGGAGGTACTGCCCTCCCTACTATGCTCAGTTCTTCTGAGGGCAGCAGCGAGATCTCTCCTACAGAGCGAACATATTTCAAACAAAATAGTTCATCACCCAGCAGGGGCAAGGAAATGATTTTCCTTCCCATTTTCAAAAGAGAGAAAAGAAACAGCAAGGCCCTTAGGTTTTAATTAGAAATAACATCCTTGCCAGTCTCCCTCTAGGAACCCGATAAAGCATCCGCAGAACATGTAACAAGTCACTACAGTCTGTGCGAGATCTGGGTAACTGCTTTAGACATAAAATTGATTTAATACAAATTTAGATGGAAAATATTTAGATGCACTGCTTTAGCCACACTTCTGAGAATCTACTGTTTTAAATAAGAATCATTTAGGTAAGTCTCCCATGGTTTCCTCCCAGTATTCCCTCTATTACCCACACAGCTCTCACGTACAGACTCCAGCCTTAGTGCAAAAATCCCCATCACTTGCTCGAGCTCATGAAAATTTGCCAGTCAAGAGTACCACAAAAGTGGAGATCTGTGTTCCATGACCTATTTGCAGGGCCAGGGCCTGACTGAGCAACAGGAAGGTCGGTGCACTTAAGCTCCCTGCACACAGGGAAGCAAATCCAATGGGATGTCACAGCTTCTGTGCATGCCCAGCTGCCCCCCGTGTCTCTAACCCGACACACACGTGTTTTTCACTATCAACAATTACCATGAACCCAACTGTGACACTTTAGAGCAGAAAATGTAAGTGGGTCCTAAAGTGCAATGAAAAAATAAATTGTATCTGGTAAGTAACAAAGCTGTTGAAAAGGGTTTTTTTTTTTTTTTTGGTGGCAGATTTCCTGGATATCTGTCACTGGGTCACCTTCTTTTCTCCTATGAATACTCTTCAACAGGATGCATTTAGTTTTAATAATCCAACCCTGCAGTCAGCAACACAGAAGAGGATTAATAGGAAGGTAGCTTATATTAATATACCTGACAATATATATATAAAAAACATAAAATAATAAAGATTAGCAATATGTTAGGAAAAAAAATCCTTTCAAATATCGAAGTTGGTTATTTTAAACATTGTTAAGCCATTAGCAAATTAGGCAAATGAATTTAACATCTGACTACCTAGATAAGCAAATAAAATATCTGTTTTTCCAGTTCAATTCATTACAGCTATTTCATGCAGCCTATAGTATATTTAGCAATAGGACAAATGAATTTTTTAAAACCTGTCTTTATACTAAAGCTCCCCATTTATGCTTCCATTTGTGAATGCAAATAGACTATACTTGAAGATAAAACCAATTTTCCACTTAGGTCCAAATATCAGGTACTACATTTTCACTGGCTGTACTCAAAAAAAGCATGCAAATGAAACTGAGCTGAAAAAAAATATGGCCTTGTTCATTTTCTTTTAAAGTAATGTACTCTCTGCAATTAGGTGTACTAATCAGAATACACATTATAATACCCAAGAGTTTTTCTTTAAATTAAGTATTAAAAATAGAGTTCTCTGGAGACATGAAAAATATAGGGAAAAGATTACTGAGGCAAGAGGAGGTAAGAAGCAGAACAATTTATGAGTATGCCTGATAATTACAACTTAGGAAAACAAACATACACAGATATGGATATGTACTCATGAGCAATCAGATTGTTTACCACTTACGAGTGCTTCCTGCTCAAAGTGTCCAAGAGGTCCATGGCTACAGCTTTACATGATAAATACTGATTAAAAAAAATCAGGGAAGCCAAGTATAAAATTATTTCTGATGAACTTAAGCTGAAAATTATTACAGAAAACACATAAAAGCACACAGGAGACACTATATGCTAGCAATATTTTTATCCCTTCTGCTCTGACTAATATGTGGTGCTGCATGAAAGGGCCAAGATTTTAATTCTGCAAATTCTGAATCTCACTTTTGGACACAGCCAGTTGGAAGAACTAACAAATTAGACGTCTGGCTTACACTAGATAACTTGGTTTTCTTTGGAAATTAGAATTTCATTAGAAATTAAAAAAAGGCTTCTACTCAAAGACTCGGCCAGCTTTCCCTGGGAACTTTACACTTAATTAGGAGCCACTAGTGTAAAAAAAACATTCTGTAAATATACCCAGTGAATCTGACAGACTCAAGAAGGGCATTTTCAACTAGCAATGGTTTCCATCACAGTGGACCAAACCCACCAGCCCAATTTCCGACATGCTTGACCTGCAGAAAGATGGATGCCTGCATCTTCTGAAGTGGTGTAAGGCAGCCAGACAAGCAACTAAGCCTGGCCAGCACACCAGCCACTCACAGTAAACGTGATGTAATATCCCTATATATTCATGTACAGAAGTTCTAGCAGAGGTTTCTAAACACCTTTTCTTGTGAGGAGGACAAGCAAAGAAATCTTTGCTTTGCTCATTTTACCAGTCTTTGCACAAAACATTTTTGCTCACAGGTTCAATCCTTGCTGGTTGTCTCGGGAGCTCGCAAGCTTCATGCATACTAAAGAGCTCCCTCCTCACTGCGCCTCCCTGATGCCCTCGGTCTCTGTGCAGGATCTATTACACCCCACACTCTGTTCAGATAGATTTTTGCAACCGCTGCTCTCTAGGCAGGCAATAAAATTCTCCTTTTGGAGAGTTTATTATCCAGGGAGTTTATTAACAAACACTGGGATTACATTTGGCCAAAACAAGGAATGGATCATTAGGCATAGTTACATCTAAACAGGAAGGTACAGGAGGGACATTAAAAATAATCAAGACATTCTGAAGGAACCTGATACTTCTAATGGCTTATTTTCTTCCTCAAGAGATTAAAGCTCAAACTAATTGAGAATTTTTCCTGCCTCCACACTCCCATAAAGCTATGCTGCTCTCTTGTACGCTCATCTCAGCAGTCCACAAAGTGAATCCACATAGACATTTCCTCTGCATAGGAAGAAGCCTCAGCTCTGTAGAGGCCTCACTCAAAGGCAGTGCCTGAGAACCCGCTGGCTGGCATGTTGTTCAAGAACTATGTCACAAGAAGAGAATCCGACCCAGAACCAACTGTGAGCTTGAAGGTTTTAACACCAGAGACTGTTCTGCAGACAGTCCAGAAAGAATCAGAAGGTCTGCAGAGATGGATAAAGAGGAATCTCAACACATGCCCCTTTGTAATACTAGCAAACAGACTGCTGGACTGTGAAGCAAGAAGCTGAACTGCAGAATTTTTTGATAGGCATGAATTTACCCTGTTTTCTTCCCTCTCCTGCCTGCAAAACATATCTCTGGGTGGTCACCCCAGCTCCTATTTCAACAGCCAATTTCACTGAGTTACCTTTAGTTGGCAAACATGAGCATGTGCTTTCCTGTACTGCCCTACAGCCCTCCAAAGGCTCGTCTTTAACCCACTTCCTGCAAGGCTTCATGGCACGTTGGATCGATGAAGCTCAGCCTAGCCCACAGGACCCTTACAGGGCGTTCCTGGACAACAGGCCCTTACCAAGAAGGTGCTTTGCTAAATCTGCTGTCTGCCAAGGAAAGAAGGAGCATTTGTCTCCTACTGAATGGAGAGCTACACTTGTGAATGAGTTGTCCCATACACGCAGACAAAAATGTCCTTGGGCAATACAGCCAAGTAGGAGTTCATCCTTAGTTTTTATAATGGAGAAAACAGCAAGGTTATGAAAAAGGTAAAACATGTAGATGGGCAAATTAAAAATATGTATATATTTAATAACTCCTTTTATTCATGTTCTGCTGTATCAAGTGTTGGAAATAGCATTTCTTTTCACTACTAGATAATATAAATCTTCAGCAAGCCCTGAAATTTTCCTCAGGAAAAAAAAAAAACGAAAAAAGAAAAAAAAGAAACAGAAAAGAATATATTCTTGAGTAGCAACTCTCCAAAGACACCATGCAAAGCTGCAGTATATGAAGGAACAGCTACTGAGTATGCAGCAATGCTGTAGGAAGAAATCACTTAATCTTCTAACATGCATCAGGCCTTTGGCTTCAGCAAACACTGCCACACGAGTCAGGCTTTTATTCTCAGCGAACCCTGACCAGCCACTGCAGTGGCCGCAGCACCTGAACGACTAGTGCTGCGCGGCCCTCGTCTAGCAGAAACAAAGTCAGAGCATTTTGTTCTGGTGTAATTAAAATTTTGGCATGGTTTTGCTTTGTATCTGATGAAAGAACATTAGGAATAACAAGCAGCAGAAACCTTACCCGTGAAGTTGGTGGAGTTTCTTGCACAGTCATGTGGTTTTTGAACTAGCTTGTGACATATGGAAGATGGGGAAGGTGGTTTGAATGTGATTTGCTTTCTAGACAAACTAGAAAGTTTTCAAAACTAGGTCTGAGCTACAAGCATTTGGATTTTCCAACTAGTGGAAAAAATCATCAATGCACTGAAATAACTTATTATTTAACTTCAAGTCAAATGCGCCACCTGTCAATTATGGATGATGCTCTGTCTTCATGCCAGTTACTAATGGCAAAATCCCTCATTACCTAAGGAGTCAGCATGCATATAACCACAGTTATAGTTAGAGCAATCTAAAGCATGGAGTACTATCAGATCAACTTGATTTTACAATTGCAAATTAATATTTAGTAGAGGTTTCATTTTGGCTTCCCATTTGGAATTAAGTTGCTGATAATTCGGGTTCTGGGCTGAAGCAGGATGGTTTGAAATCTTGGCGTAAACTAAGCAGTTCTCCAGAGTCCTTGCAATTCCAAGTTACAAAATTTCACTAGAAGTCATTTTCTTCTCCAAGATGGATGTGACAACTTTGTAATTGAAACACACGAAATGAGAAAAATTAGTTTATCAGCCTCTCCATGGTGTTACCTAGTACCAAGAACTAACATTTGGCAGATCAATATTGTTTCCAACGTTATAGATAGAATAATTTTCTGTAGTTAATTTTCAAGGCGTATTGAAAAATGCAGCTGTCATTCAAATACCTATTCACACTTTATAAAGGCAGGCAGCAATCTGCAACAGCATGAGCAGGGAGACACCAAAGAAGGGTTCTTTAATCAAAGAGTTGTGAATTAGAGATCCAGTTAAATGTCTTTAGTGACAAGTCTTTTCACTGAAACTACTATCCTTTCAATGCCACAGCTGGACCTAAGTGCCTCTGGCTCTTCTAAGAGTTTAATTCAAATATTTCACACATTGAAGCCTGTAAAGAGGTTCCCAATGACTCTCATAGGTTTTGGAACAAGCTTACACTGTGTGCACGCATCATGACAATAATTAATCACAATGAGAACTAGTAAGTGCAACACTCTACATTTATTTTTACATTTCTCCCCCATCAATCTGAAAACACTTTATCTGGCTGTTAAAAGCTTTAAAATAACTTCTGTAATTTAGCAGATTATTAACACACAAGGATATACAGGGACTAAATGGTTTGCTCAAGCTCCCAGAAGCAGTAGGCGCCAGGAGCACGATTAGAATAGAGACCTGCTTTGTCACCTATCTTTGACACGAGCAAAGTACATCAGAAGAAAGATTATTTTCACCCTTCCTTGCTTCTACATGGCTTAGATCTAATTGAGAGGTAAATAAAATGAAATCAACCTTGAAAAGGTCAGGATTCTTCATGCCTGCCATCAGCACAGAAGCACTTTTACATGGGAATTTTTTTTGCTTCATTATCTCACTGCATCTAATAATTTAGCAAATTTAAGCAAGGCAGTTTTCTCAACAGGCTGCTGCTAATATGTGCACAGGAGCTGTGGCAGCCGCAGAGTGGCAGGTCTCTGAGCCAGCTTAGCTAAGGCAATATAAATAGACATGAATTTTTCCTTTTGGATTTCAAATGTTCAGTGCACGGTAGCTCAGGAGTGACCTTCCCCAACCAGTCACAACGGACCTTGAAAGTCATTACTGCCTTGTTTCGAGCTATTTATTTTTTTTTGGATCACCTCATCATTTCCATGCTCTGTGCAACATTCATCTTGCCCACAGCCCCCATGAAGGACCTGTCACCGGCTGCTACACAAATACAGGACAGCACTGATTTCCTAACATCTTTGGCTGTTTACAGCACTGCAGTCATTAGCTGTGCAAGGCCAAAGTCAGCCACCACACATGAAAACTCAAGCGACCACAGAACGAGGCACTGCTGCATTTTGCCTGTTTTCCTCTCTTTTGGGGGGGTGGTGATGGTTGTATTTTTAATCATCCAAAGTGCAATGCACATACTACAAAAAATCAAGGCAATATACTTAAACAACACAGAGCAAGTCCCACTGGAAGCAACTGAAACACTGAAGATAAACATGTACAGCTTTGTGCACAGAATGTGTTTTTCTGCTGGGGATCTCATTGTATTTTATCAAAATTTATTCCTCAACTTCACTAATATCTGAATGCATGTATCAAAATTAGAATGATTTTACATATGGAGAAACAATGAGATGGGTAGGAACCAGCGTATTCGAAAAAAACAGACTCCATGAAGTCCCATTTTCCAATTTCTCTGTTCTAAGACGAAAACCATCAGGACTTCAAGCTACAAAACACCTTGCAAAACCTAAGGGTTAAGTGAGTTGTCTCACACACACTGCACTGCCACAGGACACTAATAACCTACGCTGTGCTCGTTTGCAGTTGCTCTAGGGAAAAAAAAAAAAAAAAGGCATCTCAGCAACTTCAGTGCAATTCCAATAAGGCCTCTCATCTCTCTCCCTTAGCGCTGAATGGCTGTCCATAGGCAATGGCACCACGCTCGCACCCAACACCTACGGGTGGCCCAGCCACAAGTCACCCGCAGCTCCCGCGCTTCCCTCCCTCTGTGCTTCCCATCCACAGCCCACGGCACCAGTCGGCATCCCAGAGACCCGGGATCTGCAGGCAGCAACCCAGAAATAAACTAATAAACAGATAAATCTCTTCACCTACCTTCTGGTTAAAAGCAAAATTATTTCTCTTCATATTTCAGCTTTGTACTGCTTCAGGAAATGCTTTACTTTAAAACCTAAAATCTGACTTTTTCAAACTAAAAGTGACATTTGTGAGTTTTGTTTTATGAATAAAGTGTAACTGTTATTTCTTCTTCCCCCAACCCCCTAAATCTTAACCAGCACAGTCAAAATTCAGCAAATGAATACTTGCAGATTCTCCTTCCTCTGCTGTTTTTAAATTGAAAGTTTTTTTGTTTTGTTTTTTGTTTTTTTAATATTGTAGATTAGTTTTGAAAGAAGTTTATGTGTATATTGGAACCATATATTCATTCTGGAAACAATCTATTTAAACCAAACCCCAAAGTCACAGTACTGCATTTCCAAGAAAATGGATACAGATTTAAGTCCTAAATAATAAATGCACAAACATAACAACATCAATATGTATCTACAATACGTCTACTAGCAACATTCCCTCGTTCAATATATTCTGCTCTGCTCCGGCTGAAATCTGTTTTCATTCAAAAATAATTTATTAAACAGCAAGATATCCTATGACTTGGGAAAAAAAAAAAAGAATTATCTACTGTATATGTATATTGTTCTACATCTCTCTATACAAATTACATGCAAAAAAAAGTTTCAATAAAGAAAGTAAAGGTTGTGATGTAAATTAGAGTCAAAATTTCTACAAGAAATAAAACAACAAGACATAAAAATGGAAGTTTTACTTCTCCCAATGATCCTTCCCCCAAAGCTGCTGAAGGGAAACACTGAAAACAGACTAATTCAACCCATTAATGCCAAACACTGGTATTTCTTTTATAGTTATAAGAAAATAAAGCATCCTTCATTTAGGACAGAAATGAAATATATCATTGGCAAGATCCTGGATAGCAAGATCTTTTAGTTCAATATTGAGAAATGAATGGAAGGAAAAGAGGTGCAGCAGTGCAGAGAATATAAAACTATCGTATTTTAAATCTCACAGCTGTCAATACATTTTAATATATGCAACACATTTCAGGACATAAAATATAAGGAGCAAATAAACCATATTGTTGTCCTACTGCCCTTTCTCAGAACAATGCCTCTGCCAATAAAATTTACTTCTCTGTGTGTATTGCTTCTCCATACAAAACCAAAAGAAAATAAGCAATGGAAATCAATAATCTCAAAAATTTTTAAAAAATAGTAAAAATAACTCCTTCACTGCTCTCTGGAGGTTCTCACAATGCTGTTACAGCATCACCTTGTGCCTTTAGGATATAAACTTACAGCTAATGAGGCAGAAGCAAAGGTTATCTTTCCTAAGACTGGATTTCTTAAAGACAAGTTCAATCTGCCAAATTTCTGCACAAAATATAAAGTATGTACCTATACAAGATCAGCCTTCTCCAACTTGTGCATCAGTCATTACACCATGAGAAACTTGCTCTCTACAGGATATAATAAATGCTGCCCTTTTAGAAATTGCACCTTTAAGTAGGCTTCCATTGGAGATTTCCTAACAGGCCCATGAGAAGTGGCTGCACAGAAGCACTTACTTAGCTCTTGATTTTTCATTTCATGCTTTCAGCACTCTGCACCTGCATAAGCCCCTTTCTCAGGGGCCCAGTTCTTAAGTCGGTTGGACTCCTAAAAGCTGTGATTTAAAGTGATTAAAGAATCCCCCATTTCGAAAAAATGCTTAAGTAATTTTTAAAATGTTGCTTTATAGTGACCTATACTTGACATTTTAGCCAAGTTCAGACTAAAGGATGCTGTGCACAAAGGTCTTTAATGCCCTAATGTCAACATTAATACGTCAGGTATATTCATTTAAAATCCATTTTAAAACCCAAGAAATTAAACAACCTTAATGCAAGATGGGAAGTGATTAACAGTCTAATTCAATACACATGAGTTTTAGAAAACTGAGGTTATCCCTTCTCCCTTCCTTCAAGCATCAATGTCTGTCACACCTCTGCATGCATGCTGACTAGCACAGCGAGCAGAGAGGCAACGCTCCATAGATCATCTCCCCTGTGCAGCACCTACCCCTTGAAACACCTGCACCCAAACAAGGCTTTGGGAGCATTAACTACCTGTGCACACACTCTACTGCTCTTACTAAGGCACTTTCTACAGCTCAGATATTGTGAATCTGAAGATTACAAAAAAACAAACAACCAAAAAAAACCCACCACTAGAACATTCAGGATTTAATGTCTGTCATCAGTAAAAGAATAATCTTTGACATTACAGATAAATCTATTTAAGAAAATAACTGAAATACTTGCTGGCAAATGTGAACATTCTATCACATTTCCCTAACTTCACGCAGCAGCTCCTGATTTTACAACTCAGCTAAACAATATTTACCTACAGGTCTAGCAAGTCCTCAGCTACTGTAACAGAAATAAACAGCCCTGCACTTGGATAACTAAAAGCTTAACTCATTCATTTATCTTTTAGAACACATTTATTGCCACTGCTAACGCCCAATATAGCATTAATGTTTCTAGGCGATTTTACAAAGAATATTTCATTTTCCTTCTGAAGACAAAAACGCTAAACTCTCAGAAGGTTCCTCTCAGACTTACTGCAATACAAGTATTAAAATGAATGGGAAGGAAACGTAAACTTTCAGATCTCTTCCTTTAACTCACAAAATCTTCAGTTTAAAAGCAGCTTTTAAAAACAGCTACTCATACTTATTTCATCTCATTCCTTTGCAGCATCCAGTGGACAAAACAAGTTCCTAGTCCCTCTCCACCAAAGCGTACTTACTCTTAGATCAACTTCTTTGCCAAGTAAGTCATACAAACTCGCTCCTTTCGAGGTGATTTCAGAAGCAAGCTGTCTAGCTGCCTTCAGATCAGCTACCTGGAAATACAGTAACAGCACTCAATAACAAAAGAGAATTCCCAATAACACAAAGAAAGCCATAATGGCTTTTCCTCGTTTTGATGTTAAAATTATATGGGGGCAGTGCAGTGGCTGATACGCTGCTGTAACATCAAAGATGTTGTCCACTGAATTAAAGTGGTCCTGTCTCTTGGTCTTACTAATGTCTAGAGTAGACTCCAATTATTTCTAGGAAACACATCAAGCCATCAGAGAAAAAAAAAACAACAACAACAAAAAAAACCTGATTTGCCTCTGCCCGGGGTAACAACAACCTAAGGGAAACTTCATAGATTTTATGAGCAAAAGCAAGGTACACAACTAGCACATTGCAGAGGTAATATTTTTGACAATCTAGAAATGTTTTTTCCATGATTTCATCAACTGCTTTTTTTGAAGATAGAAGAACATACAAATTCCTTTTAGAGGAAAATCTGCATTACTGCCATTTTTTTCCAAGAAAAGCAGTAACATTGATTAACAAACAGGTATGTTTTTCTTTTATAATTGTATCATGTCAATCTAAAAATATCAAAATATAGAAAAGGCACAAAAGTTAACAACAAGCAGGAATAGGAACGCAATTTATTTCAGAATTTTTAATATCTGCAAAATGATTTTATTTTAAGGACTTGAACAGATTTGATGCCTGCTAGGACAATACAGAGATTCCCTTTTCCTTCAAAGGAAACAGTCTGAAAAACACGCCGGTCAATATCGTGCAAGCATCCCCCTTACAAGCAGGTTAACAGGTTGGATATACTACCTCATTTGGCCTGCTGCAATTTGCATCTTTGTTTCGGAATGCTATTGAAAGTGTGACCAGTTTTGTACTATGCTCTTGGTTAAGAGATTAAAACAAGTCAGACTACACAAACTCAACTACAGAATATTTGAGGTAAAAATATAATTAAGTCATGCCAATTTCCTTGTGCGGACATTCTCTATTTAAGTTTCAAGATAGAAAATAGTTTGGCTTTTCATAGGCTACCACCCACTTCCTCTCCCCCAAAAATATAAATCTAAATTTTCCTTACTTTCGAGCCAAGATCAAACTTGAACTTGCTGCTGTCTTCCTCACTCACTTCCGTGCGCTCCATTCCCTTGGTGTTCATGGCACTGTAAAGTACAGAGGTGACCTTGAGCAGCTCCTTTACTGCATAGCCATCTGCCTGGTAAAGCTTCTTGGTGTTGAGCTTGATGTGTGCTTTGGTAGCCTTTTGGAAAGAAAGAATTCACCATGTCACAGAGAACAAGACCTTCATTTACCTACTCATCATTTAAAATTACTTTTGGGGTGGTACCATAAACACATAAACACCTATAAAATTTACACATATAAAACTTGCTGTTTAGAAACACAAGTTTGTCTAAAGCATATTACTGATGTTCCTAAAAGAAAACTTTCAGATACACATGCATTTTCTCTGTGTCAGAGCATTTGCAGATAATTGCCACAATGAAAAAACCTCAAACTATCCATTAGTTCTTCCCAGAGTGAATATCAGCAAAAACCCTGTACACCATTTAATTCAAATTAAACTTAAGTGGAATTTAAGTGTTCCTCAGGTCTTGTGATGATTTTGCACAGAGGTAAACTTCACCCTTAATAAGTTACATAAGATCAATTATCCCAAATTAACTGTCTTCTTTTCCAAAAGTATCTTAAAAATAATATTTTATTGCAGCTCTCAAATTATTCCCCACGTTGATATTAGTGACTTTGATCCCTTTTCTCCCACCTCTGAAGAGCACAGGCAAACGAGTAAGGAAGCAC
This sequence comes from Tinamus guttatus, assembly GCF_059628265.1. Taxonomy (NCBI): domain Eukaryota; kingdom Metazoa; phylum Chordata; class Aves; order Tinamiformes; family Tinamidae; genus Tinamus; species Tinamus guttatus. The sequence continues at coordinate 4,130,589 of NW_028288706.1, read as the reverse complement.
TATTAAAAATTACATCATTATCTTTTTATACTTTAAAATACTAAAGGGAAGGAAAAGTTAGGATAACAGAAAGTACACAGCTGTTGCAGGTAGGACACAAATGCAGTTCTTGAAATTCCTGGCAATGTTGTTATAGATGAATAGCCCCAGAGAGCCAAAAGCAAACAGCAGGGAAAACTCTGCAAAAGCCTAAGATTCAGCTATTAACGTGCTACAAGTTTTGTTCATTCTGCCCTGGGCTTTGCTGAATAATTCTGTGGGAAAACTTCCAGAGAAACTAAATGGAGAAAGGACATGTCAAACCATGGGTTTAGCTCCAGATTTTACAGGAAAAAAAAAAAAAAGAAAAATACCAAAAGTTGTAGGCTCACATCTTTTCTTATGTATCTTGCCATTCACAGCCATTTTTAAGAGGCATTTCACCCTTACCTCTCTCTTGCACAACATCTCAACACAATAGAGAAAATTGGTTCTGCCTGTACTCCCTGGACAGAAGAAAACTGTTAAAACAATGAAGCCAGGATTTTCAGAGAGATTATTGATGTTGTGTACCCTGCCTGGGGTGTGGGGGGAAGAATACAAGACTTAAGGCATAAAAACACCTGGTCACTTTTGAAAATTTTGACTAGCATGACTTTGAATGAACCAATACAGGAAGTAAAGAACCACATATGTTCTCCTACACTCTATTTTTCCAGAAGAAGGAATCTAAAAAACTACTTCTACAAGCAGTAGGTATAAATTTTGTGAGAAGTGTGACATTAAATTGACAGAATTTGCTAACCGTCTTCTACACAAAGGAGCCTAATACACTGAATTATAAAGGATGCTTTTAAAGATGGAAATTCCAATTTCAGTTCCATTCAACCCCAAGAGAGAAATAAATAGAAGAAGAAGAAGAAGAAGAGCCTCAATAAGTAGAATAATAAGAAAAGGAGAGTGAATGCATGATCCATGGAGTAACACTGCACCAATTCACTGCCACCACAAACCGGGAGGGAAAAAGAGGGGAAAAAAAACACAAAGCCAAAAAACTCAGCAGACACTTCAGGAACTTCTCATCTCAAGTTCTAGCACTACAGGGTTAGCTACCCACTCACATGAACATATTTTGGATTATCATTTTATGTTTACAGACCTAAGTCTCATTTTGGATGTGGCCTAGGATCATTAGAGAAAGTGGAAGAACAGAAACTACTTTCCTCAGATATTAAATGGCACAGTGTTTTGAATTAATAGAACTATTAATTATATTAGAAATACATAAGCCCAGTCACAGAGAAATGCATCATTTGGTGGAAACTTGATACATTTTTACTCCTTTGTTTAGTAATGGAAACATTCCAACTATATTTCACAATGATTAACCCATCTTGATAGGTTTATCTCAAAACAAGTATCTCCATCAAATGATCAAATGTCACATGTGGCTATAGATGAAAGAGCTATTAGTTACTGGAGAAGATAGTCTGTTTTCCATGAAAAGCACAACTATCTCAAAAATGTTTAAAAGATCTTATTCTGAAGAGGAAGAAAAAACTTCTGCATTGACAGCCTGGTTATTAAAAAACTGCAATAATCCTCATATTATCTTGTAACATTAACTGAGACTAAGTACAGGATGATTAAAAAACCTTGTACTCATTTCATCTTCTGAATCATATTACATAATTCTTCAAAGACCTTGGAGATATCTTACATGAAATCAACTTCTGATACAACCCTTGCCCTTTTAAAACATACTCGAGTTGGAAGGTGGAAATATCTCTAAACAAAACAGATCTGCCAGCCACATCTCATGATGCTTCAAGGATGAAAACTGTGTTCTGACACATACAGAAGTACATCATATTTGAACACATTAAAATTAGAAAGTGCGATAATTTGTGGTGGACAACATTATAAATCTCAAGGCAAAAGCTCACTTCGACTTTTTTTGTCATTTTAAGATATTATTTTAAAAAATAACAATAATACGGAATTAATCTTTGATCTTAGCATAAGAATTCCCATTTCTTCCTGTAGCTCTATTAAGTTTCGTCTGTCTGATCAAAACTACTAGATATGTTTGTCACTACCACAAAGGTTCATGCTCCATTAAATAACAAGTGAATAACAGTGTTATCTTATTCCATTAGAGAGGAAAAAAAAAGTTAATAGCCCTTTTATATACTTCCCCGTAGCCAATCATAACAAAACAAATTATTTTTAAAAATACTATATATTATAATTTATTTTTCAATAACAGATAATAGTAAATATCCAGATTAAAAAAAAAACATATAAAATAAGAAGCATTACACTTTGGAAGCTAGAAGATTTTTATTATCAGAATTAGCTCCTGAAGGGCTAGAGGTCTTTTGTACTGTTTTAACCGAATTACCTGGTTCCTGATCTTTTCAGCTTCAGCCTTCATTGTAACACCTCTCTAACAGCAGGACCCATGAAAAAGGTCCAGCACAGTAACAACTTCTTAAAAAAGACAAGGTTGGTAAAAGATTTGGTCTGGGAATACATGCCTTAATAGAATAAGCAAGAAGGCTCATACAACATATATTATATTATATTACTTAAAAAAAAGATAGGATGAATATTGTTTTATAACGTTATATGCTTAGATCCCAATTCTGCAAAGACTTACACATAGCTACACAATTTCAGCAACAACACACCTGTCCTTTTCAAATTTATAACAGCTCTTACCACAGGGCCTCAAGTCATGGCCAAGCTCTCCACTCACAAAACACAAATCAAAAAGATCCCCCTAAGCCCAAAAGGGTTTATGATCTAAGAAAGAACTCACTTATTTTACTGCTGTGACTTAAGTGAAACTACCTTTGTTTACACTTTCATCGCTGCAAGTTTTGAAGCTGTAGCATCAATAAAGTTCAAGAAGAAACCTCTCTCCTCCCTGCTTCATCTCTTTACTATTTCTTAATCCTTAGCAAACTATTCAGGTCAATTTTATAGCTTGTACATGGTCATTTCAGAAAGAAAACAAAGTTGATTTGTAACTGACATCCAGCATCAGAATACAATACACAGCCACCTAGAGCAAAGAAATTGTAAGGGGTTAAGAGACAAAGTATTAAATTTAATATCAAGGAGTTATTTCAGGGGGCTTAAACCAGACCTACCATAAACTGAGCTACAGCCTTGATGAAAAACACCCGGTCTTGCTCTGTCTCCACATCAGGAGGAATATCAGTCTGAGGTTCATATCTGTGAAAAGAAACATCCATAGATTCTGGCAAGAAATACACACGCAGTATTAAGCAGTCTGGTGCAGCTGTGAGGCAGAGTCAGACAAAAATCAACATGTGGGAGACTGCGAAATAAATCTTTACGTCGCCAGGCAGATGGGGTATCTAAACCCTGTGATGCATAGAGTGGAATCATGTAAAAAGTGCAAAAATCATACAACCCGAGATATTTCTGCAGAAGTAATCGTTATATTGGGGTCCAGAATTAATCTTTTCATTCAATTTTGCAAAGGAACATAGTTTAGCTGGCTAAGGCAAATCTATGAAATACTTATTTTTCAAAAGTAATTTTTCACTTAAATCATGAGATGCTTATAAAAATCAAACTAAAAATTACACACGGTTTCAACAAGGCCAAGTGCAAGGTCCTGCACCTGGGGAGGAATAACCCCAGACACCAGTACAGGCTGGGGACCGAGCTTGTGGAGAGCAGCTCTGCGGAGAAAGACCTGGGTGTCATGGTGGACGACAAGTTGACCATGAGGCAGCAGTGTGCCCTCGTGGCCAAGAAGGCCAATGGGATCCTGGGCTGCATTAAGAAGAGCATCTCTAGCAGGTCGAGGGAGGTGATCCTGCCCCTCTACTCAGCCCTGGTGAGGCTGCATCTGGAGTACTGTGTCCAGTTCTGGGCTCCACAGTACAAGAGGGATGTGGAGCTGCTGGAGAGAGTCCAGCGCAGGGCTACAAGGATGATCAGGGGCCTGGAACATCTGCCCTATGAGGAGAGGCTGAGTGAGCTGGGCCTGTTCAGCCTGGAGAAGAGAAGGCTGAGAGGGGATCTAATCAGTGTATATAAATACCTCAAGGGAGGGAGTGCAGAGGACGGGGATGGTCTCTTTTCAGTGGTGGCCACTGATAGGACTAGAGGAAATGGCCGGAAACTGAAACATCAAAAATTCCATAGGAACTTAAGGAAAAATTTCTTAACAGTGAGGGTGACAGAGCACTGGAACAGGCTGCCCAGAGAGGTTGTGGAGTCTCCTTCTCTGGAGATCTTCAAAACCCGCTTGGATGCAGTCCTGTGCCACGTGCTTTAGGTGTCCCTGCGTATGCAGGGGGGTTGGACTAGATGATCTCTAGAGGTCCCTTCCAACCCTAAGCATTCTATGATTCTATGATTCTATGATTTAAAAACACTTGGCATATAATTATCTCAACCTTTTGTGTAGCGTGCTAAAATGACTTGTAATAAAAGAGTAATAGAAGAGTCAAAACAGCCCCCTTGTCATTTAAAATATTGACACGTGCTTCCACTTCTCGAACACAGAAAGAAGTTCACACCCACAGATATAATTTAAAACACATTATTTTCAAAGCTAACAAAGCTTTTGAGTTTGTGCATATAAAAGCATGCACCTCAAGAGAGTTTCTGGACATGCAGGGAAGCAAACATAGAATTCTGGTTACTAAACCTTGTCACCAAACTAACTTCTCCTTCACAAATAATAGATTAAATATTAGATCTTTGTAATGCCTTTCAACTTACAAGATCATAAAACACCTTTATAAAACCTGTTAGTAAGATACAAAAACTTCTAGAGTGGAAGTCACCAGCCTACAGGAATCAGGGAAGAAAAAAAGAAAGCAAATTCCCTGAGTCTTGTAAAAAGCTTTGAGATTTCCAGCATTCAGACAGAAAACGGCATCTGCACTTCTAAATCACACTGGAGACTAAGAGCAAGTCAAGTGCAAATTAGCCTCCGCACTTTAAAATATAATTAAAAGGCTTCAAAAGGCTGGAATAGCTGCTTGTCGGTATCGAGTGCAGATTTCACTCGAAACACAAAAGAAACCTAGTGTTATGTAGCTATTCAGTCTGCAAGTGCAATAATAGGCACAGGACTCCTAGTCAGCTTATAAAACAGAGGTTCAAACAGAAGTTTAATCATCTAAAAGTGTTCAGGTACATTAGACAAATACATTTTTCTAAAACATTTTTATTTTCAATTGCTCTATTGTGTTGCTGTTATATATATGGAGAGGAATATCGATTTTTGTTTTTCAATGTAAAATGGAAACTCACTGTGGAAATAGTATGTAATTTAGACCTTTGTTATTAACATCAGTATTTTAAAAATATTAAGTAATTTAATCCAAGTAATTTTGAAATATTTTAGTATTCCCTTATTTTATTTCTTCCCACTATGACAGTACTCAATAAACATATTATATAAGGGTAATTACACTAAATGGAGATTAACTACAAATCCAAGCCAAAAAACAATACTGGAAAATGGGTCATTTTCACATTTTTCCATCATAATATTTACATAAAAGTAATTTAAAAGCTTTTTCCTTCATGTACATGAGTGAAAGAAGATTATGTGTAATTTAATCAGTACATCAAGTTTCATAAATATTTAAGAAAAGTTTGTCAGTAAGTCAGGTGGACGGAAAACTACATGTAGGTAGATGCAGATTACTACTATGGATTTTTCTTTTCATAGAGCATGAAGGCTACCCGCTTCCAGGTTGAAACAATAATTTGGATTACAAGATAAGAAGGTATCTCGTGAAGTTCTCATTACATACTACCTGGTTTAGAATACATAGTCAGACACAGCAAGGGTGGCAACCGAGTTTGTAAAACAAAGGATTGAGGGATTGAGCTACACTTGAGCAATAAATATACCCATCTTCAGAAGGCAATCTCTGCCAGGACTGGGTCATTTTAACTTCACCTATTAAAACACATTTTTAGAGGTCTATAATTACACAAAAGAGCCACTGCATGAAATTTGAAGAGGAAGACAGGGCACAGGCTCAGTAGCTTAATAATGGGACAAAACCACAGAAGAATAGAAATGAGATATTCTACCATGAGCTTAAGTCACTATTGTAATGCCCTTTTCACTTATTATAAGCTAAAGAAACAATCACTTCACCCAACATAGTAAAAAAGGAAAAAACAGAATATTTGAATATTTCAATGTATTCCTACAGAAATATCATTCACATTCAGACTAGTGGGACCCCAAGGATTCCTTCGGGTGCTGAGTCACTATCGTATCTGTCAATGCAGAACACGAGCAAAAAGCTACCACTGTGCATTTCAAACAGGACCTTCATCTTCATTTCGTTTTCTGAAATGTCAGAAGGGCCAGGCTCTGCGCACAGAGATGTGATATCCCCCAATGTACTCTCAAGGAAGTACTTCCAGATCATTCAAACACCACAAATGACTGGGAATGAAAATAAGCTCCACCTCGTACTGTCTGAATTTAACACCGTCAAAGCAAGGCTCATGCTGAGTCTGGATTCCAGAGCCCCTGAAGAGTGGAAGCTGCAACCAAGACCCAGAAGAAGGCTTTGTGCCATTGCTTTGGTTTAACCATCGTTGGCTTCTTTGAAGCACACAATGAAATCCACGATACGCACAGACCACTGAAGCCACAGGCGACAGTTAAAAAGCCACCTCAAGTACAAACTTTCTACTACATACTCCTAGCAGTAGCTCCCTCAAAACAGCAGCACTCTCCTAAGCTTCAATTTCTTTAGGCTCCTCTTTAGACCTCTCAAAACAATTTCACACCAAAGCACCAGCTCCAAATGCTCATCCCAGCATCAGTCCTGACAGTCATCAGGTGAATCACCAACCTTTTCACTAGCCAGAGCAGCACCTCCGAAACAAGCATGAAGTTTGGGGTGCGGAAGTTCTCCATAGAAATGAGGCGGGGATACCCCAGGGCCTTCATCATCTCCGTAAAGTCTGGAAAACAACCAGCAGGGGTGATTTTTTTTCCCTGTACCCGTTAAGGAGGTCACCAACAACCAGGGTTCCCACAGCACTCTGTTGGTTGGTTCCCACAGCGCTCTATCGGATACACCCTGTTCAAACTACCACCCCTAAAACTTCTGAGGAGATTCAGAAAAATAGCATCATTTAACCAGAAAAATATGCACAACTAAGTAAAAACTGATTTTTAGCAAGGTAGGGAGAAAGTTTTGAAATGGTTTATCCTCTTAAAACAATTGTTTAAGAGACATCGCCTAAAGCCTGCTGCGCTCGCACTGAAGGCGGCGTTACCCAGCCCGGCCCGGCCTGGTTCGGCTCGCCCACCAAGGCGGCCCGTTAACCTCAGAAACGCCCTGGGCAGCTTCCCCGCCCCGCTCCCCCCAGCCCGGCCCGCGAGGCGCCCTCACTGCGGAGGTCGCGGAACGACATCGCGGCTCCGCGCCGAGACCCCACAGGCCGCCGCCGCCGCCACCCTAGGCCGCGCCGCGCCGCGCCGTCGCTATAGCAACCCCGACCCTACGGCACCGCGGCCGGGCCAAACTGCCGCAGGAAGCGAAGCGAAGCGGCGGGGCGGAGGCCTCGGCGCCCCCCCGCCCCCGGCAGCGCGCGCGGAGCTGGGCCCGGGGGCAGGCTCTGCCCAGCCCCGGTGCCAACGGGACGGCCCCGGAATGGCGGCGAGGGAGGCAGCGCCTCCGTGCGGCCTCCCGCGGTCCTCCGAGAACACCCGCAGCCCATGGGGAGCAGCAGGCCCGTGTTTCTGCCCCTTCCCGCCTGGGGTGGCACCACAGCCCGCGCGTGCAGGGCCGCTGCCCCAGCACAGTCGCAGGACGCTCCTGTGGGCAAGGGACGGGCCTGGCACCCACGTCCCCAACACAGCAGACGCCCATCCCTCTCCCTGGCTCTGTATTGAGCTGTACCTAGGCAAGCGATGTAAAAAGGAATCAAAAACAAGGAAATAACAATGAATCCTTGAAAGATAAGTACTGGGAAGAAGCAGCTACGTTAGGAAATTGGAGACATGATTAAAGATCAGGTTTCTTATGATGGAAAGGCCCAGGATAGCAGACCTTAAATAAGTCACTAGTTCTTGATAGAGTGTCAGGCACCTAATAGCTTCAGCAAGGAGGACAAGTGAGGGAAGAAAATGTTCATCTATTTTATTGCTGTGGTACATTGACTAGCAGGATGGTTATGTGTGGGGAAGATCCAAGCTCATAAAATAAGTGCAATATAAATGGCCTACTTACCTCAGGCATGTCACGTCTTCATATAAATATCAATGATGCTTTTATAGGAGAATATTAGGTAGCACAGATGTACACTTGGAGATGGGGTGAGTGCCGCTTTGAACTGACAGTGGCCCAGAGGGAAGCAAACTGCAGCCGAGCTGTGGCAGAAGTTCACACCACATCAGCAAGGCCCTGCTCTTTCCCACTGTCCTAATCCCAGAAATCCACACCCCAAAGTGATCCACAATTATATCCATACCTCTGACACAAGGGCTGCCATGGAAGCTCCTCGAGGCACAGCACAGCGAGCAAAGTGAAGTTATCCTTCTGCCATGCAATGTCTGTCCTGCCTGCCCATAACAGATGTGCATACAACTATAGCTCTTGATTTTGGCACCCATGGACCTGGGTGCTGCAAATTCTCCTGATGTGAAGAGCTCTCCAGACCTGGTTTCACAGAATCCCGCTGTTTTGCACCTGGAAACAAAGAGTTTATAATTTAGTCCAAAAATTAGCCTACATAGGGAAAGCTGAGGAGGGAGATGAAATGACAAACATGTTCTAGCAGGACAGGGACATGGAAGCCGAACTACTGGGCCCCAAGCAGAACCTGCCAGCAGCTCCACAGCACAAGTGATTCTTTGTCACGGGACTGCAGGCAGGGGTGCCATACCTGGCATAAGTGAGGCAGCAGTCACCCCTCTGGATATTCAAACCCTCCACGGCCTCAGCTTTCTGTGGTGACAGGTGAAGCGCCAGACAACCATCATGGCCCTGTAGCAGGGTTTGGAGCACAGCTGATAGCATCTTTACTGCACATCTGCAGGGACTTGTCTTCATCCCAATCACTAATTTAATTCAGGAAGGGGCAGTGGGAAGCCACAGCCCCTGCTAGCAACCTAGGAGGGCCTGGGAAGAAGCAAGTCAGGAGTGCGGCTGGCTAGTCCTGTCTGAGCTGTACGTGAACGTGCTGGGCCTTGAGCATCGCTCACCCTGACAGACTGATTGCTAGAGGAAGGTGGTGGTGCTGCCACTCAGTCTGAACCGCAGGCAATTAAGGAACTAGCAGCCCTGGCTGTGAATGTATTTATTCTGAAATGTAGTTTGGATGACAGAAGAGGCCATTAGCAATAGCTATTATTCAACACCTCAGATAAATTATTCTGCTCTGCCTGTCTCATGTTGAGACACATCATATATGTGAATTTAGGGGCTCACCAAATGACTTCAGGGCTGACAAGCTCTCAGTATGCTACAGGTGCAGCCAGGCAAGCCTCTCACCCCCTCATCCTATTTACTGCCTTCCTTTTGGTTTCAGGACTCTGTCAATGCATCTTACTCAGCAATCTGGCTCCCACACATGGTCAAAACACAACCGGTGCAATCATCCTTTGGCCCACGAGCATCCATTCATCAATGATTTCCACAAGAAATCATTGACATGGGCAGCTGAACATCATTGATTCAGGCTACATGCCATCGGGTTGCTTTTGACTACTGTGGGCATGGTTAGTACAACGTGCTTTCAAGTAGTAGTGCATCATTCAAACGTATCGTCAGACAACAGACAATCCGATGTCTTTGTGGCAGCTCCCAACAGAACAAGAGCAAAACCAAGTTTGCTGAGCACAGACTCTCCTTGCCCGAACTCCAGGCTTGTCCTTGAGAGAACCTTGTTTTTCAGACCAAGCTAGAGCCCCAAACTCTGTGATTGTAGGAATAAGGGAGGGAGAAATAGTCTTACTGCGAGAATAGCCAGACATTGTGGCACTCTACCAGTCTCCTCTGCCATTTTCACAGACTTGCAAGAGGAAGAGCTCTTTCATCACATTTACCCAGGCAGGATTCCTTCTTTCTCCTGTATGTATTTTCTACTGTTTTGCCCTGTAGTTGATGTTTTTGGATTGGAGAAACTATCTTTTGATTTGTCTGCAGGGCAAGAGACCTCTTTCCTCACTGTATTGTCCAAACAGTCCTCATGTCTAAGATAGTGTCATTGATCTATCGGGTTCCCCAGCGGATCAGCCACTATTTTTCATTTCTCCCAGTCTCATCTCAGAACTGCTGGTTGCTCCCTTCAACAAATGCTCCCTGTCTCAGGCTCTGCACAATTCCATCACTTCTGAATGTTTCCTCTCATATCTGGCAGGTTTTCAACACATAAATAATCAGCTATATTAATCTTTCCCTGTGTCAGTCCCTTCAGCCTTCTGAACTCTTGTCACCATCCTTTTATTTTATTTATTTTTAAATAAATCTCCTGCTCTTTCCCTAGGCTGTTTTTTATTTTTGGGCAGGGAGGAGGGGACAGCTTTGCTGTCACATGTTTCTAACCAAATTCTCACTTCTTACAGTACAGTACCTTGCGGATTACCCCCTCTACAAGGTTTCCCCTTTGTAACATTCTCTGTAACAGAGAATTTTTTTTTCTTGGAAAGTTGTTGTTTCATGCTGTTCCCATAGGGCAAACTTTAACTTTGGATCAGGTTGATGTTGGTCATGCTTGGGCTACATGGCAAGTGTGTAGGCCCTCTGGCCACTTGTGAAGACAGAACTTGCTCCAGCTCAACACAGCCTGAGCAAGGGACAACAGCACTGCAGGGATGACCTGTAAAGCAAGGAAACTATCAACTTTTCTAGTTATTCTTACACTGCAAATTCAGTTCAGTCCTTCAGTGTATGGATGGGGTGACCGTAGGCCTTGGCAAGGCTAGGACGTATGCCTCTTTTGAAACTCTGATCAAGCAATTTTTGTTCTTGCTTCCGATGTTTTAAAATCAGGGATAGAGAAACAGTTGAGGTCATTAGACATTCTTGAGATGTCTCAAGCACCAAATAAAAAAACAAACTCATCCGTGCTCTCCCTTTTGGGAGAAGGGAGTAAAAGAAAAGCCTCCAGCATCATTCACATCCCAAGTGACCCTTGTGTAAAGTCACTGTAGTCTTTAATTTACTTTTCTAAGTCGCCTTTCAGACAATGGGTTTTTATTGATGGTTGAGAATACTTCTGCTGGGTCGTTCCCCAAGCCCTGTTAGATAAATACTGTAGGAGAATGACAGTCTTCATAGCTCGAGAGATTTGGAAAGCAGCCTTCCAGAAAACTTCACTCCCCAGAGAGGCTGATGCTGAAAGAGGCACAGCATGAAAGTGAAAATTTTCCATATGGCTGGTACATATATGTAGGTGCCATATAGACACTTCATGCTTGCTCGTTTGCATCTACTTCCTCATATCTAACTTGAAAAGAAAAGCCTTCTGCTCCTCAAATCATAATCATTTCCCCCCATTACCCAGCCAGATGGATCAATTTTCACCTAGGGACCGTTTTTTATCTTCGGCTGTGAAGTTCACTGCCCCGGCCACGCTGCCAGGACTGGTTTGCCACCTTGCAGACTCTTCAGTTTTAGCACTGGAGTTTCAAGAGCGGCCCCCTTCTTTCCCACCTTCCTTGCTGCTTTATTTAACATTACCCTCACTGCAGAAACGAGAGAGGAAAATAACTGCTGCTCCTAAGTACAACAGTATGGCACACACCCAGAGGAACACAAGTGGCTCAGGATCACCGCGGAAGCCTGAAGTGCCATTTGTGTGGAAGAACCCAGGGAAATCAGAAGCCTTTGTGCTTGGTGAAGGAATGTCACGTTTCCCGTAATTACATTGCACAGCAGCTCCCTCCCTGCTAATGTGCTGCCATTAAAGAGAGTGCTAAGAGCGGCATGCGATGCCCAGGATAACGAGCAGCCCATGTATCAAGTGGAAGGGGTAATATATCAACAGCCACCACTTGATCACTCAGCAGATAAGCAAGCAAAGCTACTTAGGGTGAAAAAGCATCCCCAAGCAAGCAGATTTCTAGATCTATCTCAGACTTTGCCTGGCAGGTCAGGAGAAGAGAGACTAGGTACTCATTTATATGCAGTGAAAAGTAAGATTGCATCTCCCTCTCCGTTAGCTTTCCTCTAAGCGAAGCAGCAGTTGGCCTGTCCGAAGCCAGCCAGAAGTGCTTGTCCCCTCCATCTGCCTCCTCGTTCTGGGGCACCCACTGAAGATGGCGTCTGGATTTATGGAGAGATGGTGACTCCCTATGTCTCTGGGAGCTGGAAGTTCAGATCACGTTGCCTAGGAGTGTTGTTTGCTCTTGAAAACTTCTGGGCTGCTTTTGTGCAGTCTCAGCATTAGGTTCTTGACAAAGAGAACAGTATGGAATGGTGTGGAGAGCAAGCAGCCAACATGAGCACAGCCTTAACTGAACCTCTTCAGAGCTGGAGAATCAGGGCAGGCCTGGAATAACCCCATCACCAATTACTGATTTGGCCTTTGGGATGAGCTCACCAAGCCAAAGACAGAGCTTTCCCATGGGAGCAGTACATGTCCCATAAAGATCAAGAGTGCCTACAGGGCAAGCTGTTTTTCTCTGGGCTCTGGTCTTCATGACACAGCTATAATCATTAACTAATTGCAGTCATAACTGAGGAATCATCATCAGAACTAAGAACACAGGTAGCTGGAAGGGAGCTCTTCCAAGATCACCCACAGACACCTTGCCTGGGCAGCAAGGGCTCTGGGTGCCCTCACCCTGAGGACACCTTTCCTCCCGCCTCACTTGGAGGCTGCTTGCTCCTCTGCTGCTGTGAGGAACCCCCTGGCAGCAGGGCCCAAAAGGAGAAGCAGGCAGAATACTAGCATTTAAACAGTGGGAAGACTGCTTTAGCTCACAGCCTTTTACACTGTCAGAAGAAACAACTTGTTTCAAAGCAATTTAGATGTGTCAAATTGTGCTGAAAGTCCTGCAACGCCTCTGTGGCTGCAAGGCCGAGCGGCGCAGCAGAGCCCTGCAAGCGCGTTCCCTTCGGCGCCACATGGCTGCCCGACATGGTGAGCGCGGGGCTCCTTCCACGAGCTGTTGATCACTGCTGCCTGCTGTCAGAACCCGCTTTTAGGCCAAACAGAGAGAGGAGCTTGGCAACGGGAAGCAGCAGAAGGGCAGAGCGAGCGCCGAAGGGACAGGGCAGCGCGGTGCTGAGCGCGCACTGGCGCCGCGAGCATGGCCACAAGCTGCAGGAGCTGCTCCCACCTCGGGCTGAGCAGGCTCACGCACCAGGATGCTGCCCTGAAAGCCTTAGCCTCGGGACAGGACACTTCTTTAGGAAGGCAGTTGGATTTGTCTCCTGTTCCCAGATCTGTTATTCTTAATGAATAACATTAAGCAATCATCAGCTAAACCAAAGCCCCTCCGTGACTCTCAGCTCGTGGGGAAAGTCAGGGTTTGGATAAATAGACCTGAGCCTGAGCCAGTCTGGCAAGTTTTGTCCCCACGGCAGCTGAAACCTGTGATCTCAGAAACAGAATTAAGTGTTGCTCTGTTAAGAGGTCAGGGCAGCTGGTTTAGGTTCAATTCAGCTAAAAATAGGTTTGTGACAAGAAAACATTTGAAGTGAAAAAAAAATGGAGCAGAAGAAGGACTTGGATCAAGGGACAGGGCAGAGCAGGAGCTGTGAGGAGATGTGCAAGAGGCAGTGAGGGGATTGGAGGGCTGCAATGTGGGAGACCAGGATGGAGGGTCTTTTTCAGCTCCTGCTGAGCCAGCTCCAAAACCTCAAGGCTGTTACCTCCAACTGATGGGTCCCCAAGAGCTTCCCGTCCTCCTTTGCTGGCTCCCAGAGATATGTGTCTCCTCCTTTGGCAGGTGCAGTGTCCTGAGGTCCCACATCTCTTAGCTGGATCAAGCCGCCATCCCATCTGTCTGAGGCTGAAATCTCAAGGCGTGGGGGACTCCCAGTGGATTAACTCTCAGCTCAGAAATTCAGGAAAGACAAAACAGGTTAGAAAAGGCAGAAATTGGAGTTAGCTTTTCAGTGGTTTGTGATCCAGACAATCCCAGCACCTCCAGACAGTCACCTGCCCGTGGCTGAGGAGAGGCTCAGACCACCAAGTCCTCCTGCGGGACCCTGACCACTGAGCACAGCAGAGTCAGTGGGATTGCAGTGCCTGGTGTCCCTCGCTCCTCAGGGAGCACAGCCAGGTCCAGAGTGTTTTTTACAACTGTGCCATGTGCCTCTGTCCAAATCATACAACGGATGTAGAGAGACCTTATAACCTTTTTGCTGTTGGAGCAAAAGCTACTGCATGGAAGATATTATGGGATTTGGGGAATTATTATCCCCCTTGGTTAGGTAGCAAGGATCTGAGGCTCCCTGAGCAAATGATAAATTGCTTTCTCTGCAATTTCTCTGAAGGCTGGGAGACTTCATGGGCTTTTAAGCTGTTAGATCATCTCTGGTCACATCCAAAAAAACCTTGGGATAAGCTGGGCCTGTGCCTCTTTAAGAGAGAAGGTGACATGTACATCCAGAGATCCCTCTATACTGAAACTCCAGGGAACACACCATGCTGCCAGCTGAGGTTTCATTAGCTAAAACAGAAACAAATACTCTCCAAAACCTAATCTAAAGCTTACTGAGTCATACAGGGTAGAAGAGCTGCAGAGCAGGAGCCTGGGCTCACTCTTGCTTGCACCTCATCAGCAGAGAGGTTTGCTAACGTCCTGTCACGGCTGGTGCTCGGCTGGAACAGGGGAACCCGTGTGAGCCGAGGCACAGCCCCTCGTGCTGGCGATGCCCAGGAGAGAGGAGCCCAGGCCAGCGCGCAGGACCCGGGTTGCAGCGGTGAGACCAAGGGCTGGAGAGAGTCTGTGTCCTCCTACATGGGAGGAAACAAGATACGGAGACAAAACCAACACACACATGTACACCACGAAATCCAAACTGATGTCTCCAAAGAATTTCCCCACAACAGCAGAAATCAGAGTGAACAGAAGAAGAGAAAATCAGGGAACTGCCAACCACCAAGTTGTTATATTAATTAATTGGCCTTCTTATCATCCGAGGCAGAGTCATGTAAAAGCAGCTCTGATTAGTACACCAGAATTAAAGGAGCTGTTTTCAGCGCAGCCCACAGCATCTATTAATAGAGACATACAATCCAGAAAAGCGTTTTTATGAAGATTTTGTGCACACACAAAAAGAGAGATCCAGTGCCCAAAAGGGCCCGGAACAAGAGCAGGTGCCAAGGTGCCCACATTCCTTGTGTTTGAGCTTCAAGGGCGGACAGCGTGCAGGAGGCCGTGTGTATGTGGCATGCTTTAGCCTCCTGCAAATAATGCGGGGAAGAAGCGAGGGAAACAGCAGCCTCTTTCATTAACATCTTACTGCAGGCCGTGCCGAGGCTCCCCAGCCTGCGGCCTAGCCGTACACACGACACTGGGAAGAAGCCAGAAATTCTCCCTGTTCAGTTCTTCAGGAATAAGGAGCAGGGCTGAATTTCCGCAGCAGCCCAGCTAACTGAAACAGCCCAGCATCCTGCAAGACGGTAACAGGCCAGAGACGGGCAGGCTGGAGCCTCGCGTGGGCTCGAGGCTTTTCCCCTGACACCGGGGGACGCTGGAGAAGATGCATCTTGCCAGGCAGAGTGCAGGAACCGCAGCTGGACTCAGGAGCTGCCACTCCTGCCCCAGCTGAGCTGCCCCACAGCCCAGCTCAGCACCTCCCTTCCTCCTACTAAAAATACATCACTAACCACAAAGGAGGGTACTGCCCTTGTTACCATCTTTTTGAAGCCCTTTAGATCTCTTGGTGACAGATGCTAAGGAAGGCAGAGTGCTCCTCTAACTCCACAGGCCTGAGCAACTGCAGCGTCTCACTGGAGTGTTAATGAATCACACAGATTTCAGGCCTGGGGAAAAAACACATTTTCTTTCATCTTATTATACAACAAGTTGGCAAAACACCCAACACAAGACAGCTAGCAAGGACTCAGAATACACTCAAAGACACAGCAGCCTCTTAAGTCACTATTTATTTGTCTCTGTTTTGCAAAAAGAGATGTCAAAGTCACCTAAAGCATCAACACCTTTCAAGGCAGCCAAGCCAGGAGAGCGCAGAGAAGGAGGACGGGGCTCACTGGGCCGCAGCTCCAAGAGCCTGCGCTTGCTCCCGCCGGGAATGGCGCGCACCTTGGAGCACAGCTGCTTCTGACACAGCTTCTCCTGTCGGCGGCCCAGACAAATCACCTGGGGTATCAGTGCCATCAGAATAAAACTAAACACAGCCCGGCCTGCCCGGAGAGCCCAGTGGAGGGGTGCACGGCAGACACGCGCTCGCGGCTTCGCAAGCGGCCCTCGCGCACACAGCGTGCGCTGACACGCGGCCTGCGCCCGCCGGGAGCCTGCAGAGACGCCCCCAGCCGCGCCGCGGGGTGGGACAAGACAGGCTGCAGGAGCCCGCCTGCCTCGCGGGGAGCGTTGGGCCCCTCTATCCCTAGAGCAAACGTGCAGCCTTTCAGGCTACCCAGCTTCCCTTCGAAGGTTTTGGAGAATAAACTGCTTCCTTGTATCTCTGTATCCCCTGATATAGAGAAATACCACCCCAAGCAAACCTTAACATGAAACACAAGCTGTCCCAGTAGAGCCAGAGGGAGCAGCTGATGAGGATGCCCTTAGGAAATCACACCTGGCTTAGCCTGGCCTTACTCAGCTTGTGCTTAACCATGAATTAGCTGCCACTTCACCTGGTGGGGGATCAGGAGAAATGGAGCTTAAAGAGCCAGTTCATTGCTAAGCCCACGGTGGCTGCATCAATGTACGGCTGGGCACGGGTGGTGACATTTTGAAGCAAGACCTGTTTTTCCTATCTGAGATAGTAAGGACTAACTTGAGCATCTCCCAGACTGAGCAATCACTGCATTTGCTGCCCGTCACTAATAAAGCAAGCCCTGTTTTGTCACCATCTCTCTTGTGGGCTCACTGCCCACGGTGGCCATGGGGAACGGTCCCTGTCAAGGAAGGGAGCACTCCCCTCCGATGCATCCATCCAGCAGACTTCCTGCGTGGCATAGGCAAACTATCTGGTCTCTGCAGTTTATTTTTTCAATTCAAGGATTATTGCATCACTTCTTAACTTCTATGAATATTTTCCTCGCTCCCATGGGGAAACAGAGGCACTGAAGCAGGATGCATTGCTTCCAGTGCTGCATTTAGTGCCTTGCTGGCTGAGCTGGGAATTACAACTGTTGGGCAGATAAGCCTATGTCTATCATAAATACTCTGAAATTAAATTAAAAAAACAACAACTAAGAACTTTGGGATAGAAATATGCACATGGCCACACAGAGTGTTTTTAGAGTGGTTTGTATTCTCAGATACGGCTCTGAGCACTGCTAAAACATTACCAGGATCCTTAGCACAGGTGGGTTTCCTGCAGTGAGCAGCACTGGGGTGCAGAGCTTGGCAAGGTGCACAAAGTTACGGGCCACACTTCCAACGATTGAGCCTGGCCTTTATGAAGAGAAATCAGAAAAAGAAATCAGAAAAAGCGAGGTGATAGGTCCTATTAACCCAATTCTATGGAGACACCCAAAACCAATCTAAGTTCCTGGTCTGAGATGATCTCAGAGAAACGTGGCTGAAGAGAACTGGCAGGCCGGGAGCGCACTCCGCAATTGCTGGAGGCCAGCCACTGCCGTTTCCATTTTATCTGCTTTCTCAGAAACATGTTTCTTCAAATTGACACTAGCATTTGAAATAAAATTATTTCATCAGAAGAAAACTTTTAGGGCATATATGGAGTTAAACTTCCCTGTATTTCAGTGGGACAAAGTAAGATTCGAGGGGGGGAGGTGGGAGGGAACTGACCTATAGCCAAATTGATTCAGAAAATAGCGTTAGTGTTTGTTTCTGCTGGACTTCTTTGCAATTCAGAGGCAGGGGCACGAGGAGTCTCCTGAGGCGCCGCTCCAGCCCAGCGAAACCCCTCCGGAGCATCCAGCATGGAGCGCGCCCCCGGCACCGGCGCGGCCACGGCTCTGCCCAAAATGAACAACACAGTGGAGATGAGTGCCGAGCTCAGGGAAGCGGCCAGTGCCCGCAGTTCAAGCTTTAACTCCTGCCGCTGTTGACCCCAACCTGTTCACATCCCCGTGGCCGTACCCCAGCGCAGGGCACCCCGGGGCAAGGCCGTGCTCCAAGGACGGCAACGTGCTGCCTTGCGCTCGGTAGCCAGCAGGGCTTTGCTCTCCCCTCTCTGGGGCCGCGCTCCCGACTTGGGAAGCGGGCCACGTCCTCCGGACACGCGTGGGCTGGCGCTGCCGCTCAGGGCGAAGCCCGGCCTTGCAGTACGCACACGCTGGATGGCCTCAGGCCGAGGTACGGCCGTGCCTCCCCGGGGGCACCGTGGCCAGTGCAGCCCGCCCGGCCCTAGCCTGGCCTGCCAGAGCCCTTTGGAGCCTCACGGCTGCACGGGAAGGAGTCCAGCCCCCATTTTCACACTGCATCCCCACAGCGACATCCCTGTGGAGACACATGGGATGCACCATGTCCATGAGGGAATGTTGGGAATTCTGCACTGAGCCTGCCGTGGTGGAGGGGTGCAAAGGGAAAAGCCCCCAGTGGGAGCCCCAGCCGCAGTCTCTGTCCTCTCCAGATGGGCTGGTGTCACCATGAGGCGTCCCCAGAGGAGCAGTGCTTCCCCTCTGGATAAATTGCTACTAGTCTGGGGGCTCAGGAGAAGGATATAGCCAAACACATGAAAAAATATGTTTTAGAATAAAAAAATAAAAATAAAAAGCTAATTCAGCCACGAAGGGAAATAGTCCATCAGACTGCAATCCTGTTTAAAGAGGTGGTAATAGACATGGCAACCAGCTTCTCAGCAGGCAGCAATGAAGTGAGACACAGCCTCTTACCTGCTCCTTGAATTAGGATGCCGGGGTGCAGCACCCTGGCGCAGGATGAGGATGCGGCGCTGCCTGCCAAGGCTTTACATATGGAAGAGGGCAGGCCATGCCCTTCAGCAGAGGACGGGTACAGAGAGTCCGGCTAGGAGGTAGGATGTGAATATAAATGATTTTCAGAGAAGTTCTTGATATTATCGTTTAGCCTTTCCGCTTTAATAAGGAGGAGAACCACAGCGGAAGGTAAGGGGACTCGCTAAGCTTTGGATACAGGTGCAGCAACCTAAATATCCACAGGCGCTTTGCGAGAAAGGCAGCTGTTGAGGATTTCTCTGATTAAGTGCTGAATTCAATAGTGGCGTTGTAAGCTGAGAACAGTCATTTATCAAGAGCACACGGCAAGGCTACTCTGAAGCGCCACGTTGGGAGTGACCTTTGCAGCAGACTGTTAAATGTAATAGGATCCCCTGGCCGCAACTGCCAGAGGAAGGGGAAAGGGGATGCTCCCATCTCACATGTTGTAGGCAAAGCCCTGAGCTCAAAGCTTTGCCAGGGAGGACACAAGGGGAAAGAGCTGCAGCACTTTGGAGCATAGCAAGCCGAAGCATATAACAGCATTAAATATTGCATTTCTCAAGGTCTTTGCAGGAATAACCCCCAAAGAAGCACATAGTCCAGAGAGAAGACCCAACAGTCTGCTCCCATGAAATCCATGGTAGCTTGGGTGATTCAGTATTTCCCAGAAGATAATTAGAATAGTGCTTTGTATCAGAGGGTGAAGTCAGATCCATCCAAAACCACCACAATAAAGGAGAAGAAGCACTTTGTGGCTAGGCAAAACTCGAAGTCATTTTGAGGGAGGAAGCATTAAGCCTGAAGGAACTCAATGCAAGCCCACTGCTTGGCAGCTGCTGGAGTGAGTCAATGCACTTTCATGGATCTGCTGCCACATGTTGTGGGACTACACTTTTGCAGCTACCGTCAACAGCACCATTTGCTGATATTAAAAAATATTTTGCTTTCTAGCATACAAAAGGCTTTGGTGCATCCAAGATTACAGCAGACTTCTAGAATCAAGTGGGGAGCAGTGGAGAACCGAGAGGTTGCGACAAGGAGCATCTTCCCTGACTTTTACTTTCTCATGTGGCTCTGTCCACATTCACATGCTAATGAAATCTCTACCTGGTAACAGTCTGGCAGTCCTTTCTGAGAAGTTCTTTGAATAATTGCAAGTCATGATGTGTTGATTAGCATTTCTACTCTCTGAATTACTTCTGCATGTGAAGCAAAGCAGCACCATTAGCAAAGTCTACGATAACACACATGTGAATCTCCTTGTCACTAATGGCTGTATAAAGCGACACCTGCTTCTGGGGTATGTTCCTACGGGCAAGTTTAGTAAGGCTCTTTGGAGCGGGGGGCTGATGGTTCTGCACTCCGCTGGTGCAGTGTCTAGCACAGCACCAGCAGCTGATGTGCTGCAGTTTCAGAGCAGCTCTCAAAGCAGAGCCCTCACTGTGTGCAGCCTGCCCACGAGGGGCATCGGCAGCTCTGTGCGCACGGCTGCACGGGGGCTGTTTTCCCACCTCGAGCAGCAAAGCCGGTAACACAGGTGTCACTGAGCGTGCCGTGAACCTGGAGCGCACATTGGTGTCCTGGCTGGAGCAGCGGAGGGGCCCTGGGTGCTGGCACCTGCGTGCTGGGGGGGTGCGGGTGATGCCCTCGTGGGCCACTTACACAACTGTCCTCCCAGTCCACAGCAGCTTAGGCAGAAGCTTTCTGACACCGAGCATCCTCTTGCTCTTCTTCAGATGCACCTTGAAGCAGCAGCTCTGTCCTCCCCAAAGACCCCACTTTCTCCACCAGCACCAGAACGACCATGTGGAAACATCAGCCCATGGAGAGAAGGGCAAAGCAAGGATGCGAGTGGTGAGCAGCCCAGACAGCAACACAGGAGGGAAAAGCAAGGAGGTGAAGCAGGTCTTTACCTGGAGCAAGAGCCAGTCGAGGGAGAGGAGCAGAGCTGCAAGCAGCAGAGCCAAGGCAGCCGGCCGGGGCAGGGCGAGACAGGGGGACCATCTGGAGCAGAGCACACAGAATGAGCCACGGGGCTCCGGGGCGTCGCGCTCCGCTGCCCGGTGTAATGGAAAAATCACGGTGAAAGGCAAAGTTTAACTGCGACCATCTGCAAGGGGAGCCGTGGCTGCCCGAGCGGGCCGCGGGGGCAGCCCCTCTGCCAGCCGGCGCACGGTGGCATCAGGCAGACGTTGGGTCCCAGCCTCAATGGGGAGAGCCGGGATAGCTGAAGCATCACGCAGTGGGAGCTCCAGTGTGGAAGGAAACATGTGGCCAGATGTTTGCTGAATGGCTACTCCTCTTGTGAGCGCTCGGAGACACTCAGCTCGTCTCTGAGATGGATTTCCCTGGGGGGCTTTCTGTGTAAAGAGGGGAGAACATGGCCAATTTCACCTGCAAAACACGGGGCTGTGTCCAGCGCCCCCAGGGCTGCCTCAGCCTCCGGGCAGCCAGGGGACAGTGGTTCATGGTGTCACAGGCTGATCTCTGCCCCTCACTGCTGCCCCCACTGTCCAAGGGACCCAGCAGGTTTTGGTGGGAGGATGTTGCCTTCCGCCCGGGTCCAGATGAAAAGAGCCCTCAGAGAATGTGGTAGGTTGGGGCAGCAAGTCCCAAAAGAGGAGGGGTACACGGGTGCATACACACACTCCACGTTGTCACCCTGCACTGGGGGCTGCTCTGGGACACTCCAGGATGGCTCCATTGGTGCTTCCCACCTGCAACACGAGAACCTCAGAGGCAAACGCTGACCCCGGCAGCAGCATCTTGCAGCTAACACAGATTTCTCAGCTTGACAGGCTGCTGGTGCCTGGTCTGATCATGGCCTGATGCTGCAGAGCTGCCTGCAGCACCTCGTGCCACGTGGGCTGTTGGGCTGCACAGCCCTGAGGCTGCCTCCCGCCCTGCCCGGCTCTCCCCGTACCCAAAACGCCCATGGCAGAATCATCAGCAAAGCTGGGCGCCTGGCCTGGCTGCACCCCCTTGCTTTGGGGTGCGCGACGGTGCCTATGTGCACCGATTTTTCAGCTGCAGGGTAACCCTTGGTGCTGCAGCTCCGTTGGCTGCACTGGGCTCCGAGAGAGACTGGGCCAACTGCCCTCTGCGCCTGACGTTATCGATGGGGCCTGCTGCAAGGCCGGGAGATTTGAGGGATAAAGCAATTTCAGTTTTCTTTGGCTCTGGCAAAATAAAGTATGGATTGCTGAAGGTCTCTGGAGCCACATCACCCCGTCCACGTGACGCTGCTCAGAGCGCCGCTCGCTGCCTCCGCCAGCTGCGCGGCCTCACTGCGGAGCTGGAGGCAGGAGGGGTGCGCGAGGCACAGCCGGCCAACCCCCACAAGGAGCACCCTGCTGCAGGAGCCTGGCGAGGGCTGGCAAACACGGCAACATCCACAATGACAGCAACGCCCGTGACAGGGCCGCGCCACGCAGCCAGTGCTGGACACGAGGGAGGTCAGCTCCGGGCTGGAAGTGTCCCCAGCCCCGGGAGAGGGCAGCTCTCAGCTGCTGCCATCGCTGATCCGAGCGCCAGGACTTTTGCCACCGGGCACCCACGGGTGCCCTCCTGTGCTCCGTGCTGACACGGACGTGCGTCTAGGATACAGCCGAGCCGCCACAGGGAGAACAGGCATGCGACGCTCGTGCGCTACGTGCTGTCCTCATGCAGCGGCCGCTTCGTTCCTGCCAGCCCTCCTGGAGAGGGGTTTTGTTTCTGCCAGTCCCCTTAGAAACGCTTGAGAAGTGCGTTCCTCGCCGCTCGGCGAGCGTCACCAACGCGCACCTGCCGGGCGGCTTTCCAGCCGCGGGAACGGCTGGCGCTGCGGGATGGGAACCTCCCCTGGCGCGGTGTGGACAGGCTGGTGCCTGTGGCGTTTTGCATCCTGGCAGCACCAGGTGCCTTGGCCACGGCAAGCTGCAAAGGCAGCCAGTGCCAAGCCCAAGCCTGGGTTTGCACCCTGCTGGAAAGGGCGTCCCTGCGCACCTGCACAGCCGAGGCTGGGGCAGGATTCCCCACACGCCGAGAGGGCTCATCCTGCGCCAACGGGGCTTTGCACAGCTCTGCTGGCTGCCGGGAACAGCTGGCAGCGCCTGGCACTGTCCCCTGGTCTCACACAGGGGCTCGTGCCCCTGTCCAGGGGCCCTCCAGTGTCTCCGAGGCGGCTGCCCGCAGGGAGGCTCGGAGCAGGCGCACATCTGGCTGCAGCCTGTCTGCCCCGCTGCCCAAGCCCTGCCCTTTAAATCTTAAGCAAGGGCATTATTTTTAGCCCTCTGTCCGTACATGCCAAACAGACCCAGAAAGTGATATAATCTTCTTACAAGCAGAAGCATCTGGGAAGCGCGGGAGCAGAGAGAACCCAGAAAGCAAGTGTGAAGCAGGCGGCCGAGACCAGGGTCACCTCTTGTCACCGAAGGCAGCCGGAGGCCAAGGCTTCCCCAGACCTGCCCAGCGACCGCCCCTTGTGGCAACGGCGCAGGCAGCCCTGCTCAGCTCGTTAGACGTGTTGGCGTTTTGGTTTTTAACTCCAAAGAACGGGACACTGCTCCTTTTGCCAGAGCAACAGACTCACCTTGTAATTGAGCCAAATTTGCTCCTTTGCTTTGAGCCCATTACGCGGATTTCAGAACAAGTATGGAGCTTTGGTGAGATAAATGCATTTTCAGATGCATTTGGCCAACACTGTTCTCAGGGCATAAGCCAGACAGCCTGTGCCCCCCTGCCCGAGCAGGGCTAAGCAGGGGGAGCACCACAACACACAGAGACATCCTGCTCTGCGTAGGAGACAGGGGAAGCACTGCTGGTCCCACCATGGACAGGAGATTTGGAGAAGCAAAACACCCCTGCAGATGGAGCAGCCAGGACAGCAACATCCATTTCCAGCCTTGCACTTGCAATAAACACACGCTACCGAGATCTCTGATGTGCAGCCGGTCTGAAGGACAAACCTCTGATTGCTGAACACCTCCATACTGGACCCACTGCTCCTCCCCAGCAGCTCTTCCGGCCACCTTCCCACTCCCCAAGGCTGCTCTTGGGGCTTCCAAGATCTCTACCAGCCTTCCTTCTCCTTTTCTACTGATAGGAAAGCTATGTTCACCTGCACTTCCCTTATCTGCAAACCTTTCAATTAGCATGCAGTACAAATAGGAGAGCTCTGCCTTAACCATCTTGGATGCTTTTAGAGCAGGGGAAAGTCATCTTACAAGGGTTGAGCACAGACCTGTTCCTGTCCCCTACTAGGGCCCCCTGACAAAGCAGGGAACAACTTGCCCCTGTGCCTCTGCTCTTGTGGCTTCCCTGCTCTTGGGACTGGCCGATTGGAGCTAAGCCACAGGGTGCAATGTGTGCTGGAGACCCAGCGTGCAGCCCTGCAGTGGCCGTGGGGTTGCCCGCCCTGTCTGTGCGGCCCTCATTGGGTGAGGACCTGGGTCCCTGCAGCAGCTGCCCCAGGGGACGGTCACGAGAAGCCCGAACGTGGGAGGTCCCCTGGGACTCCCCCGGGCGCTCTGGGGAGCCCGAGCGGGGCTGTCCCCCCGCGGCCCCGGTGCGGGTGCGTGAGGGGGCCCCCTCCGCAGCGCCCCGTGCCCGGCCCCGCGCCAGGGGCGGGCGGGCAGCGGCGGGGGGCGGGCGCGGCGGAGCCCCGGGAGGCGGTGCCGCCCCCGAGCCCCCTCCCCGTCGGGGCTCGGCGGTGGCGGGAGGCGCCGGGGCCGCAGACGCCGCTCGCTGCCGCCGCGCTCGCCCCGCGGAGCCGCCGCCGCCGCCGCCGCGCACGGTAAGCGGCGCCGCCGGGTCGGGGCCGGGCTCGCGCTGCGGGAGCCCCGGCGGGCGCTGCCCGCGCGGGACGGGGCGGCCCGGGCGCCGGGACGGGCTGTGGCGCCCGCGGGAAGGGGAGCCCTGGGGGCACAGGGTGGGGGGCGTCCAGCCCCGGCAGACAGGGAGCCTCGGGGGGCTCGGGCAGGTGCTTCCGTGCTGGATGTGGTCCCGATGGAGCAGTCCCGGGCGAGCTCTCCATAGGAGGTCCCGGTAATTCCTGCCGGCCGGGCGTCCCTCGCAACAAGTGCAGCCCGCGGACGCCGCCAGGTCGCAGGTTGTGTCCACGTGCCGGGACCTGGCCCTGCTCCCCAGCCCGAAGCAGGGGCTGGAATGGCCTGGGAAGTGATGGGGCGCCGCTTCAGGGCTCTCGTCGCAGGAGCCATTTCCCTGCTGCAGCGTGGGAGATGCCTGGTCACTGAGTGCTGGGGTGGGAGTGACACCGCAGGTCCCACCAGAGCCGCAGCGAGAGGTTTCCTTGCCCTTCCCTGAGGTTAGGGCTGCCATAGTGCTGGCCCCTGGCTCGGTGGAATCTCCGCATCTCTCAGTCCCAGAGAGAGCCCAGGGGCCACCGTGGCCAGCGAGTGCAGGAGACACAACATTGCAGAGGCGGCAAGAATCATTTCTCTAATACAGACACACATGGCCACGAGGGCGCCTGCTCCCTGCTGGGGCAGGGCTGTGCCGAGCCCTGCTCCCTGCCGCGGTGCAGGACGCTGCGAACCCAGCTTGCCTGGGCTTCTCCTGCCACCCCTTCATGGCTTCTTGGCGTGGGACTGGGGGCCTCCAGGCAGCACTGCTCAGTAGCTATCGCCTCGTGCTAGCACACGCTGTGGGGCTGCTGTGCCTGCCGCTGCTGAGCACCTGCATGTGGCAGTCCTGGCATGTACGAGGGCGGTGTGTCTGGGTTAGAGAAATGAGTTTTGCCCCCTCTGTGATGCTGTGTCCCCCGCACTCGCTTGCCAGCTGCCTCGTGGGCTGCTGAAGGCAGAGCAGAAGCAGGCAGCGCTCGGCTGAGAGGCATGATGTGATTATGGCTGGCTCTGGGCTGCTTTGCCTAATGCTTCCTGAGGTCCTGGGCAGAGAAATGACTCCAGGGTCATGCCAGGCCAGCGTGTGTCTGCGGTGTGGACCCAGCTTGCTGTGGAGGACAGTGCCCACTGCATGCCGGCTATGCACTCGGGGTGCAGGGGAGCTGGGGGACGTGTGTCACCAGGGTGGTCCCCAAGCAGTTCCCATGCATGTCCTGGTGTGCTGATCCACAAGCGCCGCAGGACGACAGCCTGCGTCCGCAGGCACCACTGGCAGGTTGAGGGACAGCGAGGTGACACTGGGCACTGTTCTGCTGCACACAGGGCAGGAGTCCTGGGGGGCAGGTTGCGCTGGGTCCTTCGCGAGTCCATGTCCTTCCCATGCTGCTGCCTGCCTGCCTCAAGCTGCAGGTGCCCTCTGCACCCCATGCTTGGCTCTTCTGGTTCCCTTAAGCACAGAAAATCCCTATGCCATTGCCTCCAGGACAGCCTTGACAAGCTCCAGCTGTCCTGTGACAACCTCTGCAATTTGTCTGAGTCCCCTCCTTATGCGGGGGCTCCACCACAGCCAGAGAAGGGCCTGACCAGCACACGCTTTGTTGAGGTTTGCACTGCGGCACTGCATGGGGGTCTCCTCCCCTGCCTTTGGGAGCGCGTCTCCCTCAGCCATGCTCAGGGGCGAGCGGCAACAGGGAGCTCAAATCACTGCCCTTGTGTCTCTTACTCAGGACCAGGTCCTGGTTCAGCTTGGACCCACAGAGGTGTTGGGAGCACCAGTGTGGCCAGTGGGGACAACCATGAGGGATGTGCGTGTCTCTGGGTACCGCCGGAGGCTCGTCCACCTCGCCTGGATGTGCCTGGTGTCCTCCGTGCCGGTAAGGGAGCAGGGCTGGGGCCAGCCTGTGGGCAGCAGGGCCCTGCTAGCTGCGTTCTCCTAACATTGTTCCCCGTTCCCATGCTTCCCTGCCTGTCCCTTGGGCATCCAGCCTGCAGCAGCTGTACTGGGTCTTGTCTGGTGGGCTCAGCACTAGTGCTTGGAAGTGGCCCAGCTCCTGGCTCTGCAGGTTGTGCTGTTCCCTGGGGGCACCACGCAGAGCTGGGCAGGTTGCTGGGCTCTCCCTGGGGCCCTGCGCTGAGGGCACAGCCGTGCTGCAGGCACAGGCAGCACAGAGCACAGGGCCCAGCGGGCAGGCGGGAGCACTAAGTCCAGCTCTGCGCTTGCAGCACAGTGGAGCCAAGGTGCTGGAAAGGACCTTTGAGGAGTGGATGAGGTACCGTGACGAGTGCCTGCGGAGGATGGTGAGCGAGCCGTACCCCACAGGTAGGGCTCCCACAGGCACCGTAGTGGCTACAGGATAGCAGTGGGTTGAGTATGGAGACCTGGGCCCTGCTGTGCTAGGGATCTCTGTCCATATCCATGATCTCAGCTCATGTCCAGCTCTAGCAGAGCAAACCCTGCGCGAGGCCTCATGCTGGGGGTAACCATGCACCAGTCAGGTCCCAGCTGAGGAGCAAAGGTCGGGGCTGGGAGATGAGCAGGGGTCCTTGGTCATGCCTAGGGTCCCGTGCAGAGCTATACTGGCCCACACAGACCATCCTGGTCCTGGGAGCTGAGGTCAGCACGAGGCAGAGTCTCCTCCGGAGCCCTGCAGAAGACAGCAAGTACCTCCTGCTCCCTCCTGGGAAGGAGCGCAATGCTGCTGCTCATGGGGACAGAGCGGCCCTTTTCCTTTCATGCATCCCTACTTTTCCATAGTGCCTCTCTTGCCACAGCCAGGGATGGCTTGAGGGCTGCCCAGGGGCTGGTATGCATATGAGACTGGCACCTTTCCTGGGGCTCTGGGTTTTGTCTTTGCTCTTGGAAGGGCTTTTCTGCAACCGGACATTTGACATGTACGCCTGCTGGCCGGATGGGAGCCCTGGCACCACCGTCAACGTCTCCTGCCCTTTCTACCTGCCTTGGTTTGAGAAAGGTGACAACAACCCTTTTCCATCCTGCACCCACAGGACAAACAGGGGTCTGGGGGGGGCGGGCTGAGCGGAGCCTGCTGCATGCCGGGTTGGTCATCCCTCCCACTGCAAGGGGGAGGAAGGGGGCCACAAGCAGATGTGGCTAGAAGGGGCATCCATAGCAGGCCAGCGGGGCCACGTCAGCCCGAAGGGGATGTGGCCGTGCTTTGTGTCCACAGTGAAACACGGGCAGGTGAGCCGCAAGTGCGGGCTGGACGGGCAGTGGGTGACAGTGAACGGCAGCCAGCCCTGGCGGGACTACTCGCAGTGCGAGGAGGAGATGGAGTCCACCATGGAGGAGGTGGGCTTCCCCTTGGCAGTGCCCCGAGCAGGGCGCTGGGGTGGGAATGGCGACGCTCAGGGAGGAGGCTGGACTCACCGGTGCTGTGCTCACGTGCAGGAGGGTGCCCGCAGGCTCATGGTGAGTTTCAAGGTGCTCTACACCGTGGGGTACTCCCTGTCGCTGATGACCCTCATCTCTGCCCTGCTCGTCCTCACCGTCTTCAGGTAGGGAACACGGGGAAGGGGCCGTAGGCACCTCCATGGGCATGCGGCCAGCGGGCCCCCTTGCTGTCTGCAGGAAGCTCCGCTGCACCAGGAACTACATCCACGCCAACCTGTTCGCCTCCTTCGGGCTGCGGGCCACCTCAGTGATCGTCAAGGATGCGCTCTTGGAGAGACGCTGGGGCATGGAGGTGGCGCGGGTGGCTGACTGGGAGGCCCTGCTGAGCAATGAGGCAAGGGCCACGGTGGCTGCGGGGAAGCGGGGGCCACGTGGGGCTGCGCGTGGCACTGGCGGCCCTCAGGACTGGGCAGGCGGGAGCTGACGGCCCTCATGGGGCCGCGTCGCCTCGAGGCTGCCTCATGGCCACCGCCCTGCCGCCTCACGGCTGCTGTGCTCTCCGCAGGCGGCCATTGGCTGCCGCGCAGCGCAGGTGCTCATGCAGTACTGCATCCTCGCCAATCACTACTGGTTCCTGGTGGAGGCCGTCTACCTGTACAAGCTGCTGATCGGCGCCGTCTTCTCCGAGAGGAATTACTACCGGCTCTACCTCTACCTGGGCTGGGGTAGGTGTCACGGGGCACAGGCAGCCCTGGGGTCCATCCTGGCTCTCTGCACCAGGCTGGTTGCTCAGCTCAGGCGGGTACTCGGTCTTGACAGGCTTTGTGGTCTGACTTGCAGGCACTCCCGTGGTGTTTGTGGTGCCCTGGATGGCCGCTAAGTACCTGAAGGAAAACGCAGAGTGAGTGGGGAAGGACGCGGGGCCCCAGGGCTGGCTGTCGGGGAGGGGGACCGAGGCCGCTATGGGGCAGGAGCTGGCATGTGGCTGAAAGCATCTACCTTGGGGCCCGGCGTCACTGCACTGCTCTCCCTGCCCAGGTGCTGGGCGCTGAATGAGAACATGGCCTACTGGTGGATCATCCGCATCCCCATCCTGCTGGCGTCCCTGGTAAGGGGGGCTGGGGTGCCTCCCCCAGCAGGGGAGCACAGCTGCCTTCCCCACAGCCCCTCCAGGGGTGCCAGGCTGGGGGGTGGGTGCCCCTGCCCAGGGCACTCCTGTGTTAGCACCGTCTCCCCCCAGATCAACCTGCTGATCTTCATGCGGATCCTCAAGGTGATTCTGGCCAAACTGCGCGCAAACCAGAAGGGCTACGCAGACTACAAGCTGCGGTGAGCTGAGGGGGCTGCGCTCTATGCCATGCCATCCTCCCCACTTCCCTCTCCTCCAGGGCAGCACGCTGCTTCAGTCCTGTAATGTCATTAAATGATAATCCTGATATTAATAAACAAGCTCTTAATTAACTCAGCGCAGCTCTGAGGTGCACTTTGCAGGCATGCGCAAACTGTTTAATACTCACAGCTCCAGATGATCCCTTCTGCCCTTTCAGGTTGGCCAAAGCCACACTGACCCTCATCCCCCTCTTTGGGATCCACGAGGTGGTCTTCATCTTCGCCACCGATGAGCAAACTACAGGCATCCTGCGCTACATCAAGGTGTTCTTCACCCTCTTCCTCAACTCCTTCCAGGTGAGGCAGAAGGGTGGGTTGTGCAGCACAGGGCCCACACAGAGGGGAGAGGCCCCTTTTCTTCTGCCCGTTGCCAGCCTGGCAGTGCCCACCACTGCCTCTTGTCGGGGTTGTGTGTTCCTGGCCTGGGGAGTCAGTACTATGCCCCCTCCAGACTGCAGGCACCAAGAGCATCTCACCCTCTTGCAGTCGCTCCAGAGCAAACCCCCTTCTATGCACTGCCCCCAGCAGAGCACTAAGAAAGGGGAGGGAGTGGGCACCATTTCCAAAGCCCTATGGCCAGCAGAAAATCTAGAGGTCTTGTCACCATCTGCTTTATGACAATGGAGAAGCTAATGTGTCTGCTGCACCAAGCTGGTGGTGGCAGGGAAGAAGGAAAACACCAGAAATAGTCTCATGAGACAAAACACACAGTAGTTCCTAGGGCCACTAAACACACCATCCACCGAGAGGCCAGTGCTGATTTCAGTCTCGCTCTGAGCTCTTGTTCTCTCTGCAGGGCTTCCTGGTGGCTGTGCTATATTGTTTTGCCAATAAGGAGGTATGTCCAACTTCTGCAAGCTTTGCTTTACTACTCACCCACTTCTGCCTAGAGCTTGCACTGCTTTCCTTGTCCCACAGCTGGAGCAGGAGGCAGCCAGGGTCTCATCCTGGCCTCTCCTGGGCTGGGTCTGGAACCAACCACCACCTGAGAGCACTCATGGCTCTTCCTGCCCCTAACAGGAGGCAGGAGGGCTTGCAGAGGGGGCCAGGCTGAGACAGTGCGAGCAACCCATGCCCTATGCTTAGCCCAGCTGGCTCTGGGGCTTGCATTGCTGTACTGAGCAGGACCCATTTTGCCACTAGTTTAGGGTGCCGAAAGCCAGTCAACTCAAAGATGGGAGATATCCTTGGGCCTTGACTTCATTGACATTTTGTGCTGGGACCTGAGCTACGTTTGTGATCTGCCAGCCACAGACTTTGCCTGTTGTGCCAATTGGTTTGCAGGGAGAGAAGATGCTCCTCTAGAGCATGCAGGCTCAGCCCAGCCCCCAAACACCTCCAGCTCCCTAAAGGCTCCCACCTTAGCCTTCCCTGCACCACTAGCAGCAGGGAGGAAGAGGTGACAGGGCACTACCTGGGGCATCTCATTTCCTTGCTAGGTAAAGTCAGAAATAAAGAAGAAGTGGCAGCTGTGGAAGCTTGACCATCCAGCACTCTGCTGTACCCAGTGATGGCAGCACAGCACAGCTATGGCGACCTGCCCCAGAGAGGACAGGGGGGCTGCAAGTGTCACCACCACCAATGCAACAGCTGCCCTGAAGCTTGCTCTGGTACGGCACCTCTGTCTGCCATTAAGTGAGCTGGGAAGTTACGTCCCAGCTGTGCCGAGGACCTGGAAGCAGGGCACAAGCACTAAAGGAAACTGCAGCAGCATGCATCAGGAATGGCTGGGCTCGGAGCAGTTCCCAAAGCTGTGCTGCATCCAAGGGCAGTGGAGAAGATTCCTTCTGCTGCAGTCTAGGACTGAGATGGACATGCTTGGCTCTTACAAGACAATGCCATCTCCTCAGAAAAACTCACCTTGATTGGGTTCAGCACAGAGCAGGTAACCTACGTGGGGGAGGTCAGCCTGCTCATTTCTACACTGCCTGACCTGACCATACAGCATCACAAACTACCTCTGTTGGCATCTGCCAGGTCTGCACACAGGAACTTCTTCCCCATCAACACTGATGTCTTAGGCATCTGCAGCAACAGGATACAGCAGCTGGAGATGGAGCCTGGCCATCAGCAGAGGGTAAGCTCCAGGGAGACACCGCAGCGTTGCTTGGTCCCAACATCCCTGCGCAGTATCTGTGGCCACCATTCTGGTTGACAAGCATCTCCTGCTGCCACTGCATTCAGAGCTGGAAACATGAAGTGTCCTGAGCTGTGCCAAGCAATTCTGTGATCCAGGGCATCCTGTTCCTGCTCTCCTTGCCCTAAGCTAAGGCCATATTGCTAGTGCCATGAACTGTCTATTCCAGAGGAATCCCTCCTGCGAAGCTCTTATCATAGATGCCTTCCGCACCTTCTCACTACCCTCATAACCGACACAGAACACGGCCTCCCGCAACATCTGCCTCCCTCTTCCTCTCCCTTCCCCCTCCAGCTAGAGGGAACACTAGTTTTCTCCCTTCTCTGAGCTCCTCTGCAGCAGAGCCACCTCAGAGCCTCCATTTGCAGTGAGCAGAATCAGGGGAGCAGGAGAGCAGAGGCCTCTACAGCATCCAAGTACTTAAGTTTTTCTCCTCACAGCACCCTTTAGGCAAGGGCAGTACAGCTTCTTCTTTGGCAGCAGGGGAAAAACCACAACAGAGGGCCAGGGACTCCAGAGCACCAGCCTAGAACACAGCTGGGAGCTGAGCCTTGGCCTCAACAAATCCTTGGCTCAGCCTCTTAACCACCTCCTCCTTCCACAACTATGGAGTCCCACACAGGAAACATCTTTGGCTTGTGAACTGTTCCCACTGACAAAAGACTGGGCACTTTGTCACAGCTGTTGAACAGATGTTTTAAGCTATTTGTTTTCCTGTAGGACACCAAAGCATTAGCTGCACACCTATCAAGTGCCCTGTTGTACCCTGAAAATCTACAATCTGTTCCCTTCCTGGCTCTTCTCAGCAAATCTACTGATCCCAAGAGGGGGACACTGCAGAACCTGATGGGAGAGCCCCGTTTGTGCTGCCCTTGGCACATCCCAGCTGCCAGACTGCAACAGGGATCCGACATCCCCACATAAAGCATCCACATGAGAAGAGCCAGCAGCAAGCAGTGCTCCCCAGCACGCGTGGCTCAGAGCAGCCCCACGCCTCTCCCTTGGGGAGCAGAGCAGCTCTGCAGTTCAAGCACTGATTGTCCCTTGCATCTGGTTTTGCTAGAGGGCAGAGCTACCCAGGGGAGCCTAACTCTGGTGCTGTCCCCTAAAAGCCAAAGGGCAGCACCTGCCAACAACACTCAAGGCCCTTGCTCTCACCTCCAGTAGCAGTGCTGCTGAGGCTGCAAGACCATCATTTATGTTGCATGAACAGCCACAGCTGCAGCAGGAGGGTGGAAGCAGTTCCAAGTCTCCATTACAGAATTGGGTATGGGTAGTTCTCCAGCTCCAGGCAAGCTGCTCACACAGCCCCCTGGGCTTACAGGCACATGGAAAGCACCACATAAATACAATGTCTTAAGGAGGGCTGCCTTGAGCACAGGGAATAAAGGAGTCATGCCAGGCTCAGTTGCATCTGGGTTCAAAACCAGAGAACAAGTCATGCAGGAGTTCTTTCCTGGATAGATATAACTCCTCTGAGACCATTTTGCACATTAACTCTTTTCAGATGTAAATAAATGTTTATTTTTCAGCAAATGGAGCATGTCACTTCCGTCTGCCCTGAGGGAAGGAAACAGCTCTCAGGCAGTGAGGTAAAGGCAGCAGCATAGGCAAGGATGCCAATATTCACCTTGCCCCACAAGCACACACAGTCCCAGTTACAAAGGCATCAAAGGGGTACCCAGAGCCTCTGCCTCAATGCAGAGCACACTTCTACTCTTTATGAATAGATTTCAGTTTATACAGCAAGGAGGTAAGTGGTAAAATGAAACAGTTTCATGATGATGATAATAAATAACACAAACAGCTACTCAAGTCTGGCGCCCAGCTGAGCCATTTGCAAAACACAGCAGCAGGTACCTGCTCCTGGGCAGGAGCTGGGTCCCTCTCTGGTCACCCCTTTGCTGGCTGCTGCAAGCTCCAGCAGCCCCTGGCAGCCTGTGTTTGGGGGTGCTGCTACAGGATGGGTGCCAAACCTATTAGAAGTCACCTGCCTCGGGAAGGGAAAGGTGGCCCTCTTCCCAAAAACCCCACTTGCTCTCTTCGATAAACACTGGCCTCTGTTTCCATATGGTCCTCTGTGAGGTGCTGCTTGGTGCAAGATGAAGCTAAGGAGAGGAGACAGGGATCACTTCTGAACTCCTAGGACCCTATCTTCTCCTAGTGAAAGGAAGCTGCTTCTCCAGGTCTTTCCACGAGTTTCAAAACTGGGTATGAAGACAGAAAATCTTCACTGCACACTGGACCAGTGCCAGGCTGCTCTAGGATAAGGACTACAAAAGCAAGGTCATAGTGCAGCATTCTTTGCCCCACTCTTGCCAGTCCAGGCCCCAAGTCGGCTTAGCTTGCACTGAAACAAAGTGCTTTAGTGCTGGCTAGGAAATGAGATTGTGGTGCTGTTGTCTTATTTAAACTTGGTAATAGGAGACAAAGAGGATACAATTCTGCAGCTATCTCCAGTGACAGATCAGAGCTTTGGCAGAGGCTTTGAAAGAGCTTGGTCATACAGACAGCTCACAACAGTCTCAGAGCAGAAATGGAAGCAAAAAACCTCAGCACGCAACTTAGCGAGGCCCCATTCTCACTGTAGAGACAATAACCTTTGCCATGTAACTAGGACCTTTTTGGGGGGCAAAAGGTGTCAATGCCCAGAGGAAGAAGCTGGGCTCTGAGGAGCTCAGTTTCTTACCAACACACAGTCCTCTGCAGCACTGGCACTGCCTGGCTACAGCAGGACCCCATCACCAATACAGCTCGTGGTACAAGGGTGTCCCCTCCATCAGAGAGGGGACAGGGAAGCCCCGGATAGGGAAGCCCCAGAACCCCTGAGCATGCAGGTATCTGGAGAGGAAGCTGGAAAGAGTTGTACATAGTTCTGACTGTCCTGAAAGAAATCAAATCAGGGTATTCACAATTCAACAACCCTAGCTCCTCTTAGGGAAGCCTACAGACCAGGCACCAGAAACAGTTGTTTACTTTTTATATTTTTTAAGAAATCCAAGCCAGCAAATGCTAATTTTATTCAGCCAGCCGACACAGTCTGCAGGACAGTTTAATTTACAGCAGCACCAGACTCTCCCTGCTGCCTGCACAGCCACCCCTTTCAGCACTGAATGCTTTTATAACTCTACATTTAAGGTATTGCCTCCTTAAAGAAACACACTTCTGCATGAAAAACTTGTCTCCGCTGCACCATTACTAAGGTACTTCTGTGGGACTCCCTTTCTTCCTTGAGATCTACAGCAACACATCTCACCCACTCACCCTTATTCCAGTTTCAAGCCCACCTAAATGGTCCTGGGCTGCTGATTGGAAAGGCTGACACTAGCTCCAAGGATGGAGTTGGAAACAATTCTTTGTGTTTTGCTAACAGTGATCAAGCTAAAAAAAATAAAACAAAAAACTAAACACACACAGAAAGAAAACACCATTTCTTCCCCTTCTCAGCAAAGAGAAGGGCAATTTTTCAGGCTCCTCAAGCCCATCGCTCAGAATTTTCTTTTTTTTTCTCCCCCACATAGGGCTCGTCAATACCAAATAAAAGAGAATCACTGCACAGTCCTGAAAAACCATTTGCTTTGACAGAGCTGCCAGTGGTGCCATAGGGCTGCTTGGACCTCCAGGACATGGGGTGTCTCTGGGAGTCAGCCTCTCCCATACTGCGAACACTTGCACTGCTGGTGCAAGAATGTCTTGGCAGATCTGTTTGCAAACACTGCAGCTTGGAATCAAGGGCAAGCAGTGACTGAGGACAGAAGCTTTGCACTGCAGCTATCTGGGACAATTTTTTTTTTCAACCCATCTTCCACAGGGAAGAGACCTCTATCCTTCCTTCTATCTGCCTTGGCACTCTGCTAACTGCCAGAGGCACAGGAGACTGAACAGTCTCTGGAGTCTTTTTCTTCTCTCATATCCTTCCAGGGACACATGTGTCTTGC
The DNA here is from genome assembly GCF_059628265.1 of Tinamus guttatus. Taxonomy (NCBI): domain Eukaryota; kingdom Metazoa; phylum Chordata; class Aves; order Tinamiformes; family Tinamidae; genus Tinamus; species Tinamus guttatus. The sequence goes on along the minus strand of NW_028288706.1, from coordinate 4,094,901 downwards.
GACTGCTCAGCATTGGGAACCCTGGCACCAAAATTTGAGCACCAGGATCTCTAGGATTAGACATTTACAAGAAGCTCTTTGAGGCTGAAGAGCACAATCAAACAACTCATGAAGGGGGCAAGAACCCAGACTGAAGCAAGGTGGGCTGGTAGGAGGAAGAGGTTTTGAAGGACACATCTGGGATGGCAAAAGGGAACACACACAGAAATGCCAGCTCAAGACAGGGCTACAAAAACTGCAGCTTGGTGAGCTGACAGACTAACTCTACTCACTCTACCTCTCTCCAAAAGTCTGCCCTCCTATTGCTTAGGGCAAGTTTTGGAGTCAGCTCCTGGACAACCACCAATTCACATGTCATAGCAGGGGCTGTGGCACATGTCAGAGGTCTTTGGAAGGATGGGAAGCAGAAAAGGGTGACCCACTGCTGCAGTCAGCTTTCTAACACCACAGCCCTTAGCAGTGAAGGCTGCAGGAAGCTTTCCAACTCAATGTTTCTTCTCTTAACTTAACCTTTTGATATGAACACCACGGTCCTGTGAACCCAGACAGCACTGAGACCCACAGGGCTGTCTAGCCCTTGTCTCCGCCATCCCTTGTTCTCCCAGGCACGTTCTCCGATGGCCGAGACCTTCTTCCACTTATCCGTCAGCCGCTGCAGCTCCCAGCCGCGCCGCGGTCCTGCCAGCGCGGCCCTCGCGCTCATTCTCCCAGGCACACTCAGCTTCCGGGTGGAACAGTCACCCGACGTCAGTATTCCTGCAGCCAGCGGGAAACACAAGATAGTCGCCCTTTCAGTGAGATGAGGGGGACAAGGAAATGAGGAATTTTCCAGAGGGCAAGACAGTCAAAGGGCACATGTTTAGGACTAGTTAAAGTGGAGCCTCAGCTGTGCAAGCTATGACTGAGCCCAGGGCACAGGGCAGACGGCTGTTGCCTGCTGCAAGCTGCAAGGCCCCCTCTATTCCACAGCTTTCAACGCTTCCTACTCACCGTCCTGTTGTGTTACGGCTCCAGCCAGCTCTGCCCACCCTTTCCTGGGGCTTGAAGCCTTTGCAGGTTTTGAGTCACACTCTGCAGAGCTTTTCCTGAGGACAAACCAAAAGAAAACAAACAAAACATTAGCATCAACAGGTCAATATGTGGCACAGAACAGGTTGCAGGCTGCATTGTTGCTGCTCTTCTGCCTCCCACACTGCCCTCTTCCATGCAGCCTCCAGTGCTCCTTAAGCAACAGTCTCTTTGGCTGCCAGAGGCTAGGACAAGCTTCTGCTATCAGGAGAACTGGACACAGCCATTGGAAGTCACTTCACAAGCAAGTCTGGTAACTGAGCTGGAGGAGGGGATGGTAGCTGGGCTGGGTGGGGTGACACATGCCCTTCTCTTCACCTGGTTCTGTCAGAGGACACAACAGAGCTCAGGCTTTGCAGTGAGGAAGATACCTACTCGGATAGGGGAACTGCATGTTCCTGGCTTCGCAGCAGGGAAGGAATTAGGGTCCCAGAGCTGTTGAGCAGCTGGAAAAAGGGCCCACGTTCCCATCTCCTCAGCTGCTCAGCACAGGGATCAGCTGTTCTTTGCACACAAGTGCTACAGCTTAAGCCCATAACCATGCGGTCACAGGCTGTGACAAGTTACACTGACACTACAGCTTGGCACTACAGTGCTGCTGGGCTTGTTTCAGACAGAGAAGCGATAAATACTCCCTCTTGGCTAAGACCCATCCCTCAGCAAGATAGATGCAACCATCCAAGGTCCAGATATCAACTGCTTTTATGCTCAGCAGCATTCCCAGCACCTAGAATCTCTTGCGGGAGAGCATGTTGTAACAGAGTCCTACAACCACCAATGCTGGGAGCCTGCAGACATGTAGCATATGTCTGCAAAGAAGTGGAGCCACAGGAGTCAAGTGCTTTAGTACCAGTGGAAATCAGGCTGCTGGGACAGCAGGGAGAGCAGTGCCCGAGCTGAGCCTGAGGAAAGCTGCGAGTGGGCTGGACTGGCAGAGCATATTGTGACACAGGAAACAGCACCGAGGTAAAGCACAGAACAGCATTCACACCTCCGCAGGAGAGCCAGAAACTCCACAACACAAAAGGAAGGGAAAAAGATGCAGAATAGAGGAGATTCTTCCTATGAATTTGTCCTGCGGAAAAACAGCAGGATCTACTCTAGCAGCAGAGAAGTGCAAGGAAATGTGAGCACCAGCTTCAGAGCTGGAAGGCTTCCCTCAACATGACTGAGAACGATTAGGTCCCTTCAACCTACCCCTGCCATCAGGGGTCTGCACAGCCTGCCCCAACTCCAGTACAACACAGGACCAGGGATCTCCATGAACTTACCCATTTCTCCCACACATTCCTCTAGGACAGCTGAGAGCTCAGGCAAGCTCAGAGACTTCAAGGAAGGTGGCCATCCTTTCAGACCTTGAAAAAAAGAAAACAACATATTTATAAGTCTGTATGTTGTTCTCTGTAACACAGTGAAAACAGGGGTTTGGTGTCAACTCTGACAGTGTCTGAACCCAAAGCGGCTCCAGGAAGAGTTCCATATTGCATGTTGAAAGAACTCAAATCATCTATATTAGGAGCAGATTGTTTTCCCCTCCTTCTTCCCCACCAATTCTATCATTTAAAATAATTAAGCTCATGTGTTTGGATTTTTCCTTCCCTCTCTCTTTCTGGGCAGGTCACCATTAAGTGAATTACAGAGGGATTAAATGTACTGGATGGACAACACCAAGATCTCCACCTGTCTCACTTTTAAACAAGAACAGCAAGTTGTATCTCTGGCAGCTCATCAGACAGCAGGACCATTTGCAAACTCCTTGCAGGAGGGATGCAATGGGCCATTCCTACCCAGTTGTATACATTGGTTCACGCTGCCTCAATTATCCTAACAGGGTGGTTTCTCAGACTCAGTCAAGGAACTGATAGGAACTTTTGAGTCAAGCTTTGCTCTAGAGCACAATGGGATAACACATCTGAGGAGCCCAGGTGCTGCACAGCAAAGGGAAGTCACAGGTCCACAAAGCAGGACTGTCATTGAGTGCCTCTGCTACAGCCTCACATTGGACACAGCCACACCTGCCAGACCTGAGCATTTGCTCAGTAAGAAGTTCCAGAGGACCCCCGTTGCAGTGAAAGTTCAAAGGCCCTTGGTGCTTCAGATGCTCTCACTGATCAAGACCTTTCACACTAAGGTTGAGGTTTGGCAGTTCAGCCATTACAAAATCATTTCTAACATGACCCCCTCAGCAGTGCTAGCACAAGCAGGTGCTTGCTCTAGGCTTTCCTGTAGCCTGATGGGCTCTTCCTTCCCCACATGCAGCACTTGACTCTCACCAAGTCGCCTGCTCTCACTGGTTCCAAGCTGCCCCTTTGTGTCTAGCACTCCAAGTGCCTGCTCTTGGGTTAGCCGGGAAGACAGCTCTGCCTGGCAGGACCTGCCAAACAAGACAAAAGCCATTAGAAGTGCACGGGGGTGCTTCCAAAAACAACATGCCAGTCTCTGCCCTCCTACATCCTGCAAGTACCTGCTTGGGGTGCCGAGAGACCGCATCTAACGCCCTGGGTTACAAACTGCTCCTTGTTCCTTCCAAGGAAGAGGAAGACGTGCCCCAGACAAAGCTCAGGGCGCTCTCCACTGTGCCCCATCTCCACAGCAAACTCTGCCCCTGTCCACAGAGGAGCTGTGGGGTGAGAAGAGAAGGAGGGGGCAGGTTGAGCAGGAGAAAGCCTAAGCCAGGGACTATGCCCTCTTTGCATGAGCATCAAGCCTGATCCAAGGTTTCTAATGGGCTAAGTAAAGCCAGCCCAGGATAGGCACCAGCTTAAAGGAAAGGGTCAGAGAAAGTTGTCTAACATCACATCACTGGTTCAACTAGAGCCTCATAGAATCACAAGGTTTTTCTACCAGGCAGCCTGAACTTCCATCATAAGGATGAGAACAGTGCTCTACACCTCGCAGTTGGGACAATTACTCTGCTGTCCTTTTGCAAGACAATCTCAGTTTACCCTGGTTCAGAAGTGAACAAACCCCATCCTTCCAACTGGGCCAGGAACTGTAGCAGTAGGAGTACTGCCAGCTTCAGGGACACATCAGCCATGTAACTAGACAGAAAGGGACCCAAGGCAGAAAGGTAATCCAACTGGGGCAGGCAGAAAAAGGCCACAGGTGCAATAACCAAAAAATTAAGGTTTTCTCATCTTACACTCCTTGAGGCAATTGTGGGCATGAACAGGGCAAGTTTTCCTGGTAGGTGCTATTAGAGCTGCCAGCAAAGGAGTCCCTCACCAGGCAGGGCAGGACCATGCTGGCCCTTTGATCTATACTATCTAGAAGCTAAAGACTCAGTCCTGCCTTCACCTGAGCATCAAGATATATCCTGAAGCAGGTCCTTAAGGGTCCATGTAGCCACGGACAAAGCACTTAGCCCCTTAGCTTCAAAAGGGCCGAGTGCCATAACCTTCCAGCTGAAACAGGGTACAACTGCCTTTGGAAAACATGCCCTTTTTTAATCTTGTGCATCAGATGAAAGCTTCACATCTGCTCAGGTACCTTTGGCTTGTCCATGGAGACTGTTGGGAAGAATTTGGAATGGGTTCAGATGCCTAGTAAGCTCTCCTGCCTCATGCTGCGAGCCATCTGCAGGAGTGCCAGTATCACCTCTAATCTCTGCGCAGCCTATATGCCCAGTTTCCAATAGCTGAAGTGCTATTTTCTGATAACAACTTACTTGATTTGATCCAGTAGGACCCCAGCATTCTTGGTGATAGCTTGAGCCTCTCTGAGACGGCACTGGACATCATTCAAGGTCTCATCCCGCTCCATCAAACAGCTCTCAGCCACCGCACGCAGCTTCTGCTCCTGGCACACCTGGCCCTTCATCACCTCCACCTCTTCACACCTCTACAGCAGGGCAGAACAGGGAGCAGGTGGGAGTGCTGTATCACACCCTCTCACACACCTTCTCCCAGGCACATAACTGGGTTGCTAATCACTTACTGCAGTGTGATTAGCCATTGAGCAGCTCATGGAAGACTTCTTACCTTGTGCAGTTGAATGGCCAGTTCCTGCATCTCAGCCTCCAGCCGATCTGCGTAGGCCAACTCCAGGGCATCGCTGGGGGGTCGAGCGTTGCTGTGCCAACGGGCAATGGCAGAAGTCATCTTCCTCTTGGGTCCAAACAGGCTAGGGAAGTGAGGGCAAACACTTCACCATTCCACCCCTGGCTCAAGGGGATGCCACAAGAATCTCTGCAACCTACTGGCTCCTCCAAGGCACTTCCAACAGCAGGAGCCTGTCGCAGCCAACAACTTAATGTTGCGTG